>NC_081411.1:651227985-651827985 GCF_030272615.1 Cryptomeria japonica
GATGATTTTTTTGCTTCAATGGGTTTCTTTTACTGGTATCGCACAAGAAGATAGCAGAGCAGAGCAGATTAGTTGAGATAATGTTAGGCAAGAGAGCAGAGCATATAAAGACGCAAACACGAGAAACTTTCCTTTGAAATAGATTTATTTATTGTTTTCATGTGGAAAAATAGCAGTAGCGTGTAACATGTCAAATTCTAGAAACTATTGCTAAAGTCTTCTTCACGTTTTGTCGTTACAGCAAGTCGACAATGACTCTAAGAGATTCGTTGCATGTGTTTGTCTTGGACTGGGTATTCTTTTCATTTATTACATTACACTCACATGATGGTGAAAAAACATCTAGAAGCGTGATACATAAATGTATGTCAATTTTGTCTATCTGTTTCGTGCAATTAGTTAATTTTGTAATTATCTCAATCTCATATTATTAATCATGGAGGATTGAAAGTGTCCTTATATAAAAATATAAAAAATAAAAATCTGTTGAAACATAATAATATAATCATATATTAATAATAATTTAGGAGTGTTGAATGCAATTAAATTGGTTTCGAGTTGCAGTTTTGGGGGAGAGTTTCAAAGCAACGATGACTTCATATATAGAGTCGATAGTGCATAGTTTGGATTCTATGGAGAGGGGCTTCAAGACAGGAAATGAACTTGTGGTAGGGTATAACTAGCATGCATACTTTTGGAATGAAAATGTAGAGGATGCTCATATATTTTACAATTTTTAAACTCTTAATACCATTGTGAAGGTAAGACCCTAACTATCTGTGTTTCCAATGTCTATTGTTGCTAGATATTGACTGATATGACTTTTTTCTTTATTTATCATTGTTACCAGCACATTTCAGGGGATTGATTGGCTTTATCTCATTGTTTTAGATGACAGGAACTACTTCAACCTAAGAGTATTATTGATGAGAACAACTACAACCCACAAATTCCTACTCAGATTAACTTGTCATCCAATACCCATTAACACCTTGCCTCAAATTATTCATCATCTAAATTTGAATTTGAATTATCAATTGTTAGCTTGGTAACACAACTTGCTATGAGTATTGTTGATGGATGTTTCGACATGTTTCAACTTAGATGAAAATTCAGAATCAACTCACACCTCTCTTGAGAGGAATTAAATTCCAAAATAGAAAATGACTAACTTAATATCTCTATTGTTAGGTTTTGGCCTTGTTGGATATTTCAATGATTTATTATTTTACTATTTCATCAAGGGGCCTACAAGATTTAAACAAACTTTCCAACACAAAAAAACTTAAATTGCATAAAAACAATCAATTTTTAGATTTAGCGAAGTATTAGCAAATTGATTGAATAACATATACCACCTTAAAATTTCATTTTTTAACCTAAAACCAATAACATATCGACTTATATATATATATATATATATATATATATATATATAATTTTCACTCTACAACAACACTATGCATGTTAGGAAATTTTGTTCTAATCCTAAACTAACTAGATCTATTAAAAATGAAAAGATAGGGTAAGAAAGAGAAGATTTGGAGAGAACACTAACTAAAAATCTAAGTCTTTAACTACATTTCAACCTCAACAATGGATAGATAGGTCTATAAATAAAACCAATTTGAACTCACAACATAAAAAAGATAATGCAATCTTTAAAGAAGTTTCAAATCATGAAGCAATTTTCATTAAACACCTATTTTTATATGTAGTTTAACAAGATCCTCAATAATTTGAAAGAATGGTGCTCAAGTTGGTTACATAAGGTTTCTTCCTATTAGAAAACAACTAGTGACATGAAGTACATCATAAACTCATAAATATATATTAAATTTAATTTTGAAAATGTCAAAAAAGAATGTGGCATTTGGAAAAATAGGTAAAAGTAGAAGTAATGTTTATTACTCTTAAAATGAAAATTTTACAGCAAGTTTCCCGAAATCTTAAGGAAAAATTCAGTTGTACATATATACAAATAAGCTACAAAATACTAGGTTTTTAGATTTACCATCCATGGCTAAAGTCAATTTAATCCAATAGCTTAAATTGGATGCCCAAACATAAAGTAATCTCGGTATTAGACATAATTTTCAGGATAAGTTACCTCATATCCCTGTAGCTCCCTCAAAATTCTTCACTTAGTAACAAAATAACCTTTTCTCATTTACAAATTCAATTTTAGTAGTAAGTATTCCTATTTCTTTGAAAATGGAAAATTTTCTCAAGTTTCTATGACATTAAATGACGGTGAAAACATTAGTTTCTCAAGGAAACTTCACTTTTCCAATAATGGAAACTGCAATAAGCCTCCTTCCTCGCTTCCTAGGATAAGATAAGTGAGATTCCAGAGGGAAACTTGATTGAACAAGACCAATATGGCTATAGACACCATTATGGTACATTTGATTGGACAAGAAAAATATGGCTATACACACCATTTTTCCTCTACATGCAAGAACTATTCTTTCATTTTCAAGAATAAATAGAAATATGCAATTCTAGATGGTTGATTTTCATCACTAGAAGCTTCATCTCCGTCTCTCTTCATCATTTTTCAAGCATTATCCAATATTCTCTAATCTTTACAATGCTTCACGAATCATCCCTCGTGCATCATGTGCAAGTAAAGTTCTACTTTTTTTACCTAGAGGCACAAATATATAATGCATTATTTAGATTATATCAATTTATAAAAGTACTAATCAAATATGGGGTTTTATGTCATGAATTTTCTCTAAAATAAGTGTTCTTATATTGCATGAGGGCTAAAAATTCATGATTTGGGCAAAAGTTTTGTAAATTCATGATTTATTGCATTAATTTACTTTTAGATAGTTTAATATAATGATTGTATTTTTTTGTGATAGTAGGGTTTTTCTATGAAAACTTAGGCTTTGATTGTTTATGGAAACCCACCTAACTCTAGAGGATCATTTTCTTAAAGAGAATGATTAACTTAAATTGTTGATTTTAAAAAAGTTGCCAAATTCTTCCTCAAGAGTGTTATAATAGTAGAAAGGGTTCTTTCCCCTTTTCATCATCAAATTGATTTATATATTCTTTGTGCATCATGGTGGAGGGTTATTATATAGATTTATGGAGATAAAATTCATCATTTGAGAGAGTATCATCATTTTCGTGGCCTAGTTATGAATAATAACTAGTACCACTTTAGGACAAGCCAATATAAGGGGTTATCAAAGGCTTCCAGTGAATTCATGTTATTAGTTGCATGACAATAAAATGACCACTAATTTTTGTCATGATGCAAGTTCTCCTTGTTTTTTTATATTTTTATTTAACCTTGTCTCTTTTCTTCAGGCCATTAAGAGCTTTACAGGATAGCCTTTTCTTATGGCTTTTAAGAGACCTTATTAGAACCCTATAGATCAAATAGATCAAGATACCTAGAGAATTATTGGAATTTTATGACCCCTTGTGGCCCATAAACTATTACCAATATGAGATAGGCTACATGCATCACTTTGCATTGTTTTTCCCTTAACCCTTACACAATTTCCCTTGTTTGTGCCTTACAAAAAACCAAGTTATAAATTTCTAAAATTTATTTGAGTGTTTGAAAATTTTGAGTCTTTCATCTAACAGATGGACAATTGTGTGTCCAAAATTTGAAGTTCAATGATGAATGGAGAAAAATTGGCCAAGTTATGGCGAGTCAAAATTTTTGACAATTTAAGGAGCCACTAAAGGTATCAACAACAATTCCAAGAACCAATAGAAACATGGACAGTTCTTGATTCCTCATTTATACCTGAATAAATAGGGAACAAAGTGAATCAAATTAAAAGGTAGAAAAATGGCTAAGTAAAGAGTGTCAAAGGTGTCATTTTTTCTCGAAACCATTGGAACTATAAACATTGTTCATAGTTATGTGACTAGGTCTGGCCATTCACTCTAAGGCAAGATGGTGCTCGTGGAGAAAAATTCAAAGGATTGTAAAAAATAAAGAAAAAGGATATGAGGTGAAGTTTGGTCCCAATGCTTGACCCCCAAAGATTAAGAATGAATGCTTAAGAATAAGTCTTAAGGTGGAATGAAAACCTCAATGATGTCAGTGGTTCTTAGAATCACTAGAATGTTGATGAGGTCCTAGATTCCAATCAATCTTGATCCCCTGACAAGGCTATATCTTGAGAGGACTCTATAGGCGGTACGAAGAACAACAAAATGTAGATCTAAAGATTGAAGTATGATCCTTGATGCATAAGATTTCAAGTGGCCTTATGATAAAGGAAAAAAAAATCAATGATAAATTGGCTACTAATAGAGTTCCTTGGGGGCCCAAAATTGTTGATAATAGTTATTTACTACTAGTGAGGTGCAAAAAATAAAATTTGAAGTACCAAGTTATTAAAATACAAAATCAATTGCTCCAAGGGAAGAAAAGGTAAAATAAGAACCAGATATATTTTCTAAAAATGACTAGGGCCCACTTCTTCTCACCTACTCTTTTGTACATCAGTATTGATACTTAGATAGCTCTTAGTTACCCAATCCAATGCTATGAATTACCTTGCAAGGGATTTTTCTAATGCTTTGTTGCATTTGTTACCTCTCAAGTTGCTTTTCATGTTATAAAAGCATGCTTGGCCATGGTGTTTAGCAATTTTAGGGGGATTTTTTTAGAAAAATGCCTCATTTTATTTAATGTGGGCATGAAATTTGGGAAGATCTCCATGCATCCTATAAAATCCTTTATAGTGATCAACATTCCAACCTTTTTCTTTTTCACGAATAACTCAATTCCTTACTAAACGATTGACCCCATGCGATACATTTTGGTTTTGTGTGTCTCCACAGGCAAAGGCTTTATTTCTCCTTCTTTTTTCTTGTTTGCGATGCGTTGGCTTAGCGGCGAAACAAGATCACATAATACAGGGGGCTCCTCGACTCTCCGATAGCCTATCATGTATGATCGGCAGTCAAGTTTCGACTCCGACTTTTCCTTGTGGGTGTCTTCATAGAGAGTTGCACAGGGTTCAAGTTGATAGAATCTAATGTAGAGACACTGTATGAATTATGTGCCCAGCATGTCAAGGATTAGGGAAGATTTTTAACTCACAATTTACCAGCATAAAAGTGATCAAATATCACCATTCCCAATCTAATCTTTTGGAATGGCATTGAAGGGGAAAATCTTAAATCTTCCCTACAACAGAATAGGCTATAAAAGCAAGAGAAGGAAAAGATAAGAAGAAGGAATCAATTTTTTCTTTGGACGAGAATATGATCCAATTGGATCTTATTTTCTTTTGAGTTTTAAATTGGACAATAAAAGCTCAAATATATTGGATTAGAATCTTCTAAAACATTTTGTAAAGAGTTGTAGTGGGATTAGACGATCCAATTTAGTTTAGTAAATTATAGAATCAACAAGTCATCCTTAATGTTAATCTAAATAGAAAAATGTACCATGTTACATTTTTTCATTGTTCTTAATAATGTTATGTGCTATTTTTATCTGTCGGATTTTATTTGTAGTTTTTCTAGTTTTCTAGTACTCATATTTTAGAGAGAGACAGATTATGGGAGAGGGAGAGAGAGAGAGAGATTGGGGGGAGAGGGAGAGATATATATTAGGGGAAAGGGGGAGAGAGATTAGGGGAAAGAGAGAGAGAGAGAGAGAGAGAGAGAGAGAGAGAGAGAGAGAGAGAGAGAGAGAGAGAGAGAGAGAAAGATTGGGGGAGAGGGAGAGAGAGGGGGGGAGGGAAGAGAGAGAGAGAGGGGGGGGTAGGGGACATAAATATTCGGGGAGAGAGGAGAGAGAGACATTAGGGGAGAGAGGGGGAGGGGAGAGAGGAGAGAAAGAGACATTAGGGGAGACAGGGGGAGGGGAGGGGGGAGAGAGAGAGATTAGGGGAAAGGGGGGGAGGGGGTAGGGGGAGAGAGAAAGATTAGGGGATAGGGGGGAGAGAGAGAGAGAGAGAGAGATTAGGGTCGTAAAGGGTCATATTGTGTCCTAGGGGGTCATATGGTGTCTTAAAGGGGTCATATGAAACAATATGACCCTTTGGGACACAACATGACCCATAACGACACAATTTGGTGTCTTAAGGGGTCGTGGGATAGAATATGACCCCTTAGGACACCATAAGACCCATAACAACCCAATATGGTGTCATAAGGGGTCATATGTTGTCCTTAGGGGTCATATGGTGTCCCATGACCCCTTAGGACACCATATGACCCCTAACGATGCCATATGGTGTCATAAGGGATCATATGACCTATAACGACACTGTATAGAGTCATAAAGAATCATATTATGTCCTAAGGGGTCATATGGTGTCTTAAAGGGGTCATATAGTGTCATATGACCCCTTAGGACACAATATGACCCATAACAACATAGTTTGGTGTCTTAATGGGTTATATGGTGTCCTAAGGGGTCGTAGGACACAATATGACCCCTTAGGACACCATATGATCCCTAACGACACCATATAGAGTCGTAAAGGGTCATATTATGTCCTAAGGGGTCATATGGTGTCTTAAAGGGGTCATATGACACAATATGACTCCTTAGGACACAATATGATCCATAACGACATGATTTGGTGTATTAAGGGGTTTTATGGTGTGCTAAGGGGTCGTAGGACACAATATGACCCGTTAAGACACCATAGGACCCATAACGACCCAATATGGTGTCATAAGGGGTCATATGTTATCCTTAAGGGTCATATAGTGTCCCATGATCCCTTAGGACACCATATGACCCCTAATGACACCATATCATATCATAAGGGGTCATACAATCCATAACGACACCGTATAGAGTCGTAAAGGGTCATATTATGTCTTAAGGGATTATATGGTGTCTTAAAGGTGTCATATGACATAATATGACCCCTTAGGACACAATATGAGCCATAACGATACAATTTGGTATCTTAAGGGGTTATATGGCGTCCTAAGGTCTCGTAGGACACAATATGACCCCTTAGGACACCATAGGACCCATAATGGCTCAATATGGTGTCATAAAGGGACATATGTTGCCCTTAGGGGTGATATGGTGTCTCATGACCCTTTAGGACACCATATGACCCCTAACAACACCATATGGTGTCATAAGGGGTCATATGACCCATAAAGAGACCGTATAGAGTCGTAAAGGGTCAATTGTGTCTTAAGGGGTCATATGGTATCTTAAGGGGTCATATGACACAATATGACCCCTTAGGGCACAATATGACCCATAATGACACAATTGGGTGTCTTAAGGGGTTATATGGTGTCCTAAGGGGTCGTAGGAAACAATATGACCCCTTAGGACACCATAAGACCCATAACGACTCAATAAGGTGTCATAAGGGGTCATATATTATCCTTAGGGGTCATATGGTGTCCCATGACCCCTTAGGACACCATATGACCCTGAACGATACCATATGGTGTCATAAGGGGTCATATGATCTATAACGACACCGTATAGAGTTGTAAAGGGTCATATTATGATCTAAGGGCTCAGACGGTGTCGTAAAGGGGTCATATGACACAATATAACCCCTTAGGACACAATATGACCCATAATGACACAATGTGGTGTCTTAATGGGTTATATGGCATCCTAAGGGGTCTTAGGACACAATATGAGCCCTTATCACACCATAAGACCCAGGTAATGACACCATATGGTGTCATAAGGGGTCATAAGGGGTCATATGACCCATAACGACACCATATAGAGTTGTAAAGGGTCATATTGTGTCCTAAGGGGTCATATGGTGTCTTAAAGGGGTCATATGACATAATATGACCCTTAGAACACAATATGACCCATAACTACACAATTTGGTGTTGTAAGGGGTCCATATGGTGTCCTAAGGGGTCGTAGGACACAATATGACCCCTTAGGACACCATAAGACTCATAACGACTCAATAAAGTGTCATAAGGGGTCATATGTTGTCCTTTGGGGTCATATGGTATCCCATGACCCCTAGGACACCATATGACCTCTAACGACACCATATGGTGTCATAAGGGGTCATAGTGTGTCATAAGGTGGCAGGATGAACCATGATTACAATATAAAACGCAGTGCCAATATTGCTTACAAAAATTTGGCACCTAAGGGGTCAAATGGTGTCCTAATGGGTCATAGGACACAATATGACCCCTTAGGACACAATATGACCCCTTAGGACACACTCCCTCTCTCTATCTCTCTCTCTCCCTTCCCCCTCCCTCTCTCTCTCCACCCTCTCCCTTAATCTCTCTCTCTCCCTTCCCCCTATCTCTCTATCCCTCCATCTACCCTAATCTCTCTATATCCCCCCTCACTCTCTCTCCCCTAATCTCTCTCTCCCTCTCCCCTAATCTCTCTATCTCTCTCTCCCTCTCTCTCTCTCTCTCTCTCTCTCTCTCTCTCTCTCTCTCTCTCTCTCTCTCTCTCTCTCTCTCTCTCTCTCTCTCTCCTAATCTCTCTATCTCTCTCTCTCTCTCTCTCCCTCACTCCCCCCTCTCCCTCTCCCTCTCCCTAATATCATATACTAATTTATTTATTAATCTATATATTGTATATTAATATATTATATATTAATATATTAATAAACAATAGATTAATTATGTGCAAATTTGCTTATTGAATTTACTTATTAAAATCGGATATTCGATTTTTGTTGTACAAATTTCAAATTTCAAATTTTGTCTCGAGAATGCTTTGGGATTTGGCTTCAAAGTGACAAGCCTGGAAAGTCAACTGAAAAAACGTGTTTTTCAGTATTCCTTGATTTTCCAGACTTTACACTAGTTGCTAACGACTTTTTTTATAGCCAAAATTGATAAAATGAAAAAGGGTTTTTTAAGGATGTTCTCAGCGTTCCAACAATATAAGGCTTGTCCTATTTCGACTTTAATAAATAATTATTATTTATTTTCTAATTGAATTCTAACAAAAGTCCTAATTGATAGACTGATTGAAAAACACTCATAACTTTCAAATGGTATAACATTTTTTGAATCCCAAACATGCGTCACATCCTATGCTTCGTCTACTATAGGGAAAAATAAAATAAATAAAAAATTCATAAGGTTTTGACCAAGTTAAGGTGGTCAGACGTATGAGTTTCTGAATTTCTGAAAAGTTGTAGTAAAAAATTCATAAATAATTATTTGCTATATAAAAAATTATAAAAAATATATGTCACATCTTGACAAGAGTCTAATACTTATATTATAAATATTATAAAAAAATATTATGATTTCATTGTGATTAGGGTGGTCATACATATGCCTACTTCTTATCTTTTTCCTAAAATTTTAGTACCACTGCATTGAAATTTTCATCAAATAGGATTTTTTTTTTTCAAAAAACAACTAGTAGCTTAGAAACTACATTGAATTTTCTATAGATTCTCTTCTTACATATTTTAAAAATAATATTCACAACTTATTCAAATTTTCATGTCAAGTTGCATAACTCTAATTTTCTAAAATTTCATTACCACTTAAGGGCCTGTTTTTGCACCCCATGATCCTACACATACCCGTGAGTAGTGGGAGATCCTAAAAAATGTCCCAATCGTTAGAGATAATAAATTTGTCTAACTTAAATTGAATAAGATCAACTACTAATTTGGTTTGGGGTTTGGCTTGATTGGTGAGAGCTTCCTATGGTAAAGAAAAAGTTCATGAGGTCCATTCCCCCCTAGCTGATGCAGGACCATCCCTTGTTCTTGGCAATCTTGCATCAACCAAAAACATTTTCTTTCAATTTGTTCTCGTTTTGCAGTTTTAAAATTTCATTATGCGTTTCTTTGCATTTGATCACCGAATCTTGCGGAGCTGGATTTTGATTGTGGACATGTTCATTTACCTTATCCTAATTTTGCAAGACATTTGGATCTTTTCTCAGCAAGTTATTGCTTCCAGAATCCGAGACAGGTTTTTTGGCTTAGAACATCAAAACCGCTTGGACCTATTTTTCTATTGGTCAATCTTGTAGATCATTTTCGTAGCTTGCGGAGCTTCAATTAATTGTTTCCAACATTTCTTGGTGTATGGCTGACCTTCCCTTAGGTTTGCACTTCATCCTATGGATTTTCCCAATGGATCTCTTCGGCAGAGGCCAACCTTGTAGTTTACACATTTCATCTTGTTCATCGGTGATTATTTCACCTCGGGCTGATGTGGATCTCCCTTGATCATATAAATCAATGTAATCAAGAATGTAATAATTAGTCAATGTAACATAGAAGATATATCGAAGGTTAGGAGGTCCAAAGTTGGTTTGTATTCTTGCTTGAGCCCAAATGTTGCATAACACGCATGTTTTGTACTTAGGCATATGAGCTGAATCTTGTGAGCCCACATGTTGCCGATAGTTTGTAACTCATTTTCATGATATAATATAGTTTGGTTTTGCATTGCCTCCATCACATTGAGTTGTTTCTGCTATGTAACTCTTGTTGCACGATCCAAACTGTTCTCTTGGAGGACCCTCCCACCGCGACTGTACCACCAGCCCACATGGTACTAGAGGACATATTGTGCCAACCTCAACAATCACATTAAAAAATTCACCAAACGCACTATAGTTTATAAGGGGGCTATGTAATTCTTATAATCTGAAAAAAAAAAAAAAGATCAACTCCCAATCTTCTATTAGACTGTGTAAAAATGAAATCCTTAAGGTCCACGTCCACTTGGTCAATTTTGTCTAAGAAATAAACAAAGTCCATCATATTGTCTAAGTCCTCAAGCATTCCTATCTTCTCAAAGGGAAAAAGTGAGGTGTTGAAATCCACTGCCCCCCTCCAAAAAAAAAAAATCTAATAGAAACCATAATGGGAATCCAACAAAAGAGAGATCTTTGCCCATAATAATTTCCTTGTAGATCTTGTGTTTGGGGCATGCACATTTATGAGGTTTCATTTCTCATTGGAAGGAACAATAAGGAAGACAACTAACAAGCTATTTTTACATTTTTCCACCATAATCCCTTTAACAATGAGGGGGTTCCACATTGTCACGATTCCCCCTGAAGTACCATCAACAAAGTTGATAATATAATTTTACCTAGGTCATAATTTATCAACAATTTTAGCAAAAACAAATTTAGACATCTTAGATTCCTATAACAATAGGATGTCAATTTTATTATCGATAATAGTACACCTTAGGGTATGTTGTTTATTAGAGTTATTTAGCCCTCTAATGTTCCAAGATACGATCTCCAATTTTTTATTTTTAGCCTCGAACACATTATCAAGGGTCCCTTGTTTTTCCATTTCTATAGATCCTTTGTTGCTTCCCTTTGACGAGTTTCCCTTTGAGTAGGTCTTTCTTGTATTGAGTTTGTTCCTATCTGGACTATCTTTCCTCATGCCTACTTTCTATTGCTACTACCAACCAATGTCTAATTGGGCTCCTAGTAGGAAAGAGAGGGGTATTCAAAAGGGTTATTGAAATGAGAAAGAATTCAACTGAGATATTTTCCCAATTTGGGGTTTGATAGTCTTCTTGACTAATGTTGAGGTCCTTAACTAGGGATCTCCTTCTCCTCTATGTTAACTAGTTTTTGTGCTTCATTGTTTAGTTCCACTTGTATGCTAGAGTCTCCCATAATCAATTCATGAGAGACGACCATCAAAGGACTATGATCAACCTTTGTGTCCTTATTAACTAGCTTTGTAACCTTCTTCTTCATGTTTTGGACCTCAAATTTCACCCCAACTTGAAAAATAAGGGAGCATCTTTATTCACTTCTTATGAGGGACCATCAACATTCATAGAGTCTCCTTAAATAATATTATTTTATTATTTAAAGTTTGTTTCCTAATGCTTCCACTATCTAACAATCTCATTTTTTTGGTCTCTCTCTTTTGTCTTTTATTGTAACATCTTATTGAACCCTAGGATTTCCCCTTCTTCTATGATACCTATCAGATTTAAATTTTTCAAGGGAATAACAAACACCAAAAAGGAAGGGTTGTTTTCTTTAGAGGGTGTCTTACTTTGGACTTGAATTTGATTCAAAAGAAGAGGTTTTTTCATAGATCTTGAGCTTTCTCCAATCAAATGTTGGCTACCTGTGGACCTCTGGAAATTTCCTTTCCCTTCTTCATAGCATTTTGAATGGATGGAACATGAAATTTATCCATAAGGTGCCCAAATATATAACACTTTTTATAGAAGAAGCTATCATTCTCATAGACAATAAGTTGGCATTTCTTGCCAAACTTAGAGTTCAGGGTGATACTTTGCGAAGGAGGCTTATTAACTTCAACATTAACACAAATTCTAGGAAAGATGAGGTACGATTTCTGGAGAGTAACTTTGTCAATGGTAATAAGTACACCAAAAGAGTCAATTATACTTTTTAGGGTGTTGGGGATCCAATATTCCAGAGAGATCCCCAAGAGGTAGACTTATGTACAAGCAACTCTGCCCAAATCCAACTCAAGGTTGAGACTAGGCTTCCACTTAGAAAGAGAGACCATTACAATACTCTTTATCAATAAACTAGGGACCTTCTAAGAGGACTTTAATCATATCTTCTTTAATAGCAAATCTAAACAAAAATAACCCATCTAACATTGCACTAACACACACATTATCCAACAACTTGCAAACATTTGAAGCCCACTAACGAATTAAATTGATAGTAGGTCTAAATGAGTAGTACTTATCAATGAGAAGAGTTGCCAAATCCAATGTGGCTTCTTACATAAAGATATCACAAAGAGTGCCCTTGATATCGTCTTCAGATGATTTGATAGAAGAAGAAGCATAATTGTTTGACAAAAAGGTGTATCTACCAATGAGTTTATCCTCCCAAGAAGTTGGGGCAGTCATCCAAAGAAAGGTCTCGATTGTTTTCTAAGCAAGCATCCAACACTATCAAAATAGGATAGTGCAAACTTATCCCCAACAAGGATGTTTTATTCTCTATTTCTATGAAGAACAATCTCTCGAGTCAAGGTGTGCACTCTAAGGGGCCGGTGTATGAGAAAGTTGCAGAGCTTCTCCTGTTACATCATTCTAATGTAAGTATACCTGAAGTATTGTGATTTTGAAATGGAAATGTAATTATTGGACTACTAAAATAATGATGGTATTACTCTTTTTATTATTGTTACTTATAATATTGTTGACAAGTGTAATCAAACATTGTCATTTGTTAATAACTCTGTATTTTCCATATTCTCCTCCTCTTCCTTCGTAAAGAGAGAATACGCAAAAGTATTTATACAGACGCGTCTTTGACTAACATGGTTGAAGTACTTTCAGCCACAATTCTAGAAACATATTATTATACACACGTCTTTGTCTGACTGAATCATCTATCTTTACTACTTACTTATAAAGTGGATGGTGAACAGATTCAATGCTCCTTATTTTCAACTGCATTTGGTCTGGACGATTCTAGATGGGAGCTAACAAAATCGTTAAATAGTTTTTCTGGTCTATTTATGAAAGACGGGGGATCTGCTCACTACCCAACTCGACTACAACCTGTTTAAGATAGTATTTATTAGTTGTTACTCTCGCCTTCCTTCCTCATATTCAATTTTTTTCAACAAGAAACAACCCAAAATGACCAAGTCAATCCATTAAGATTATGGAGAACAATAAGATTTTGATTTTTTTTAAAAGATAATATTGAAATAGCATTTCATATAGGTCGTTTTCAAAGTGGTTGATTAATATAATATCTTTAGTCTTTAATATTATTAAACGAGTCACTAAATTTTTTTATTAAATTATTTTGAATTATAATTAAATTAATTAGTGGAATGAAGATGTAAAAAATATTAGGGATGGTTTATCTTAGTATAGTTAGTTGTAGTGTATGATTGTATAGAGTTTCATTTTAGTTTGTTGGTTTTTCATGTTATTTTTTAAAGAGTATTTATTATATTTATTGTATCTTTAATCTTGTTTCATATAGTTTCGGGTCATATTAAAAGTTATATTTTTATAATGTAGATTGTAATAGATGGTAAGGATGGTTCTTAAATGTATTGAGAAATTTATTATAAAAGCTCACAACAAGATAATTCCAACAAATTAATATTATTTCACATGTAGATGTTGTTGACTCTATATGTAATTAGGATGAAAGTTATAGCCACATTAATTATTATTATAGTGTATCCCCTTTAAATAGTTTGTATTTGAATGTTGATCTTATATCTCTAAATTGATTTTTTCTTGAACAAGCAAATTTAAGTATAGGATTCTTCTTTTTGAGATATTCTCTAGCATCTTTTGGATACTCTTATTCATAAAAAAAAAAAATTGACAACAAAAGTTTGTGGTATGACCTTTGGTGAAGAGATAATTTTATTCTTTTTGAGGGGATCTCTTACATACTTTATTTTATGAAAATAATCATCTTTCTACTTTGGATTCTTTAATTTTAATTTCAAAAAAGTCATACTTCTTTCATCAATTTGTTAGATTTCTTTAATCATCTTGATCTTTGGAATTTACTAATTCATTCATAAGGTTGGTTTATGAAAAATTTGTTTCCCATTGTATGTAGGAACAAGAAAATGACCACCATCTTATACTTCTATGAAGAATTTCTTAATTCCTAAAAAATTGATTTAGAAAGTAGTAAATTTGAAATAATCCCTCATATCAACTTCATGTTTATTGTCACAATATATCCAAAATTCTTTCTTTGAAGATTTTCTAATGTTTATGAGAAAAAATAGCTCCTTTCTCAATAAATCCTCTTGGATTGAATGAGTTTCTATATTCAAATAAAATTAAAATTAAAGATATCTCCACTTTTGCACTTGTTTACCTAGGCAGTAAACAATAGCTAATTGGAGATGAATATCTTAATTTATTTTTCTTTCAAAGAATTTTTTCAACTTTAATAAGCTTTTATGATATTTATTGGGTTTTAAGGTTATATTTTATACACGTGTTTTTCTTCATATTTTTTGTAGTAAATTATGATTCAAGGGGAAAGAAAATTAATTATTTCACTAAAGAAAATATGAAGAAAAATATGTGTAGAAAATATAACCTTAAAACCCTAGCAATATCATGGAAACTTTTAATATAAAGGAATAGAATTAGGGTTTTATTGAATATAATCTAACAACATGTTGAGTAGTACCTCTAGTAGATTTGTAAGAATTTTATAATTAGATAATGCTACAAGACATGGGATTAAATTTTAAATTGTAGTTCAATAAGATTAGAGAATACAGTACATAATATGTCATAGGAATTGTCCGATTAAATATACTAGATATGTTGGTAATATACAAATGATCATTTTATAAAATATTGTAAACTTGAATTTTTAACCTAATATTAGCCTAGAGAGACAACTCAAAATCTCTTTGCATTGGCTTCATTGTTGAGACCACTACTAGGAGGCCTTATTCTCCAAGGCATTATCATTATATTCAAATTGATGATCTCAATGGCCCAATGTAGGCACACAATGTGTGAGCTTAGTGGTCTAGCAAAGGCACGTGGCTTGTGAGCCTAGTGGTCTAATGGAGATTTGAAGGTTTTGGTGACCATCACAATAATATTGTGATTTGACCACTAGATTATATCCTTATCAACTGTAAATGATAAATTTATTACAAGTAAAAGCACAAAATCAATCAAATAGCATTCATACTAAAATAATGCAAACATAAATATAATATATAATTAAAATGGACCCAGTTGAATCCACATCTAATAAACTAAAAAACAATAGTATAACAAACTGATCAAACATACAAGCAGACATATATAAAGAGGTAGTATACAACCACTCTATGAGAATCACTAACATTCTTTCTTAGAATTTTGTAAGTGAAAAATCAAATGATCTATATGAAGAAAAATGAAAGAATCTACTAAGAAGAAAAATAAAAGGATCTAATATTAATATAGATAATTAAATACATAGGAAATAAAAGTATAATAAGAAAGTCTAAGAATGATAACATATCCCAAAAATAAAAGCTTAAATAGACAATCTCCAAAATGCCCGGTAGGGCCATAGACGTGAAACCACATAAGATCAGAGTCATGACCAAATAACCAGAAAGCTATTTGATAACCAAAAACAAAAAACTCCAACCTCAAGAGCATAGAAGTTGAAAGGATGTAGAATCAAACGTAGCCCAAAAACTGAAAGGAGTTATCAAGTGGGAGAAGGACCCACAGAGAGGTCGATGAGGTGGGCCATCATGGGAACATCGTGACGAACTAGAAGAGAAGGTGGAGGAAAGAAGATGGGCTCCTCGAGAGGTTTGAGACCCAAATCAACCATAATTGCTTCCAAGTCTGTCACCCAGCCAATAATTCTATCTTCTGGAGCAAAAGAAGAAAGGCCTTTCGCCTCTAGGTATTCCTTAATCCAATTTGGCTCTGTAATCTTGGTGAAAAAAAAAATTCTAAATGAAATTAGCATTTTCTTTAATCCTAAATTTCGTAGCTCAGAAGGGCTTCTCCTCCTCAATGTATAAGATTGGAAATCTTGGTGGAGGTTTCCCATTTCAAATAGTCACCATATAATCCTTTGGCAGGGGAATGGTCAAATTTTCATCTATATTTTATAAAACCTTTCTTAAATCCCTTAAAAGGTTCGCCTTAGAGACCTTTCTACATAGAGCTTCAGTCTTTACTTTGGAGAGGCCAGTATGGAGAAGAGTTTCTACAAACACCACCAAAATTTCCATATTCACCTTGTATTTGTGGTTTGTCTTGAGGAATTCCTCACCAAGGATACACTTCATTGCCCTATTAATAATAAAATGAGATTCATTTAACACCTACTGCATGTGTTTATCCTTAATTTGGGCCAAAAAGGCCATCTTCCTTTTGGTAGAAACCAGTCAAATAAGGGTGTCCATAATTTTCTCTGAGTTGTCCAGACCCTACAAGAACTATCCACAAAACACTGTCTTTCAATCTTCAAAATCAATCAACAAAGAAAAAAGAAAAACAAATGAAGTTGATATCTTTCATTGGAAGCTATTGTTTCATTAACTCAAATAAATCTTTGTAGCTATTCACTCATGTCAATATGATCTGATAAGTCACCCCATAATGTGCTTAGAATTTACCAAATTAGTGGTGTAGAAAAAAACTTATTTATCTCCAGCTTCACTAGAATACTTGTTCAAATCAAGGGAGAATAAAAGGGGAACCCAATCTCTTACAATATTTTCTGATTTATTATCACTAAAAAAAGGCAGCAACAAATTTCAATATTCATTCATAGGAGGAATGACAACTCTTAAGAGAGAGATAAAAGCCACTTACCATACTGTCATTCAAGCCGAACAATTAAAACATTAATGGGAGGTGACCTATCATCATATTCTATATATCTAAATTGGTGTAACCAAAAAAATCTCCAAACAAGCCAACAATTTTAGAAAAAAATTTATTTCTCCAAACAAGCCAACAATTTTAGAAAAAGTTTTTATTTCTCCAAGGAAGTTGATCCTGCTATCTGAAGAGTCTGCTTTTGATGGGACTTTTGAACTGATGTTAGAGGAGACAAGCCACCTACTTCTAACTTAAAGGAAAGAATCCTTTAATAAAATAAACTATCCATTAAACTTGAATTCAAAAACTTTGTAAAAGGCTATAATTCAAAAAAGAAAAGCCTCAATTTTGAAAAAGAAAAACTAATCCTCTGTAGAGGATATTCACCAAAATCTGAAGGTAATTAACCATTCTCTGTCAAAATCTACCAACTACTGAGGTCCACTATTCTGGAGTTTCAATGTTACTGATATATTTTTCATTAAAACCATCTGCTCCCCTATTAGCTAAAATAACGGACATACAATTAACTTCTCCAAAGATATGATTTATTGTAAAAGAAACAAAAAAATTTAACAATTTGGTGGCCTTATTTAGGAAATAATTAAGTCACTAGTTTGGTGTGCTTCCAGTTCTTAGAGAATTTATTATAGTGGCAGAATCGCCTTCAATATCCACTTTCTAAACCCAAGATCCCTACAAATTGATAACCCTTCAATGACAGCTTTGATTTTTGCAACATTATTGGTTTCTACTTCTAATACTTTTCATGGTTTGCTACTATCACACCATCTAGAGAGTGAATAATACACCCTGCACCTAAAACTCGAAGATTACACTGAGAAGATCCATCAAAGTTCATCTTAACCCAACCATCTTTTGGGGGAGTCCAGACATTTAAAATTCTATCCTTTTTTGAAACCTCGCCTCCTATCCCAATAAAAGTTCAAGAGTTTTCATTCCAAACCATTTTCCCTTCATTTTACTGTTCCAACTAAAAAACTTTGACTTTCTTGACCTTGGAAGAGAGAGACTGTTGTTTACAACTTCAACAATAGTTCCTTCAACTTTATTCATAAGGAATTCCCATGGTATTTTCCCCCCATGAAAAATTATTATGTTTCTTTCCTTCCAAAGATCCCAAATAAGGATTGAGGGAGAAGAAATCCGTAGAGAATTGAATAAGATTGAAGGGAAGAGATTGGGCCAACATTTCAACAAGATCAAAATATCATTGGGAAGAGTAGAGATCCAACCTAATTTAACACAAATCTATTGCCAACACATACTTGCAAAGGGACATGACAACAAAATATGGTTAATAGTTTCTTCTTCATGCTCACATAAAACACAAATTGAGGTGCCAACAAAGCCTAACTTCTTAAACCATTATGCTATTAAAATTCTACCCTGAAGTACAACCCAAGCAAAGAAGCCTTCTTTTGGGAGACACATTTTATCCCAGTAGAGGGAAATAGGAATTTTAGTTTTTCTAAATTTCCAATTTATAATTATAGACTTATAGCCATCTTTTGAATTATAGCTACCTAAATTGGCCCCAATTCAAATTATTGAATCTTGGCCAGAGTTGAATACAATTAATCTTTGTTGCAAAATCTCCTTCCAGGTCTTTAATTCTTCTGTATCAGTTGAGAGTTATTCAATATTTTTCCATTTCCATCCTAAAGAATCATTTCCTCTACCAGTTTGATGTAGTCTTTAACATAAATTCCTCATCTTCTTTCACTGATTGTTTTAAGGTTATTTACATCCATCAAATTTTTTCGGGGCAAGATAGCCTCCCCAAGAATATGTCCAAAAAAGGGCCTTACTACCATCTTTTATATCCTAAGAGATCTGATTAGTTGTTAGATTCCTACATTTAAGTAGTAAATTCTAAACTCTAGAGCCCTTTGGAGGGTTTTGAGTCCTAAAAATACCTTCCAAGATTATATCTTCCAAATATTTTCCTTTTAGTATTCTAACCAACTTTAGATTGTGTTCCTGATAGATTTTCCAGACTAATTTTGTCCCTAAAGCCCTATTTTGTCATAAATGATTTCTTAAACCTACACCTCCCAACACCTTTGATCTACAAATATTATCCCAAGCAATCAATGCCATTCTTTTCTTCTCGGCCATAACTTACCAATAGAAAGTTCTCACTTTCTTCACTATTTTTGAATTTTCTCCATTTGAGAGGGAAATACAAGACATAAGGTAAATGGGAAGAGCTGAGAGGACATCTTTTAGCATAATTACTCTACCTACCCACAAAAACCATTTCATTTTCCAACACTCCATTTTTTGATCCAATCTTTCTCCCATTGGATCCCATACTGTAGTTGTTCTTAGACCCTTATCTAGTGGCAATCCTAAATATAAACAAGGAAGTTTCCCTCCCTTAAAAATCAGGATAGCTAAAATCTACTACTCAACCAATGGCTTTACATTAAAAAAGAAAACTTCTGATTTTTCTTGATTAACCTATTGTCTTGAAGCTTTAGCATACAATCTGAGAATCTTTCTTAATTTTAAAGTTTTTCATCTCATCGTGCACCCAAATAGCACAGTATCATCTGCAAATTGATGATGAGTAACAACCTCTATTGAATTAGTTATTTTAATTCCTCTGAAAATACCATCCTAGTGTGATTTAATCAAAGCTCTACTGAAAGATTCAACCATCATGCTGAAGAGGAAAGGAGAAATTGGGTCTCCTTGACAAATACCTATTGATGAATCAAAAACACCATTTGGAGAGACATTAATTAGGACTAAGAAGCGAGGGGTGGAAATATCCAATCAACTTTATCATATGCTTTACTAATGTCCAACTTAATTAGCATACTTGGCATCCTATTACATTGAATAGAATGTATAGCTTCTTGGGCTATAATAAACCATCCAAAATTGACCTTCCCAGGACAAACCCTGTTTGATCTTCAAAAATTATTAGTGGAAGATCATTCTTCAATCTATTTGCTAAGACTTTTGAAAGTACCTTGTAAATGGTATTACAAAGAGATATTGGTCCGAAGTCATCCAATTTGATTGGCTTCTCTTTATTTGGAATGAGAGCAATGAAGGTATTGTTAATCTGCTTCAGAAATCTTCATGAGTTCCTCGTTGCTTTTAAAGCCTCTATCATTTCTTCCCCTAAAATATGTTGGGATCCAAGAACACTGAGAGGGGGGATGAATCGGTGTTCTACCAAAATGGAGAAATTTAACCTTATTAATACAACAACTTATCAATCGGTAAACATAAAAGTATATAACAATAAGCAACAATGAAACTGATAAGTTGATACTTTGTCATGTTTTTATCATCAAAACTCTTAGGTTTTTTACATCTTTGGGTTACATTATGGTAGTGAAGTATTGTGAATTGACTATATGTATTCCATGTGTTAAACCTGAACTTATGAAATCATGTTTGAACTTTCTTGGTCTATTCCTGCAGCCATGCCAATTTATTCTTGCAGCCAAGTGATTTGTTCCTGTTGCTATGCGGATTATTTGGGATAGTGTCATATGTGAATTAATGAATGTATTAATTAAGTAAAATACGTATGCATGTCCTTGTATGTTGTTTTTTTTTTAGTGCAGCTAATAAATGCTACCGCGGTGGATATTCTCTTTTCGCGCCTGAAGAAGGAAGAATCATGTATGAAATAACTGGAGATCAAACTGAAGAGGAGCCGAGCGAGCGCAAGGTATGGCATAACCTGAGTAGCCATACATCACTATGGGAGTTTAACTCTAGTGGGCATTGAATTCGCAAAATATCGCTACGGCGTGCAAAGACTGTGGTTCGGTTTAGATCCACGTTTCCTGTAGCCAAGCTCTAGTTATCTTCTTCATTTGTCAATCATCTGCCTCTTCTTCTAGGTGTGATTTGAGTTGTCCATTGTATTTGATCTTTTCTTTATAATAAGCTCTTCCTTTTTCTTAGAGGTTAGACAAAATAGAAAGGAATAGAGCAGAGAATTTTGACAAGCATTTTGGAGTCTTTCTTTTAGAACATGTAATCATTTTCAGAAAGCAATGAATGAAAGATATGTTGTTCTGATCTGTTAAAAGTATTTTTCTGGAATCTTGATATCACTCATCCAAGGGGGCCCACTTAGTGAGTGATCATGTGTTCATGTTCATTGAAATTAGTTCTTCTTTAGTTACAGTAGAAATTCGTGCCTTGCCTATTCCTGCAGCCACTAGAAATAGATCCGCTGATTGTTCCTGCAGCCAAGCTAGAACAGAGTGATTTTTGTTATTTACATTAGATCATTCCAGCATTGTTTTTTATAAGTTTTCACATAGCCTTCTATGATTTCCATTCTTGCCTTTCCTTTCTGCATAATTTTAGTTACTGCGACAATGCAAAATAGCCATTGAAGAAGCTTAGTGCATATATAGTGCAGACCCATTTCAAGTTTTACGTCCCTGGGTTGATAACTAAATGAACACTAGCCGTGAAAATAGTAACTTTACCAGATGAATGTCCAAACTTCGGATTGAGATTTCAATTAGAGTTATTATTATTATAGCTGGAGTAGACATTTTTGGCGTCGTTGTCAGGGATGGTGTCAAACTAAGAACCTTTCATGGTTATTATAGTTTCCAGTTAATTGTTTTTGAGATTCTTAATTGTTTGAAAATTTAATGAATTTGCATGCATAGCAGAAGAAGAGACCCCAGAGGTAGATTTCTGCCCACTCATCCTAATCATGCAGAAGATAATTTCCCATATATAAATCTTTTTGTTGAACTTTACCAAGCCCCACAGAATTTGAATCACCCTGAATCTGAATTTCTGGAAGGTAGTCTTCAATTCCTTTTTGGTCCTCAAGAAGAAGAATTTCCTATAGTAACAACCCCCACAAGTCCAATGCAAGGGAACCCTCCTCCTAGTGGGAATAATCCACCACCCCTAGGTCCAACGTTTGAGTTTCCCATCTCTGATCAGCATGATAATGCTAACCTCAAGAACATTCCAACATCTTCACTCCCTAAATTCTATGGATTGGTGACCAAGGATCTGGATACATTTCTGTTTGAGTTTGATGTTCTCTATAGGAGTTTTGACTATACTACAGATGCCCATGGACTCAAAAAATTTCCTGCTAGTTTGAAGGAGTCATCCTTAAGATGGTTTATGAGCTTGGGTAGTAGCACAATCAACACATGGGATGAGATGAAACGGTTGTTTCTTGCAAAATACAAAGATTATTGTAGAGGTACTGATCGTCATGGGGATGATATCTTTAGAATGACACAAACTAAAAATGAGAGTCTTGAAGATTATTTGGAAAGGTTTTCGTTTAGTGTCAAAAAGTCCAAGCATAGCACTCTCAATAAAGATTCCCTCAAATTGATATTTTTGAGGGGTATCAGTGATGAATGCACTGATTCCTTAGATCTTATGGGAGGAGGTGACATTACACAATCCACTTGAGCTGAAATAGGACAAATTTGCAAGAAGTATTCCAGATCTACTTCTAAGAAGAATAGGAGATTTAAGCCAGGGGCACCATTATCAGCATCTGGAACTGGAGTTTCTATATTGGAACTTAGTCATCTGTTAAAGGACACTTCAAGGAGGACATTATAAACAATATGGTTACCCAGTTGGATACACTGGCAGCTAAGAAGAAGCATGAGAAAGTTGATACATTCCTTGCAGAATTCTGTCCTCATTGTAAATAGCAGAAGAAAGATTGCAGATGTAAGATGGTTGCAAACGTGGAGGTGCCTGACTTCAAACCAATTCAAGGTGAGGACGAGCAAGTCTTCTATGTTGCTGAAAGAAGACCAAATTTTCAAAGACAAGGTATGCCACTCGATCCACTTTCTTTTTCTGGTTATAGTGGTAATTCTTATGCACCAAATAACCAATGGCAGCCACAGTATTCTCAAAATTTCGGTAACTATCCACATTGGTATGGTTCACAAGGCCAAGGGTAGCAATTTTCTAATCAAATACCACAGTGGTAGTAGCCACAGGGGAACTAGTATCCACCTCGGGGTCAAGGAAACTAGTTTCAAGGGAATTGGCAACCTACTTCTCAATGGAGGGGAAACCAATCATGGCCAGCCCAATCTTCTGGTTATCAGCCGCCTATTCAGCAACCACAACCTCCTTCTTTAATGCCTCCTCCTGCATCTACAATTGCACCACCTAAACCAACACAATTGCCTACTCAACTGTTGCCAAATCCAAATATCAAATCTCAGCAACAACAACAAGCTTATGCAGTTGATGTTAATCAGTACCCAGCCTATTCTTTATCACTAGATGGCATTCACCTCCGATCTGGAACAACTTTACCTAATCCCTCTCATCTAGTTATCACTGAGGTACAGGAGGAGCAAGAAATCTCTAATCCAACGGATACAATACCCCAGAATCAAATATTGCCACCATTTCCCCATAGATTGCAAGGAAAAGAAGTTCCCACTGAACAACAGCAAAGCTTTGATATTATTGATCAACTGAAGCACATTTGTGTTAAAATTCCATTGTTGCAAGCAATAAAGGATGTTCCCATTTATGGTAAGGCATTGAGAGAAGCATGTCTAAAGAAACCTGGGAGGAAGAAAAAGGATCCACAAACAGTGCATGTTATGGGTCAATTGGCTGATATTATGTTAGGTAAAATTGCTATTCCAAAGTATTCTAATCGAGGTAGTCCTGTTGTGAGTATAGTCATTAAGGGCAGTCAAATAAAAAATGTTTTGATTGATCTAGGGGCAGTCATTAATGTCATGACAAGGAAAGTAATGAAACATCTGGAGATCAATAGTTTAAGGGCTACACCCACAGTTCTACAACTTGTTGATGGCTCTACAGTGAGACCTAACAGTATCATAGAGGATGTAGTACTTATTCTAGATTCATGGGAATATCCTACAGACTTTATGATTTTATCTCCAAAGGCGACATTGGGAGGATATCCGGTCATTTTGGGTAGACCTTGGCTTACAATAGCTAATGCATATATTGGGTGTAGATCAAGGGATATGACTATTTCAGATGGGAGTTCTACAAAAACATTAGCCTTGTATTCTCCAGCACAACCCCAGCTTGAACAACAACAATTCGTTTGGTCTATCTTGGGAGAAGAATCTGAAGAAATTGACTCTATTAATCACCTTATGATGATTAATCGAGGACCACTCATGCAGTTATATGATGAGGAATCAATTCTTTATAAAATATTGATAAATAAATTTATAGAAGAGCAAAAAGTGCAGGAATTGGTTTCAAATATTGCAGGTTTGGACCTTCCTGCAGCCACTGATATCTTGCATACTCTCTTGCCGCAGGAATTATCTTTTTCTCATTTTTCTGATATAAACCAGATTGATCGTACTATTAAGATAGAGGTGGAATTGAATAAATATTTGAATATCAATAGAGATCTATCAGATACTCAAAAAGAGGGCCTTGTGGACTTGCTAAAACTTCATAAAAATGCTTTTGCATGGGATTACAAGGATATGAATGGGATTGATCCAGTAGTTTGTACTCACCGTATTTATATAAAGGATGAGTGTTGCCCACTCAGACAACCTCAAAGAAGAGTCAATCCTGCCTTGAAGGAGATAGTTAAAGAAGAATTACAGAAATTGTTGAAAGCTGAGTTTATCTATCCTATCTCTAACAGTCAATGGGTATCACCTCTGGTGATAGTACCTAAAAAATGAGGCAAATGGAGGGTATGTGTTGATTATAGAGCTTTGAACTTAGCAACAAGAAAAGATCATTTTCCATTGTCATTTATTGATCAGGCATTGGAATCTCTAGCTGGTAAGAGATATTTTTCATTCCTTGATGGATTTAGTGGCTACAATCAGATACCGATAGCCCCCGAGGATCAAGAGAAGACAACATTTACTTGCCCATGGGGCACATATGCATATTTTGTTCTTCCTTTTGCGTTGTGTAATTCTCCAGCCACTTTTCAAAGAGCAGTGATCAATATTTTTTTTTATATTTCTCAAGATATTATGGAAATTTACATGGATGACTTTACAACCTATGGTTTTGAATTTGATCAATCATTGGGTAATCTGAAGAAATTTTTGCAGCGATGTGAAGACTACAATTTGTCTTTAAATAGTAAGAAGTGTTTCATCATGATGGAAGAAGGAATAGTCCTTGGTCATCATATATTTGTACAAAGCATTCAGGTGGATCCAGCAAAGATTGAGGTCATTCAGCATATTAATGACCCTGTGAAGCAAAAGGATGTGAGAAGCTTTCTTGGTCATGCTGGATACTACAGAAGGTTTATCAAATATTTCAGTAAAATTGCAAGTCCCTTATATTCATTGCTTACTAAAGATGCAGAATTTAAATGGACCCCAACATGCAATGAAGCTTTCTTAAAGTTTAGGCATGCTTTGACTCAAGCACTAGTTCTTAAAGGGCCAAATTGGTCTCTACCATTCCAAATCCATACAGATGCATCTAATTATGCAATAGGAGCAGTGCTAGGACAAAGAATTGACAAATTGGAAAATGCAATATATTATATTAGCAAGAATTTGCAAGGACCTGAATTGAATTACACAGTTACTGAAAAGGAAATGCTAGATGTCATATATGCACTTAACAAATTTAGACACTATATCATAGGGTATCCCATATTTGTGCATACAGATCATACTGCAATTAGATATCTCATGAATAAGCCATCAATCACTGGTAGATTAGCTCGCTGGTTATTGTTGATGCAGGAATTTGATATCATAGTTGTTGATAAACCAGGGAAGTCTAATGTAGTTACATATTATCTTTCACGTCTTCAATTGCGGGAAGATTCCACAATAATAGATGACACTTTTCCAGATGAACTTTTGTTTCTCATTCAAGCTCACACTCCTTGGTATGCTGATATTGCCAACTATTTAGCTGCAGCTAAGATGCCAATTTATTTCTCTCCTAAGGAAAGAAGGTTGCTAGTTGAAAAAAGTTTTAACTTTTCATGGATTGTTGATTGTCTATTTTATACTGGACCTGACCAAGTCATGTGAAGATGTGTCAGAGAAGATGAAACATATGACATCTTGCATGCATGTCATGATGAGCCATGTGGAGGTCATTTTGCTGCCAAAAGAACAGCACTAAAAATACTCAATACAGGATACTATTGGCCCACATTACACAAGGATGCAGCTCAGTACACACGGAAATGTGTCAAATGTCAACTAATGGGAAAACCTACAAAATCTGATGAGATGCCACTATATCCTCAAATATCAGTTGCACCATTTGACAAGTGGGGATTAGATTTTGTTGGCCCCATTGATCCACCTTCTAATGGAAAATCTTATATCTTGGTATGTACAAACTATGTAACAAAATGGGTAGAAGCTCGAGCCATGACACATGCAAGAGATAATAAGATGGTTGAGTTTCTTTATGAAGAGATATTTACAAGATATGGAGTACCAAGGGAAATTGTCTCAGATTAGGGACCTCAATTTACTTCAATATTGGTAAAGGCTTTGGTCAATGAATACAATATAAGGCACAAGAAATATACTCCATATCATCCACAGTCTAATGGACAGGTAGAAGTTACAAATAGAGAGCTTGAGGCTATTCTTACAAAAATAGTGTCTATTCACAGGAAAGATTGGTCTCACCAGCTTTTAGAAGCAATTTGGGCATATAGAACAACTTGGAAAACATCAATTGGTTTCACACCTTTTGAGATGGTTTATGGCAAAACAGCAATGATGCCTATTGAATTTGAGCATAAAACTTTGAGGACAGCTTTGCAATTAAATATGACATTGTTTGAAGCACAGAAAGACCGCATTTAGCAATTAAATGCTCTAGATGAATGGAGAAAGATAGTTGTTCAACAAACAAAATTGATTCAAAATCAAAGAGCAAAATGTCATGATAAATATATCAAGAAAAAGAAATTCAAAGTGGGGGATTGGGCACTACTGTATGATTCCAGATATAAAGATGCTATGGGAAAGATTCAAACCAGGTGGTTAGGTCCTTATGAGATAGAAGAAGTTTTCCAGAATAGAGCAGTATGTTTGTCCACAATTGATCCTGTTCTATTTAAACTCTTAGTAAATGGACACCAACTACGTCTATATCATTAGCTAGCTACTAGAGAAGAGTTCCTACAGCAGTTTTCTCCACAAAGTGACACAGAGGTTGTTGAAGCAACTAACAAGGTTCCTACAGCAACTTACAATGACTCTACAGCAACTCATGAGCTTCTTGTTGCAATTGAGCAAGGTAATAAAGGTAATGTTCCTGCAGCCTCTACAGTGAACATATTTGTCGTTTCATAATTAAATATTTCCATTTTATATGGGAATATTCTTCTCCGTACATAAAATCCCATCCACGACATTCCATCCCACGTTCTTACCTATCATTTCATTTCATTTTGCCTTCATTGTCGTGCAATTGTAGGTACGTGTATATTGTCTTTTATTTTAATTATGCATTTATTAGTTTATTATGATTATATCCTGTTTAAATCCGCTCCACTACCCTAAATCTTGTTAGCTTGTGTGGACACATGCTAGGTTAAGTTGGCGGGGTACTTTATGGTTCGTTTTCCAATGTGATTAATTATTAGTCCTTTTTGGTACTCCGAATTGATTTTCTCCCCATCATTACTTATTATGCTATTACTTCACGCAAGTGAATAATAAATTCTACTGCCAGAATTAAGATATGTAAGGAAATTTCAATTTTAGCAAGACTGTCAAATATTTTGGTTCAGCTGCAGAGAGAAAAATATCAGAGTAAAAGATGGGTGGTGATCTAATTCGCCATGAGCCAACGGTTCATGAAGGGTTGTTGCAAGATGGTCTTTGTGAGCATTATTTCAGAAACCATGGCTGGTTGGATTACTTCTTGAAAATCAAGGATTACAACGAAGAAATTGTTGCAGAATTTATGCATTCCTTTAATGAAGGAGAAGCTACAGTTAAAGGTTTGAGGGTTATTGCTACAGAGCAGCGAATAGAAAAAGTAACAGGGTTGCTGCAGGAAGGAGAACTCTTTCCAGAATCAAAAGATGCAAGGGATGCCAGGGCAGAGTTCACAATTCCAACTAATGAACCCTTAATGGTGGATAGACAAGGAACTAGAAGGGTTTCTCTACCAGCACATTGGCCTCAAGTAGCTTTGTATGTTACGAAATACATTACATGTGAAGGGCGATATTCAAATTTGCATTCGCATCATTTTAAGTTACTTAGTCATCTATGGCATGGTCGGCGAGTTAATGTTCCTAATTTCTTATACCATCTCATTTCTACAAGTGCTAAGGAGATGCAAAAAAATGGAAATCGCTTTGTTAGCCATCATGGATTGGTTAAGCTACTTGTATAGCGGTCCCTAAGAGATGTTTCACAAATGGAATGGGGTGTATTGAGGATATACAGCAATTTAGGGTTGATGATGCCCCTATTGCAGATAACCCGTCGATTGAAGATGAGGATTTGCTTGTTACTGAAGGAGTCGCGGTTATTATGGAAGAAAATATTGAACCGGAATCAATTGAAGAACAACCCTCTACTTCTCTTCAAAGAGATTCGCCAGTTTTGCAAAGGAAGGGAAAAGAGTTAGAAAAGGGTGAAACAGATGAAGAACTTATTACCCAGCCGCAGGTAACTCAGATTCCTCCTGCAGCTAAGAGGCGTAGGACAAAAATAAAAACTCTTGCAGCCATTCCAAAAGTTTATGTAAGAAGAACACGTAGGAGGACACAGAAGACTCATCCTGTGGGTAATCCAGCAGAGGTTATTGCAATAGAAACTTTAGAAGAAGGAAGCCCTACGGAGGATGAAATTCAAGAAAATGTTGCTGAGGATAAACTAGAAAATCTTACTTCTGTGGCACTGCAATTTGAAGAAACTGTTGAAGATATTCTACAGCATCCTGAAAAAAATATTGGAGATATGTCAACTCAGATTGAGGAGTTTATTGAAGAAATTCCATGATCTAAGGTAGTACCTATTATACCTCCTTCATCCCTAAGTAGTTTATCTATTGCTTTAACATTTTATAGACAATGGGAAATAGAGAAGGATAGGTTGCAGGGGATTATTGATAAACAGCAAAAAGAGATTGAAAAGAGAGATAACAGAATTGAGGAATTAGAGGCTAAGGTAGAAATAATTTATGGTATGGTTCCTGAGTTGATGCAGTGTAAGGCACCTCCAAAAGTTTATGCAGTACATTTGAAAGAGCAGTATCTGAACTTCAAACTAAACCGCATTGTTAGGGACCTTAATCCCTCTGTAGAAACCCCTGAAGAATTCTTTTATGCTTACCAAACCTCTCCACCTGTTGTGAAGAATCTGCTATGTGAATTATACTTACATAACTATGTTGTACCCTCAGATAGGGAATGGAACCCTTTATTGTATATTGGGGATATCCATATCAAAGCTTTAATGTCATGGATCCAAAATGAGATTATCATAGGGCCACAAGCCAGGGAGTATGAAAAATTAGAGCTTGATTGTCCATTACCATTAAGAAGGGAATCACAAGCACCAAGGGTTCTTTATTATGATTGGCAGAAGTTACTAGTAAGAGATGATGTTAGTAAATTAGTACTTCCAATGAGAGAGAAAGTCTATCAAGCATATGAGCATTTGGTTCAAACTAACAGGATAGCTGCAATAGAAGGGTTAACTCAGCGTTGGAATAATCTACCGAAATAGTTAAAACAGGGAGAACCTTACTCACTACAAAATTTTCATGCAGCCATGCAAAGAGCCCCCAGATACATATAGTTGGGAAGGGAGAAATCTAACAACTGGCTACCATTGATCTTTCAACCTCCAATCCTTATGTGGCCGCTTTTGGCATGTCAGCCAACAGAGCAAAACTATGATGCAGTCACAGAAGAAACAACTAGATGGTCCAGGCTGGAAAAAATGAAAGGATTTTATTGGAACTTGGCTTCAAAGGGGACACGTCAGGGCACCGTTGGTGATTTAAGAGTTACAGCGAGAATTAGAAATTTTCCTTTTGCTACAGGATCAACCAACTCTTAAAGTTGGGGACATGATAAGTTGATACTTTGTCAGGTTTTTATCATCAAAACTCTTAGGTTTTTGACATCTTTTGGGTTGCATTGTGGTAGTGAAGTATTGTGAATTGACTATATGTATTCCATGTGTTAAACCTGAACTTATGAAATCATGTTTGAACTTTGTCGGTCTATTCCTGCAGCCATGCCAATTTATTCCTGCAGCCAAGTGATTTGTTCCTGTTGCTATGCGGATTATTTGGATAGTGTCATATGTGAATTAATGAATGTATTAATTAAGTAAAATACATATGCATGTCCTTGTATGTTGTTTTTGTTTTAGTGCAGCTAATAAATGATGTCGCGGTGGATATTCTCCTTTCGTGCTTGAAGAAGGAAGAATCACGTATGAAATAACTGGAGATCAAACTGAAGAGGAGCCGAGCGAGTGAAAGGTATGGCATAACCTGAGTAGCCATACATTACTATGGGATTTTAACTCTAATGGGCATTGAATTCGCAAAATATCGCTATGGTGTGAAAAGACTGTGGTTCAGTTTAGATCTACGTTTCCTGCAGCCAAGCTCTAGTTATCTTCTTCATCTATCAATCATCCGCCTCTTCTTCTAGGCGTGATATGAGTTGTCCATTGTAGTTGATCTTTTCTTTATAATAAGCTCTTCCTTTTTCTTAGAGGTTAGACATAATAGAAAGGAATAGAGCAAAGAATTTTGACAAGCATTCTGGAGTTTTTCTTTTAGAACATGTAATCATTTTCAGAAAGCAATGAATGAAAGATATGTTGTTCTGATCTGTTAAAAGTATTTTTCTGGAAGCTTGATATCACTTATCCAAGGGGGCCCACTCGGTGAGTGATCTTGTGTTTATGTTCATTGAAATTAGTTCTTCTTTAGTTACAGTAGAAGTTCGCGCCTTGCCTATTCCTGCAGCCACTGGAAATAGATCTGTTGATTGTTCCTGCAGCCAAGCCAGAATAGAGTGATTTCTGTTATTTACATTAGATCATTCCAGCATTGTTTTTATAAGTTTTCACGTAACCTTCTATGATTTCCATTCTTTCCTTTCCTTTCTGCATAATTTTAGTTACTGCAGCAATGCAAAATAGCCATTGAAGGAGCTTAGTGCATATATAGTGCAGACCCATTTCAAGTTTTACGTCCCTGGGTTGATAACTAAATGAACACTAGCCATGAAAATAGTAACTTTACCAGATGAATGTCCAAACTTCGCATTGAGATTTCAATTAGAGTTATTATTATTATAGTTGGAGTAGACAGAAACTACAAAGATGAACACCATAAAACCATAGATTTATACGTGGAAAACCACAAAGAGGAAAAACCACGGTGGGATTGAAGACCCACAATATCTATCCACTGATTAGATGAATAAATATTACAATAAGGGGCCTGCACATGCAAGAAGGCCAACAGCCTAGAGCACACTGCTCATCACAAAAGGAGTCTCATTGACTACATAAAACATTAGACAACAATCCGGAATGAAGATTGAACTGCAAGTATAGCATCTCCCATGCCTGAGTACAGTTCTGGTTAAGATCAATACTAGAGGCCTAAAACCTCTTCCACAAATTCAACTCGATCACCTATGATCGACCAAATCTTCTGCATGAATGATTATTATATTATTCGCATAATCTCATACCTTACATGATCTCCTATGATCTATAAAGAGATCTTACATCATATTTATACCAATCCAGGACCTAAACAATTAGGTCGGCCACCTAAAAGATAATACAATAAATTCATAACTTAAACCCTCAATATGATGATCAACCAAGTCATCTTAGGCCGAAAACAATGTAATATGATCCTTAAATCTCACCGGTAATGCATCGGGAACGTCCTCCAATACATTACAGAAACTAGTCTATAACCTAGATAGCACATGACCCAATTTAGGTCCACACATGCTAAAGCAATGATCCCTATCAGCCAAGTCTCAAACATGATCACCATCAGCATCCTGAATCTCTACTAGAAGCCACACCAACACCACTTATGCATAACATCAAAAGATCTTCAACAAAGCTCTACCGGTGAAACCCTCACCGAATCAACAAACCAATCTTACCAGCATATAAGATAGCATCCGATCACCAAATCAAAACCAACTGAATGTGATACACATCAGGAACACATGAATGACTAATCCAAACAAATTCCTCAGACCAAGGCATACTGAAGTATACCGGATCAACATGATCTAATCCAACCAGAAACCAAACAACCTACCGGGACCAGAAGGATACCGATAAATAGCCAAAGTGGCTAGTGTAGCCGGTGTTGCCATCAATGACAAACATCAATGCAACACATAATCAATTCCTCCAAATTTCCAACAAAATAGACCAACATTATTGAAAAAAACTTGTCAGAAAACCATCAGGACCAAGAGATTTGTCTGGGTATAGCTGATTCCACTTCTCGAGCTGTAAATTTGTTAATGAGCATCTTATTATTATCATCTAAGATAACCTTTGGAATGTTCTGAAGAAGCTCATTTTGAGGACCAAGATTGGATCCTCCCCAATTATTTAAAATATTTGTGAAGTAAGAAATTGATTGTTTTGTAATAGCAACTCGTTCTTTGACCAATTTTCCATGGTCATCCTTTAATTTGATAATTTTATTTATTTCTCTTCTCTATTTTGTGTTGTTATGAAAGAATTTTAAATTTATGTCTCCCTCAATGAGCCAAACATCCTTGGATTTTTGTCTCCAATAGATTTCCTCTTTGGCCAAAATTTCTTCATATTCTTGAAGAAGCTCCTTCTCTTTGATAAACCTATTTTGATCAATTTCAGTATGAATGACCTCTTCATTTAAAGACTTCAATTCTTCTTCTAATCTTGATTGACTTGAAAAATATTAAGAAACTTCTTTGTGTTCCATTTAAGAAGGTTTTGTTTTATTGTTTTGAGTTTGGAGACAAAGCAGAATAATTTAGATCCTTCAAATTTTGCTTCCTTACACCATTTTTTTATCATTCCAAGGAAACATGAATCCCTCATCCACATTATCTCAAACTTAAATGGACAATTTAAAGATTTTTTTCTCTCCATAGATATCTAGCATAATAGGGAAGTGATCTAAACCAGAAATGGGCAATATGTGAGATTTCAATATGAAAGGAACCAATGAAAGATCCCCTTTAAAAAAGAATTTGTCTCATCTCTCTAAAATATAGCTGAAGTCTAATCTCTTGTTATTCCAAGTAAAAACACCATTATCTGAAGCTATATCCAATAGATTATTTCTTACTGTCCAATTCCTGAAATTAATTTAAGATTGAGATTCCTTTTGAATACATCTAAACTACTTTGAAAGGTGAAGGAAAGCATTGAAATCTCCTCTGAGAACAACATTATCCTGTGGGACTATGAGAAGGATCCTATCAAATTCCTTCCATAGAGATAATTTTTGATTGTTATGCGCTCGCCCATATAAATTGAAAATTGTTATATTAATCTAACCCATGGATACAACTAAGGGAGCCTCCTAGCCAATATCTACTCGATGCAATTTGTGTGAAGGAGAATTTTCTTGGATTCCAAAAGAGAGCCAACCCACCTGTTCTTCCCACTGCATTAGTAAAATTAATTTCTCAAAGGCCCAATTTGTTATTAAATGATAATATCTTCTCTTTATTCAATTTGGTTTCTTGAAGGAAAACTACATCTGGTTTTGAGGATTTGATACAACGCATTACCAAATGTTGTTTGTTCAGGGCATTCAAACCCATAACATTCCTTGAAAGTATCTTCATTGATCCAAGGAAGGGGACTTCCCCATTCCTGAGCTCCATAGCCTAGGTAAAAATTTTAACTGCCTCATAACTTCTCCATCTATTTTCCTAAAATCAGGTAGAGATTTCGTGCCTCTCTGATTGCCTGGGGATTGTCCACAATCTAGTTTTTGTTTACTAGAAGGAAAATATTGTATACCTAGAGGATCTCTCACTATCTCAATCTGGAGGGGCAAATATTGATCTTTCCCATCTTTATCTTCATTGATCACCTCATCAACTATTTCCTCTAAAATCTTATCTTGAACTTCCTCATACCAGCTTTGGAAATGTTCCTCTAAATCAGTCAAAGAACTCTTCCTTCTAAAATTCCCTATTGCCTCGGATAGAGAATCATAAGAAGAAAAAGAGGGATATGATGAAGAGATCTTGGGAAGAAGATCAAAGATTCCAGGCCTATTCTCAATGGAAGGGCTATAAAAGGAAAGATCCGAAATAACTGGATCAGATGGTAAAACCTCAGGAGAGGAGTAACTTCCAATGTCTAGACACGGAGAAATTAGATGATCAAACAGATGACAATGTTCACACACCAAAATAGGTTCTTCAAAAAAACACCTCTTAAACCCAGCTTCCATTTTTTGAATTTATCTTCAAGGAAGGAAATTTCTTTGAGGTGTCCATGAGAAAGAAGACTCTAACCAGAAGATTTGGATTGGCAAAAAAGGTTATGTCATTCTTAACAAAAGTACCCACTAGATTTCCAATGGCCTCAATAATCTCAATTTCTCTATATCCTAGAGGAAGACTTTGAAGCTGCATCCAAATAGGAATAAGTTATATACTGGCTGAGTTTGGATTAAAGTTGGGATGTCACGTTTGCATATGAAGACCAAAACTTTTATAAAACCAAGATTTTATTCTTAAAACATCATCTATTTTTCTCTTTGAGTCAAACAAAGATATTAAAAAGCCATTCCCTCTATCTATCAAAAAGACCTCTGAAACTCCAATCCAATTTTCAAACACCCATTGAAACAGATTTTTCTTATCTAAAGACATTTATTACTATTCTTATCATCATTCACTTAAAATTTGACCAAGAAAAATATTAATTATCATTTTTTAATAAAAAATGAAATCTTTAAATATAATTTTTTAAATAAAATATTTTTTATTAAAGAGAAAAACATGTTTTGAAGGGACACTTAAACCCTTTACAAAGTGTTGGATAAGAGATAAACATAAGAAAAACACCAACAATCAAAGAACCAAGGATTTTGAAAAGGCCACCAAACTCTAGGTAAAATGATAGAACAAAAGGCTTTTCTATTAAATGTTTGGCTTTTTTAATAATCTGTTGTTTAAATAAAGTAACATACCATAAGCAGAATTAATTCCCGCTATTCTCCACACAAAATGGTACACTTACAATCTACTTGCAAAATTACAAATCCACATAACACACTGTACTTGTATTTCCACTGATCTTTTTGCATTTTTACAAGATTGGCATGACAAATTATAAAGATCTGACCAGAAAAAATTGTAAAATCCATTATAATATGTGAATGTGAATTTGAGATTTCACAAAGACGTATATGCATGCCATTTTATGTGGAGTATGCCACATCCGAATACTTTTACTTATCATATACCAGGTTTTGTGCATTTGTGTTGTGACTTGGTATTCCATTACTGGATTGAATATTCCAATCAATACAAAAAGGAATATTAATAAACTCAAAACTTTAAGAAGGTACAAAATTTTATCAAAAAATTTTCCGTGCTGAAATCCAGCAAAGACAAAATTCAGCAATCCTTTCTCATAATTCTATCCATTAAGGCAAGGATTACAAATAATTACGAATCATTTCGTATGCCTTGAGTCAAACAATCCTTCACAGCTTCAAATTCAGATCTTTATTTTTTACGAATTCTGTAATACAGAAACCCATTGAAGCAAATTCTTGACAGATCATTTCCTGTTCACCAATATACAGAACCCCTCTTTTAACTCAATACAATTGAGTTTGCTTTGAGAAAAGGACGAATCAGAAGAAAAATAAATGACACCATTACAGCCATGAATCTTACAGTATCTGATGGAATAAAAGTGTGATATCTTCACTAGATGATAAAAGTGTGATATCTTCAAAATTCTCCTCCTCTTCTTCTTCCTCCTCCTCATAGATGGTGTGAAGCTCATAAAGCTCCGTCTTCAATGGCCTCTTCATCTCCAATGCCAATTCCCAGGCTGAGATTTCTGAAGAAGACATGGTATAATTGCAGAAGAGAGAAATAAAAGCAGACGATGTTTTATTCTTGTTGGGTATTGCAGAGCAGAGCAGAGCAGATTGGTTGAAATGATGTTAGGCGAGAGCATATAAAGACGCAACCACGAGAAAAATCGCAGGGAAAATAGGAGTGGCGTGTAATATGTGAAGTTCTAGAAACTATTGTTAAAGTCTTCTCAACACGTTTTATCGTTAGAGCAAGTCGATAATGACACCGAGAGATTCGTTGCATGCATGTATTTGTCTTGAACTGGCTATTCTTTTTTAATTTTTATTTTTTTAATGAGTTTATCACTATTCCTCATAGAAATGGTTACCAAATATCTAGTGAGAATCTAGCCTTCATGGTAGTATAATTTTAGGTAACGTAACTATCTAAAATAATTAAAGATGAATAATTTCATGGTAGAAATGGTTACCAAATATCTAGTGAGAATCCAGCCTTCTACTATTCAAATTAAGTATGCACAAAAATAGTTTTGATTAGGTAAAGCAAGAAAGGGCTCAAACCCGTACATAATAGCCAAACAGAGGTAAAGAGGGGTCTCATGAGGGGTGAAACAACCAATAAACAAAGCTTTTGGACTGGAGCTAAGAACACACAAGAAACAAGGGTCCCGACCCTTGAAAAAGAACTACTCTTTTAGAACAGATGAAAGAGTGGGAGAAGAGGTACTAGGACCTTTTTTCCATCTACAAACAATCATCTAGGCAACGTTGTCCTCTAAACTTCCAGCAAGAGGGGGAAGGAGAGGAGGAGAACTCACTGCAAGGACAACCGTTGTTGAAAGGGGAGAATTGAAGGAAAGGGGGAGAGGAAACTAGCTACAACAAAAGGAGCAGTAGTCAAAGGTGCAACAATAAGAGAACAAACAGAAGAAAGTGTTGTAGAAGGAACTATAGAAGGGACAACAAGTTCCCCAATAAGGCACTCCTTAAAATCTTGGGAAGAGGCATCCACAGAAGAGTCCAAATCCTCAATCGTCAAGTGATTATTTGAAATATTCTTGCACAAAGTAGCATGGATTTTCCGACAACCCAAAGAGCAAGTTGAAACCAAATGTCCAATCATGAAGCAATGGTGACAACGAAAAGGGATGCCCTCATAATCCATAGGTTGAGACCAAGGTCAGTCCCCCACCATCAAAACCACCTCACTATGAAGGGGGCAAGGAGAGATCAACATCCACCAAAAAGCAAGCATAGGTAGAGTCAAACTTCAAGAACTAGCCAATATAATTAACTATGGCTTCAAAGCAAGTCCTCTCCCAAAATTGGAGAGGAAGATTCAAAAGTCGCACCCAAGTAGACCGCACATTCAAATGTTTAGAAACGGGGTTGAAAGAATACCAAGGCTTAAGAGAAAGAGGATACTCACCCCAAGCCCAAACTCTATCCAAAACCAAGTTCCTTTCTTCCAAGGAAGAAAAGGAAGCAATGAAGAAGTCTTTAGCACAAGGGAAAAGCTCGATCTTCTCCAACCCAAGGGGCTGCCACAAATCTACAACCCAAGCATGGAGATCCCAAAGAGAATGCCAAAGACAAGAAAATATGCAAACCAGGGCACCTCTCAGGTAGAACTCTTCATTTTCCTCAACATCTTATCCATGAACCATCACAAAGGGGATCTTAGCACAAGGAAGTGGATGAGTGACTCTCCATGAAGGAGGAGCACTAGAAGAGAAGGCAATCTAAGCAAAACTCTTGGAAAACTTACTAGGAACAAAAGGACTAGAAGCCACAATATTAGCGGACCCCTTAGGACCCAAACTAGGGAATCCCACAAAAGAAACTCCATCAAACCCCACACCTACACCAGGAATTAGGACAGGAAGCGAACTACTAGAGACAGAAACCTTAGCACTAGCTGGAGAAGCAAAAAGAGGAGGATTTGAGGCAAGGAGACCACCAGAAATTCAAAGTACAAGAACAAACGTTGCACTATAGTCTGTGGGCAACACCGAAGTGGGGACACCCATAGAGCAAGCAAACACGCTCTAGGAAACCCCCCTTCGCACATAGGAATGACAACAAAGAGAGCAAGCACAAAGAGGGTGAACCGAGTAGGAAATAATTCAAAACTTAGATCCATCCAGATGATCTCGTTCAACACTTCTCTACATAATTACACAATAATGACACGATATATTTGGTTCAATATATTTTAATTATTTTCAAAGGTTTAATAGACATGTTGATAACTTTTCATTATAATATATTTTTTGTTAAAAATAAATAATATATTTTTTAATATAAATATTAGATTATCATTTATGTTCTTTACAATTGATAAAGACAAAATCACTTATGAAATAAAATTGCATCATATTTAAACAAAGGAATGTCTGCCACCTTTTTAGGGAATGTAAACATTTACAAAAAAATATTCTCCAAAAATAATTCTTAAATTTTTTTATTTATATTTATAAAGATGTGTAGTATAGGACACCAATTACATTCAATCCAATATCATAAGAGTTATATCATATACCTCTCTATTTAATATAAAGTGATCCCTTAATGCTTTTTCAACTATATATTCCACCTTATTAATTGATTTTTTTTCTTTAGCATGTTTAAGATGTTTTTATTCACAAGTTCAATGTTTTCAATTACAAATGTACCACATAATATACAAAAGTTGTCTCCCCGCCCCACTCCCAATGAAAATAAACCTCTTTAAAATTTTATAGGTAGAGAAGTAATATAAATTCAAAATAATTATTTGGATGTCTTTTATTTTTTCTAGATTTTTTAAGATGTTCTTCCTTTATTTTATAGGATTATATGAACATTTTTTCCCAGGTTGCATGCATACCTATGGAATGAAAATTAGAGGATATTTGCATAGTTATAGTTTTCAAAATCTTGATAAGATTGTGAAAGTAAGACCCTAACTAGTAGTGTTTCTAATGTTCGTTGTGGTTATATTGATTGATACAACCTTGTGCTTTGGGTATCATCCCTACCCAAGAAATTTTTAGGGGATTAGGTGGATTTCTCTTATTATTGTAGATGGTAGTCCAGCTACTTCAAGCTAAGAGGACTATTGATGAGTTTAGCTACCCAAACATTTTTTCCCAAGTTGCATGGATACCTATGAAATAAAAATTTAGAGGATATTTGTATATTTATAGTTTTCAAAATCTTGTTGATATTGTGAAGGTAAGACCATAACTAATAGTGAACTTCTAATGTTCATTGTTTCTATGTTGATTGATACAACCTTGTTCTTTGTATATCATCTCTACCCAAGAAATTTTTAGGCGATTAGGTTGATTTCTCTTACACTCTTGACAAGTTTAGCTATCCATAAATTTTTGTTTAGAATAACTTGTCATCCCATGTTCAACAACAACTTTGCCTCTAATTATTCATTATCACAATTTGAATTTGAATTGCTAGTTATTTCCTTGGTAGTGAAACTTTCTATTAGTATTGTTGATGGGTATTTCAACATGTAACTTAGATGAAAATTCAAAATGAACAAATAACTCTTTTCAAAGGAAACAAATTCCAAAATAGAAAATGATTTCCCCAATATCCGTATAACCCGTTATTTTCCTTGGTCCATATTTTAATGATTCATTGTTTTATTACCTCGTCAAGGAGCCTACAAATTTAGAAAAACTTTACAACAAAAGTTTAATTGAAAACAAAAAACATTTTTTAGATTTAGCAATGTATAAAAAACTAATCATAACATGTATTGTCTTAAATCGTCACTTTTCAATTTAAAACTAGTAATATATCAACCTTGCATTTATGAAATTTGAAATTGTAAAAACATCACTATACAAGTTTTAAAATCTTATTCTAATCCTAATATAACCAAATTTGAAAACAATAAAAAAGATAGGGTGAGAAGGTGAAGGGTCAGAGAGAAAACTAACTAAAAATATTAATTCGTTGCCCACATTTCAACCTCAAGAAATGGATAGATAAGGCAACAAATAAATTTATTTATTTTTAACTACATAACTCACAACATCACAATGATAGTGCAATCTTCAACAAATGCCTAATTTTTGGTGTAGTTTAAAAAGATCCCCTACAATATGAAATAATGGAGCTCAACTTGGTCACACAAGGTTTCTTATAATCAACAAAAATCTAATGACATGAAGAACATAACAAACTCATAAATATTCATCAAATTAAATTTTGAAAATGTAATTTATTATTTTAGTTAAAAAAAAGTACATCTAAGAAACTTTATACATTATTACTCTCATAAACAAATTTTTACAATATTTTTTTCCAACCCATACAAAAAACTTTAATTGTCTATATATACAAATAAGCTTCTGAAGTAGTCACTGGCTAGGGGGGACCTCAAAGAGATCAGTCCAGACCGGATAGCAAGAGTAAACACAACGGAAACACAAGGACATGATTGAGGCAATGTAGAACAGATTAAATTATATCATGAAAGTTGTTTACAACCAACCGGTAACAACCGGATTATAGAAACCGGCTCACAGGCCTACTAAACATACTCAAAATACAAAACAGGTCACAACCGGGACCTCAAATATTAAGATATATCTTCTATTCTTAGTCTAACTTATTGATTACATTCTAATGCTCTATTACAATGATTTATATGATCCAAGAGGATCCGATCGATCCAAAAAGGGATCAAAACCCAAAGAACAAGACCTAACGTGTAAAACCAACAAGGTTGGCCTCAACCAAATAAATTCCTCCAGAAAATCTAAAGGGTGAAGTGTAGATCATGGGGAAAGGTCGTCCAAATGCTAAGGAACATTGGAATCAATGCTCAAGGCTCTCCAAGCTATGAAAGGGGATCTGATAGATCACCAATGCAAATAGGTCCAAGCAACTGATAACAGAAAACTCTCGGAAAACAGTAGCAATAACTTGCCAGAAAATTATCCAAATGCTCCACGGTTTGGGAATAAGGAAGATGATCAAGTCTTCAAGTAAAATCCAACTCCATAGGTTCCAGTGAGCCAAATCCAGGACACGCAGAAAGAAATGTTGAAACTGCAAACAAAAAGGAAATATTTTTGGTTGATGCAAGATTGCTATGAACCGAGGATGCTCCTACATCAGACATCTGGGGTTGTTGAAAAAAATGAGTCTCTAACTTTGCCAGGGTTAGAGGAAAACCAAGGCGGTCTACCTCTACCTGATAAATCCAAGATGAATCTTCAATTGGTATGTCCTTCCACTTCACAAGATACTCCTTATATTGACTGCTCCGGGTACAACGCCCAATCCTGTTGTCCAAAATGTCTTCAATCTGATCTAGTTCCTTTCGAGGTAACTGTTTCTCCAAGTTTGCAATACTCTCCTCACTGAATTCTGGTTCATGATACTGATGAAGATCTGTAATGTTAAATACGGGTGAAATACTTAGACTATCCGATAACTCCACTTCATATGCATTGTTGTAACTAAACTTTCTCAAGATCTGTAGGATCCACCCCTGACTTGACTTGTTTGACTAGAGTTGACCTTTAATTCATGTGTGATAGACACTATTGGGCATAGGCTATTTCAGATGATTTATAGGATGTTGATACTATCATTAATGATCGTGTGATTTATTAGACACTATATGCTTATTATGTGATTGACTATTGAAAGATTATATTGATCATGTAATTTGATGAGCATAATTGTTGATAGATTTTACATGCCTTACTATAATTGTGAATTATACTAATCATGCACTTGATGATGTTTTTATGTACTAACCATATTTAATGATTATCTATGATGAGTTGATCTTATGGTGTGTTTGATTGTTGTATGACTGTCTTCGGGATAGAGACAATTCCACATCACTCATTGTGAGCGGGATGTGTCGTTGCAATTCTCTAACCCTTGTTTGTTATAATATATATATGCATATGTCGTATCGTTGCTTTGTGGATGCGGGATTTGTAGGTACCAGACATCGACTCCACCTGGCTCCACAGGTCTGAGCGTGTCTTTAAATCCCAATGGTATGTGGTTCGGAGTTGGCACAATTTCCCCTCACATACTCTAGGTCTAAGTTGTTCACTGTGAGTCGTCAGTGTCTTGGCGCAAGTCATCATGATAGTTAGTAAGCTGGGTTTCTTCTGTGTTGTGAGTATGCTAATATTGGCTAATTATTCCTTTTATGTTGAGATTGACTATTTGATTATTGATGCGAGATTAAATAATTAATGATGTTTATTTTAATTATTTGGATTAATAGCAATTTGATTATTTGGTTATCTAATGTTTAATTTAATTTATTGGATTCTTACTTTTTTGGTTATTTGATTATTTGATATTTAAATGTTTATTTATTTTAATGATGATTTAATTTTTATTATTTAGCTTATGATGTGTTTTATATTTATTTGTGATTTGACCTTTATTGGTATTTATTTATTTATTTATGTAATCGCCTATGGTTTAATATTTATTTGGTTTTTAATGTTTATCTAGTTCATTAATTCATTTATGAGCCTTTGGTTTATTTAATTTAATTTCCTCGTTTAATTTATTTAATTGTGGCTCATGTTTTATTTATTAGTTTGACTTTTATATTAAGTGGGTTGCATAAATAATAAAATGATAAAACATTCCCACCAAATTGTAAAAAGCATGATTTATATTTACTTTACCTACCCTCTTCTCTTATTGGTTGAATTTAAAAAGGGAGGTAAAATTATATTATATGGTGGGGTTGGTAAACTATATTATAGATTGGAATATTTTGATTGGCTGAGATTGAGGCTAGGGTTTTTGGTTAATGTTTGTCTTTTTATTTTCTTTTCTATGAATTTTTCGTGGGTTGGTTCCTCTCTGGAAAATTTTCTCCAGCAAGTTTTTTTTTTGGTTTTGGTTTTCTTCTCTCTTGGATTTTGGCTAGAGCTTGGGTTGGATTTGGTTTGGCTGGTGGAATCTCTTCGTTAGCTTCTTCCATAACACGGGTTGCAGGTTGGAGATGTATTCTATCTTTTTATATTTTATTTTACAATTTTCCTGTATGCTCAGTGTTTGTAGATTGAATGTGTGAGCTTGGGGAAATGAATCTAAAATTTGTATAGTGAGGAAGGAAATATATGAAAGCATAAATTTGTTGTAAGGTTTTATTCTATAGTTTGTGGAAAATATTTGTATTTCTGGTTTTGTTGAAAGCCTTCTGTGTCTTTTTGAGTCTGTGTTGTGCATGGAGTTTTGATTTAATATTGGCCTTCAAGTGTTTATTATTTATTTAATGTTGAAGTGAATTTTATTTATTGGGTAATATTATTTTACCCATTAAGTAATTTAAAAGGGGGTAATTTGTATTCTTTTATTTAAAAGTTATTTTCACCCCAGGTCATTGGTTTAATTTATTTTACCTACCCTTGGAATTGATTGGCTGGAAGTTTATGGTAGGTAGAAAATATATTTTATTTTCTTGAACTTTTGGAAGGTAGGTATGGAATATAATATTTTTGAAATATTTTGAATGGAGCATGGTTTTGCTTGGTTTTTTTTTTTTTTGGATAAATAGGCCTTCATTTGCTAGTTGTTTGATTGTGTGGTACTTTTCGGATTAATTCTTGTACCAGAGGCATTGTTGAGGGTGTTGATGATTTATAGTTTTATATCTGATTTTATTTGATGTATTTTGTTGGTTTCAATCATATTTACCTTCCTATGTTATTGGGGAAAGAATTGTGCTTTCATCCATATTGATGTGCTATGGTTGGTGAGTTGGAAGTGTTGTTGTTTTGGGGCAGCAAGTGAGTTGGCCTTGCTGTAGTTTTACTTTCATTAATGACAACAAATTTAATGGCTTGATATGTCTTTGTTTATTGCTAGCCAAGAGGCTCATTTTATTATATTGATGTTGTTGTAGCCTTGCATATGTTGTGAGAGTATGTGTGGAAGTTATTGGTTGCATTGAGTATTATTTTTATGTATTTATGTTGGTAGAGCCTCTTGTGATGTGTTGTTGGGCCATGTTAGGAGGAGTGGGCTTCCTTGTGATGACTGGGGTCATGAGAGATAGGTTGGCATGAGGTTCCTTGTAAGGATGCATGAAGTCTAGACCACCAGGGCACATTGGAGTTTTCCATGATTTGTAAACAAGTGATAACATTGATAATGAATTAATTGGGATGGGAAAATTATAACTCACTTAAACAAGATAATGAATAGTTTTGAGCCTCATGACTTATGTCCTAGGGAGGATGTTTTAGGATAAGCATGAGAAGGCCATGAAGATGGTAAGCTAATCTCCCTTGGTCTCTCATAGGCTGAGATGGCTCCACATGTCCATCAGGCTAGTGCCTTGTGTTATTATGTTATTATGTTATGAGGATGGAATGTGATGACACTCACTCCTATATGTGTTCCCCCTTTATGATTTATGATTATGCTTATTGGATGCATTTATGTCCTGATGAGTTTTACGCCTCTGGGAGTTTATTCTTGTGGCTCTATGTGAGTTCTTGCTTGAGAGTCCTTGTTAGTTAGTCTCTTTGGTTTTGAGTGTCAACCTAGATGTAGAGTGTGTGTTGGTACCTTGTGTCATCTCCTAGCACGGGGGGTGGTTCCTTTGGTTCCACATGGTCGGGTGGTTGGTGCTTTTAAACCATTGGGATGTTCCTGTCTTTGGATTCTTCTTGCATGGATAAGGATGCTTCTTCATATTGTTCATGGATAATAATTGCAGCAAGAATGTAAATGCTTATTTGATTTATGTAATGAAATTCTTATGTAACGGTTGTAAAAGAAGTCATGTATATGAGAAATGACTATGTTTGTTCTAGTTATAGCGATGTCTTTTGATTATGGTAGATGATTGTAATGATGAACCTTGAGTGGTGTTGTAACACATTTATATTAAATGAAATGGATGCATGAGATGTGGATAAGTATGGTGGTTTAGAATTTAATGATGCATTTCGCGTTCTTGATAAGCCATGTTAAAAGAAAATGGTGTAAATGTTATGACAATGGTATTAGATCTGAAATGATGTCTTTAACTAATGATTTAAGTAGAAGAAATGTTATGTCTTGATAGGATGTATGAGTTTGAGTAATGTTGGAAGATATTTTAGGACATGTTTATGAGTTGTGATTAAATAATTTGAAATTATATTTTCATACTTCGTAGACAGTGATCTAATGATTGAATCGAAATCCTATAATTCTTGGGATGTAATTGAAGGTTCCTTATGAAATATTGTATGGATGTTCTTAGTGAATGAATAGCTAATCTTATTAATGGAAATTACTAGTAAGTGTATGGGAAGATGATTAAATGAGTTCTTGTCTTTTAGGAAAGGATTAGAATGTATCATGTGTTATGGTTTAAGGTTATATCTCCATTTGGTGGATGCTATTAGTGGTTATGGAATGAGGATATTGTATCATAGTTTGTGTTGAGATGAATTCATGTAGTTACCTGATTTGTAATGAGATGATTGTTGGTTAATTGATATAGTGCAAGAGATTTTATGATTAGTAAACGAGCTATGGGTTAAATTTTTAAGGAGACTTTGTGAGTATTGCTTTATGTGCTTCTGGAATCATGATGAAGTAATAAGTATGCTAGGAGCATAGAATTATAAGTGACTATGTAGGAGTTATTTGTAAATTGAAATTATGTTAATGCAATGAAAGGGTTAATCTTGATATATGGATGGTGATGTCCATAGTCGAAGGTTGGCTAAAGGTAATAGGAACATTTGGACTCGGCATATAAAATGAATCTAAGTGAAAAGGGAAATAGATGTGCATTGAAAGATAGAATCTCATGTTAAATGAAAGATTAAGTAGATTGCATATCATGAGTATTAGGTATTGCTATGATGCACCTATATGTGTATAATGACTAAGATTATGAGGTATTGATCTGGATGAAAGTAAATGTTTATTGCTTATGTAGGTAGATTAAGTAATGGCGTTGAGATACCCTAGGGAGTTGGTAGTAATGATTTATTGTATTTTGCTTGCGTAATTGTTTGAATAGCTTGAGTGAATTATTCTATGTTCATAACACTTAAATGTTTTTGTGTGCTCATTGCATTGCTTAAGTGATGTTGTGTGCTGTATTGTTTTAAAAAAAAAAAAAAAAATTAGCATGTTTCTAGCTATATTTCTCTGGGGTATTTTGGCGGGCATTACATTTGGTATCAGAGCCAAGTTGCAACACTGGGATCTCTGGTTAAGGATATTGCTATTAGTCTTGTGAATGTGCCTTGATGTTCCTTGAATTAAGTTACTCTTTGAGATTTGTGTTAGAAGAAGTGTTATTGGAATTTTTGGAATCTTAGATATCTATGCCTTGTGTTTCTCTCTAATTCCTTTTAGGAATCATAACTTTAAGTAAAGTGTGTATTTATTCCTTGTGTATGTCTCCAAAATAAGAGAAGTGTCTATATGTTCTTACTTTCTCTATAAATTTCTAGTGCTTACTTGGATGATTAGGGTTGTTTTCCTTATACATAATTAATTTTGTCGTAGATTGAGAAAGGAATATGTGTATCCTCTTAACTAATGCGATGATCATTAAATTAGTCTGTTATGTTGATCTTCCTATGAATAGAAGGATGAAGTTTTTGCATTATACGTTTAGGAATAATTTAGTATAGATAATGATGTGAAAATCGAAGGAATTGTATGTGGTTCTTAATAGAAGTAGTTGGAATGCCTTTTTCCTTATTTAATCTCTTATGTGAAATGTAAGGAGGTTAGTTGGTAATATAATGATTTCCCCATAGAACTATTGGTTGTTTTGGTATATGTGTGATTTTGTATGTAATAAAAGATTGTTTGAGGAAATCATAGCTATCAAAGGATTTGGGATTGCTAGTTGCACATGTATTGGTAGGAGATCTTATGGAAGTTGAAATTGCATACCTTTAAAAGTGGTAGCTACATTTGGCATGACTAGGAAATTCAAACTGAGTTTGCATAAATTTGTGTGTATTGATTTGTGTGGCAGTATCCCTTCCTTCCTCTTCTCTCTTTGGGGTAAAGGATTCAAATACTTGGGGGTTATTGATATTAAGTAGAAGGATTGGATAATGATTTATGAATATGACTCGTAAATGTTAAAGGGAAGATTAGATGAAGTTAATTTGCATTGGAGACTGAAATTTAGGTATTGCATTCATGATCCTTATTCTTTAAAGGAAGAATTGATTAAATAGAATATCCCAACATTTAATTAGGAAATGTATCATGAAACTAAAAGGAGATAAATATGTGTATTGAACCAAGGATTGGTGCATTGCATATGTAGAAATCGAAATGATATCATTGTATCTTTATTTGGTTTGGCAAGATAAAAGTTTTAGCTTTGTGTAGGAATTGTGTGGCATTGAATAAATATTTATCTTAACTAGATGGATAAATTAAGAAAGGTTACTATATCATTGCCTTATTTGAATTTTAAGAAGTGCTTCCTTAGAGAATTCTAATGAGATAAAATAATAATTAGTTATATGAAATTGTGTTGGGATTCTAAATGCCAATTTTTCTTGAAATGTTGAAAATACATAGTCTATGAATGATAGTAATCAAGTAATAATAGGAAGTGATTTTAAATAGAATTATGTGTGTGTTCTTGTAATTTAAGTGGTATTAGATGAAAAGAAAACTAAGTTCTGGAAGTGGGACTGAGACATTCTTAACTTAGATAACTAGAAGTATGTCAGAAGATTATTATTGGTAAGAGTAGAAATTGATATTAAACTTTGGATTTTATAATGAGACCTATTTTTCTTATTTAAATATATGATTGACTAAATTTCTTAAAGACCTTATGAAGGAATTTCTAATCTTCTATAGGTTATTAGTTGTGCATTAATGGAAATAATGTGTGTTGTAGTTTACTATCAAGTGAGTAATTGAAGCTCTAACCTCTGTTTATGTTATAACTTGGTGAATATGATCATGGTATAGATAAGATATCATGAACATTAGTAATGGTATGAGTATATTGCTTGTGCGTGTGTGAGTGTGTAGTTTCTTTATCTCTTCCTACCTATGTCAACTTTCATAAAGGATAATTGCCTATATTTTTGAAAATATTGAATTGCATAAAAATAATGAAGAGAATACAGACATACGGATTAAAATAAAAGTTTTAAAATGATAGTGCAATCTTCAACAAATGCCTAATTTTTGGTGTAGTTTAAAAATATCCCCTACAATATGAAATAATGGAGCTCAACTTGGTCACACAAGGTTTCTTATAATCAACAAAAATCTAATGACATGAAGAACATAACAAACTCATAAATATTCATCAAATTAAATTTTGAAAATGTAATTTATTATTTTAGTTAAAAAAAAGTACATCTAAGAAACTTTATACATTATTACTCTCATAAACAAATTTTTACAATATTTTTTTCCAACCCATACAAAAACCTTTAATTGTCTATATATACAAATAAGCTTCTGAAGCAGTCACCGGCTAGGGGGGACCTCAAAGAGATCAGTCCAGACCGGTCAGCAAGAGTAAACACAACAGAAACATAAGGACATGATTGAGGCAATGTAGAACAGATTAAATTATATCATGAAAGTTGTTTACAACCAACCGGTAACAACTAGATTATAGAAACCGGCTCATAGGCTTGCTGAACATACTCAAAATACAAAACAGGTCACAATCGGGACCTCAAATATTAAGATATATCTTCTATTCTTAGTCTAACTTATTGCTTACATTATAATGTGCTATTACAATGATTTATATGCTCCAAGAGGATCTAATCGATCCAAAAAGGGATCAAAACCCAAAGAACAAGACCTAACGTGTAAAACCAACAAGGTCGGCCTCCACCAAATAAATTCCTCCAGAAAATCTAAAGGGTTAAGTGTAGATCATGGGGAAAGGTCATCCAAATGCTAAGGAACATTGGAATCAATTCTCAAGGCTCTCCAAGCTATGAAACGGGATCTGATAGATCACCAATGCAAATAGGTCTAGGCAACCGATAACAAAAAACTCTCAGAAAACAGTAGCAATAACTTGTCGGAAAATTATCCAAATGCTCCACGGTTTGGGAATAAGGAAGATGATCAAGTCTTCAAGTAAAATCCAACTCCATATGTTCCAGTGAGCCAAATCCAGGACATGCAGAAAGAAATGTTGAAACTGCAAACAAAAAGGAAATATTTTTGGTTGATGCAAGATTGCTATGAACCGAGGATGCTCCTACATCAGACATCTGGGGTTGTTGAAAAAAGTGAGTCTCTAACTTTGCCAGGGTCAGAGGAAAACCAAGGCGGTCTACCTCTACCTAATAAATCCAAGATGAACCTTCAACTGGTATGTCCTTCCACTTCACAAGATACTCCTTATATTGACTGCTCTGAGTACAACGCCCAATCCTGTTGTCCAAAATGTCTTCAATCTGATCTAGTTCCTTCCAGGGTAACTATTTCTCCAAGTTTGCAATACTCTCCTCACTGAATTCCGGTTCATGATACTGATGAAAATCTATAATGTTAAATACAGGTGAAATACTCAGACTATCCGGTAACTCCACTTCATATGCATTGTTGTAACTGAACTTTCTCAAGATCCTGCAAGGTCCAAACTTTCTCATCTGCAATTTGTTATAAGTTCCAACCGGGAATATTTCTTTTCTCAAATACACCATCACTTCATCGCCAACTTAAAATTATTTATGTCTCCTCTTCTCATATGCCTTCTCCTTATACTTTCTATTCATGTCCTCCAAATGTTGCTTAACTTGAATATATAAGCCCTTCATGTGATCTGCAAATTCTTATGCTTCTGAACTTCTCTGGTCTTCACTGCTAATATCTCTTAATTCTGATATAGGATGTGCTCCAATAAAAATCTGAAAAGGTGTTCTTTTGGTACTCCTTTTTGCAGAATTATTGTAGGCAAAATCTGCTTGTGCAAGAATCAAATCCCAACTTCCAATTTTATCTCCAACTAAACATCTCAACAAATTTCCCAAGCTTCGGTTAACTACTTCTGTATGTCCATCATTATGTGGATGAAAAGTAGAACTGAACTTCAAATCTATTTTCATTTTCTTCCAAAGTGTTCTCCAAAAATATCCAACAAACTTAGTGTCTTTGTCTGAAACTATGCTCTTAGATAATCCATGCAATCTCACTACTTCCTTGAAAAATAGGTCTACTACATGTAATGCATCTGATGTCTTCTTACAAGGTATAAAATGAGCCATCTTCGAGAATCTATCAACTACCAAAAATATAGAATCATTCCCTCTCGGTGTTTTAGGCAATCCAAGTATGAAATCCATGCTTATGTCCTCCCAAGGTCTTACCGGTACTGTCAAAGGTTTATACAATCCCACATTTTGACTACTACCCTTTCCAACTTGACAAACTCTACAACTTTGCACATATTTCCTAACATCCTTATGAATCTGGGGCCAAAAGTAATTCTCACTCACCAATGCTATTGTTTTGTCAATACCAAAATGTCTGGCTAATCCTCCACTATGTTTCTCCTTTATCAGATTCTCCCTCATAGAACTCTTAGGTATGTACAATTGAACTCCTCTGAATAACATCCCATCCTGAATGAAGTACTCCAACCACTAGCTTTTATCTACTGTAACTGGTTCTCTACATGTTCTCCAAGGTTCTGCAAAATCCGGGTCGTCATCATATAAGGTCTTCAATTCCTCAAATTCTAATATTGTCACTCTCATCTCTGTCGGCAAATTCCTTCTCCTACTCAGTACATGAGCAACTTTTTTATAATTCCCACTTCTATGCTTCAACACAAAGGTTTAACTCTGCAAAAATTCTACCCATCTTATATGTCTCTGATTCAACTTACTCTAACTGTTCAAATACTACAAAGCTTAATGATCTGTATACAACACAAACTCCTTAGGCAATAGGTAATGTCTCCACTACATCAAGGCTTGAACTATGAAATAAAACTCCTGATCATACACTGAATATCTCCTCTGGGAATCATTCAATTTCTCACTGAAATAATCTACTACCCTCCCTTCCTGACTCAAGACTGCTCATATTGTTGTTCCACTTGCATCGCAATCCACTTGAAATGCTTTATTGAAATCTAGTAAAGCTAACACAAGCTTCTCAGTCACTTTTTGTTTCAACAACTCAAAACTTTTGTTTTCTCTAGTGGTCCACTTGAATTCCTTTCGATCTCCCCTCATGGTCTTAGTCATAGGGTTACAAACTGAACTAAAATTTCTGATGAACTTCCGGTAGAAACTAGCCAATCCATAAAATGATCTTACCTCTCCAATGCTTTCCGGTGTAGGCCACTCAACAATTGTTTTTACTTTCAGGGTCCATCTTCAAACCATCCTCAAATATCATAAATCCCAAATAGACTAATTCATCTTTCATGAAAGTACACTTCTTAAGATTTATCAGCAACTTTTCTTCTCTTGACCTCTACAAAACTTATCTCAAATGCAACAACTGCTCCTCTTTTGTCTTACTGAAAATCAGAATGTCATCCAAATGTACAATAACAAACTTACCCAAGAATTTCTTCAATACCTCATTCATCAGCCTCATGAAAATACTCGGTGCCTTAGTTAACCCAAAAGGCATCACCAACCATTCATACAGCCCTTCATTTGTCTTGAATGTTGTCTTCCACTCATCTCCTTCTTTGATCTCGATCTGATGATATCCACTCTTCAAATCTAGCTTTTTAAAGTATTCTGGCTTCACTCAAACAGTCCATTATGTCATCCATCCTAGGCAAAGGAAACTGGTATTTTTCTATGATCCTGTTTATTTCTCTGGAATCGATGCACATTCTCCACTCTCCATTATTATTAGGTGCTAATATTGTTGGTATTGCACAAGCTCTCATATTTTCTCTGATCAAACCTTTCTTCAACAGCTCCTGCACTTGTCTATTCAGTTCTTCATTCTTTGTCAGTGTCATCTGGTGTGCAGCTTTGTTACGGGAACTAGCTTTGAGAACTAGGTCCATGCAATGATTGATACTCCTCACAGGAGGCACATTATCTAAAATGATGTCTTCATATTCTGTCAGCAAATATTTTATCTCTTCTATTTTTTCCTCTTCATGCTCTGGATTCTCAGTCTTCTTAGGAACTAAGGAAAAACACACATTCTCATGTCTCAATCCATCCATGAATTTCCTTCCATCCACCAAACAGATTATAGCATTCATATAGACTTCACTCTTCAAAGGTTCCTCCAAGGGCAACAAGGTTTTCTTCATCCCATTGGCTACAATAGTGTATGTATTCTTCCTCCCATTATGTATTGCTTGTCTATCAAACTGCCAAAGTCTACCCAACAAAAGATGACAAATATCCATAGGCATAATATCACACCAGACTTCATCATGATAATTCCCAATTTTCAATTTCACCAAATATTGCTCACTTACTAACAAATTATGTTCATCCTGAATCCATGCTATCTGTAAGGCTTAGGGTGTTTCAATCTTTCAAAATTTAACTTATTCACTAGATGTCTCTTCTGAAACAAGATTATCTAAACTACCACTATCAATAACAACTTTACAGCACTTATCGGATACCTTACATCTGGTCTTGAACAAATTATTCCTCTACAAGGGCTCTTCATCTCTCTCAGTATGACACAAATCTGTTCTCATCATCATCGGTTCTCCATCTTCCGATTTATTATCTGATCCGGTGGGTTTTTCTTCCACCATTGTTGTTCTTCTGATATTCTTTGTCTTCTTACACTCGAAAGCACAATGTCCTTCTCCTCCACACTTATAGCAAGTTACTCTAAACACTGTCATGTCTTGTCTTCCAAAGTTATCATTCTTGTAGCCATCTAGTTCTCTCCTCCGATAGAAATTTCTATCATATTTTTGATATGAAGTACCTTCTTTGTTCACTTCTTTGTCCTTATTCTGATCTATACAGGTTCCTCTACCTCCAGCATATCCTCTTCCTCCTTGAAATCTTCCTCTGAAAAACCTTCCACCTCTGCTTATGTCTTTTGTTTAGTTTATTTTCTGCCTTCAGGGCATACTAGTAAGCCTCTTCAACACTCTGTAATTTGATCAAACTGAGTTCATATTGTATAGACACCCAAAATCCATTCAAATATCTTGCAACTTGTTCAACTTCATCATCAACATGGTTGGATCCGATATTCAACCTATAAAATGCTTTGGTGTATTCCTTCACAATAGATTCCTTCTGTCTCAAATTCTGCAACTTCCAAAACAAATTCACTTGATAATTAGCTGCCATAAATTTTGATTTCAACTTCAGAACCATCTGATCCCATGTCTTGATCTTCTCTTTACCTCTTCTTTATCTATAAACCTGCAAATGCTCCCACCAAAGAGATACATGACCTTTCAACCAAGTACATGCATATTTCACCTTCCTTTCTTCTACAATGTTTTCAAAATTAAAATATTTCTCCATCTCTGAGATCCAATCCATCAATTCATCTGGATCCAACTTTCCATCATATTCTAGTGGGTTAAAATGAGGTTTAGTATTCTCCCTACTTAAAACCCTCAAAAACCTTTCCTCATCTGGATCAACCGTCGGTGGGTTTACTTGTTCTGTTGGGGCTTCTTCTCCTTCATCTTCACTTACATCTTCAATGTGTTGGCCTCTTCTTTGAGCTGTCTCCACGACTTCCAACTGGGTTGTTATACCTTTCAATATTTTCATTGCAGCAGGGTCTACATTCCCACACGCTCTACTATTCCTAATTCCTCTTCACGCCATCTTTACGCCAGTCCATTGCAAATGCAGGTTGGATCCACAGTTTGCCACCCTACAATAAAATTCTCAAGACAACGCAATCTCTGGAATGAAAACTCACTTAGATACCACTTGAAGTAGTCACTGACTAGGAGGGACCTCAAAGAGATCAGTCCAGACCATTTAGCAAGAGTAAACTGTTTACAACCAACTGGTAACAACCGGGTTACAGAAACTGGCTCATAGGCCTGCTAAACATGCTCAAAATACAGAACAGGTCACAACCAGTACCTCAAATTTTAAGATCTATCTTCTATGCTCAATCTAACTTCTTGATTACATTCTAATGTTTTATTATAATGATTTACACGATCCAAGAGGATCCGGTTAGCCCAAAAAGGGATCAAAACCCAAAGAATAAGACCTAACATGTAAAACCAACAAGGTCGGCCTCTGCCAAACAAATTCCTTCAAAAAATCCAAAGGATGAAGTGTAGATCACAGGGAAAGGTGAACCATATGCTAAGGAATATCAGAATCAACGCTCAAGGCTCTACAAGCTACAAAAGGGGATCTAGTAGATCACCAATGCAAATAGGTCCAGGCAATCGGTAACAGAAAACTTTCTCAGAAAATGGTAGTTATAACTTGTCAGAAAATGATCCAAATGCTCCACAGTTTGGGAATAAGGAATATGATCAAGTCTTCAAGTAAAATCCAACTCCACGAGTTCTAGTGATCCAAATCCGAGACACAGAGAAAGAAATGTTGAAACTGCAAATAGAAAGGAAATGTTTTTGGTTCCTGCAAGATTGCTATGAACTGGGGATGCTCCTGCATCAACTTCACAATACTAACTTTTGTTGGTTGCTATAATTTTATGAAAATTTCCCTGATATCCTTGTAGCTACTTCAACAAGCTTCACTTATACCAAAAGTAACTTTTTCTCAAATTGTTTACACATTTAATTTTAGTAGTAAGTGTTCCTATTTTTAACAAATGATAACTTTTCTGAAGTTTTCTAGATATTAATGATGTGGAAACATTAGTTCCTTTAAGGAAATTTTACTTTTCCAATAATTGAACCTTCAAGAAGCCTCCATCAATCCTTAGGATAAGATAAAGTAAGATTCAAGTGATGAATATAGTAGACACCTAAAACTTGCACAACTAATTATATGAATTTTTTTCATTTAATCATCATTTATTCGCCTATTAATTAGACTAAGGTTTAATTAATATCCCTTTTCTTCCAATTAGCCTTTTAATCAAATTAAAGATTTGATTGAAATCCTTTTCTTCTAGCCTAACCTATTAATTAAACTAAGGCTTGATTAAGTACGCTTTAGCCATTTAATTGAATAAATATTATTTAATTAATTAAAATCCCTTTTCCCTTTTAATTGAATTTACAGTTGATTAAAATCCCTTTGCATTTAAATAAATCATTATTTATTTGTGAATATTCCCCCCACTTGCAAAATACTACAAATGCAAGTTGCACCCCTTTTGGCTAAAATAAATCTTTTATTTTATCTAAAAATGCATATTTTCCTCCACTTGCATTCTCCTACATTTTTCATTAGCATGCTAATATTCTTCTAGAACCCCTCTAACCCCTCATTAATTAGCCTAAATTCTTCTAATCTTGTCACATCCCTAAAATTGGGGGAGTCACTTCTCCAAATTTGGGGAAAGTCTTCAAAATGTGTTGAAGACTGTACCTTCTTCAACAAGTTAACTTGTTCAATCTTCCAAACTTGTAAGGTTATCTAACTTTCAACAAATTAACCTCCAAAGTCTTCACAGAGCATTTAATGCCTCTTACAAGACATCATACTAGCCCATGATGGTTGTCCCTTTGGTCATCCCTCAACTTTGCACAAGAGTTTACCTCTTGGACAATAGAATGCTCCATTGGATAATGGAATTATCCAATGGTTTCATCCCTTAAGGTTATCTCTAATACTTAGCATCTAATGTTTGCTTAGCATCCTCTCAAGCCATCTCAAGGTGACATTTGTCAACTTGGGATTGGATTGAATTCTCGTCATGGATTGATAACTTTCAATCCTAGCCCTTGGTGAGATTGCTCAATCTCAACCATCCATTTGTCTATTTTCTCTATAAATAGAGCTCATTTCTTCAATCTAAGGATCCATCGTCTTTTGCGTCCATATTATAGTTATTTTTGTTGTACAGGTTATCAAGGAGCTCCAATTGTTCACTCTCCAGAATCTAGGCCATCCTAATTGCATCATAATTTAGATTATATCATGTTTTAGATCATCATTTAGCTTAATTTCATATCAATTCCATAGCATTCTCATATCTCATCTTCATCTTAGCTTAATTACATCACTTAATCTTTCAATTTGGAAATACACCTCCATCTTGCATATCATCTATCATAGTTCTTCATCCATATCATATCAATAGGTTTTCATCTAATCACTAGGATATTAGTTGCATCCATTTTGATCCTAGATTATTCTTCATATCTCATTCTTTATGTTTACATCTAAAAGGTCAAGTGATATTCCAAGCTGAGAGCCACCTTGAATCTTGAAGATCCTTGGAGATAGAGAACCATGAGACGGTTTTGAGCAATATGATTTGATGAACATGTTTTCTTCATTTAGATTTCTTGATGTAATGTTTCATGGGTGCATTTGATGTTTTTTTATTGTCTTTCATGCCTCCAACAAATCAGGTGCACATTTTTGGTGCCTATCGTGGGGCTAGACCCCTAATTTGATCAAAATCGTAACATTTTTGCGCAGGTCCGGCCAAGAAATTTTCCAAAATCTTTTAGTGCATATGTGGTATGCTGCAGCACATTTGGTCTTTGTTATAGTGTTTTTTTCTCTATTATAGCATATACGATCACTATTATAGTGCATTTGAAGTGCGGCGTAGCACATTCACTCTTTGTTTTAGCGCATTTACATCTTCTGTATTTTTCTGGCTCTAAACAGTTTAGCGCATTTGCAAAGTATTATAGCACATTTCCAATAAGTTGTAGCACATTTATTCTCTATTTTAGCGCATTTGCACTCTAGCGCATTTTTCATAGAGGCAAAAATTTTGTAATCTCGATTGGCAAATTAGGCTTGTCTAGCCCCACCAAGTGTTTGGGATTTTCACTAACTTCTTTTTTTGTAGGTTTCTAACAGTTTCTTGCAGGTTGGAGGAGTTAAATTGGGATTTTGATTTCTTTTTAGTTTTTCAAAGTTGGTTAAAAATAATTCACATTTTCTTTTTGGTAAAAAGAACCTCACAATTTCATTTTAGTGCTCTAAAATAAATCAAACTTGTTTTTGGGCTTAAAAAGAACATCACTTGCAAAGGTAAAAAGAATCACAAATCAAATTTTGTTTTCTTGCAAGTTAGGAGCAAAAACACCTCAATTTGGGCTTAAAAAGAACAAACAAATCTTTTGTTTTCTTGCAAAGGTAAAATTCACAATCAATCTTTATTTTGCAAGTTAAAAAGAACAATCAACTTGTCCTTTCTTTGCAAAATAGATTTACTTTATAGCAACGTGCTTTCATTTTGTTGACCAAGATTTCACTTTCCTAGTTAGAAAACCATTGCTATGTGGGACTAAAAATAAACACCATGTTTGATTGGACCAACATCTCCAATTAGGACTTAGATAATAATTGCTTTGAAAAGGTAAAAAGAACATTGTATGCTTTGTCTCGAGTGGTAGGTATATTCTCTCCCCTTAATTGGGTGACCAAAGAGCCAAACCCATTCTTTTCATGCTTTATTTACTTCCAAGCATTTAAAACGTTTAGAGGGTCTGCCTTCCCAAAGCCTTGAGGGGGCTAGTGAGAAGGGTACGACCCAAGTGGGTAATGACTAAATCCAAGTTTACCAACCCACTATGATCAAATGTGGAGGCCATGATTTGGTAGTTGGCCATGATGCTAGTGGATATTTAGGAGGAGATGGTGATGACATTACAGCTATTCCTCGTACATCAACACCCCATTTTTGTACTAGTTGTCATCAATTATGCTATGGGCCTGACGGTGATCCAAGTGCATCCAATTCACATCATCATCCATCTTCTTCAGCTGCACATGGAGCATCTGGTGATCATAAATAATATTGGGTCCTATGTCGATTTCCTATGTGCCAACGATCATCCAACAGATGAACGTGATAGACAGGTATGTATGTAAGTTAGATATATAATTTTTAATGAATTAATTTATTATATATAAAATTGAACATATATATATAATGTATATATTTAGTTCATGTATGTATGTATGTCTTGATTATATGCCTCTAGGCCATGGTTGGGGGATGCACGTCGACTAGATCTTCATATCGTTTTCACAGTACTATTGACACCTCTCAATCTCAGCACACCATTTGGGATACTATTTTTAAAATCTAATTGATTTTTTTATTTAATTTTTAAAGAAATTACATAAATTATTTAAATTATAACTTCAAGTACACAGTTTTAACTTAAATTTTAAATGTAGATTAATTTAGACAACCATGTGCATACATATTATTAATTTGTTGACCTATATAAATTTAAATGACACTATTTTTTAACATAGGGAACTGTGACGCCGACTTCCACATTGGATCATCCACCTATGATTGTTGTGAGTGCTCCTCCAACATCGGTTGTTGTAGATGAGCCCATAGATATTGTGCGTTGACTCTCTAGTTGATCAATTTTTTATGCATGTCTAGATATATTTTTTTTACATTTGAACAATTGAGAGCTTGTTAACATAAAAATTAAATTTTGTTACAAGTGGACACGACTATTCGGATGGGTTTTTCGGACCCATATCATGGTGACCCTCTTGTTGGTTTTCTACAGACATCGACTGCATTTTAGGTGAAAAATTTGATTTATAATAAATACTTCAGTTTTTAAATAAAATTAAATGTGCATGTGTACATGTATATGTAGATAAACCGTACAACTCGTTTACACTTTCATGTATACATGCTTTTTTTTTATGTTGTAGGATCTCATTAATACCACTTTTGCTTCTAATATTACAACCACTCAAACAACAACACCTGCACATACTGATGTAGAGCACATGGATGTGCATACAGGAGATGATCATCAAGTACACAATATATATTTAAACTCACTTCAGTACCTATTTTAAAAGCACCTAATTTTCGGATATGTACATGCAAAATTTCTACGAGGTCTAATATTTTTATTTATATAATTAAACATTATTTATTTAAATTTAATATTTCTATTTTAAATTCATTGAGATCTATGTGAACTATAGCTTGAGATAGGAGAGACGTTGACAACCCTCATAGCACCTAGAGATGCAGAGCAACCGATGGAGAGAGGAGATGAGCCTACTCATGTACGTACGACAAGTTTTTTAGTTGTAATAGTTAGTTGAATTGATAAATTATAAATATAAATTTTTAAATCATGTAATAGTTTTAAATTTATATTTCATGTTGTAACTCACAAGTTCATTTTTGTCTTGTAAAGTGATTCTCTTCATTCTGGTTCACGTGGCTTGAAGAGGAGTCTAGATTTTAGGGATTCCTCATGAGTTTAGGGGAGCTAGATATAGATTTATTATAGATCTTTCATGTATTTTATTGTTCCATCGTGAACTTATTTTACATTTCAGCACCTATGTACATTTATGTCATACTTGTTTATTTCGTGTAGTTTGTTTATTTCATGACATGGACTTGTTTCATCATGGACAATACATATATATGCTTTACGAGCTAGCACATGTGTTTCATGGACATTATATATATATATATATGGTTTAATACATTTTTCAAGGCCTATGTGCACAGATTATTATATTTATTTCATGGGTCAACATTAAATATTATATGCTTTCTAGAACACTTTGTTATATATGTATGTATATGGATTTTATAATTTTTCTTCTTAAATGTACACGTGTTCATGTGTTAAATTATATATTGATTTCTAATGTAAAGCTCGAGAATATATGTACCTTGATTACAAATTTGAAAAGAAAGCAATCTACATTTAACTTAATCATGTATAACTTAAATAATTAATACACATTTAAATTAAATGTACAAGTGCATTTAATTAAAACATTATATAAATGCTCAAAACAATTGACATATATATTTAATAAGTTACACACTAATAAATATATGTGTATGTATACATGTATTAAGCAATTTACATGAAACAAAATCATTTTAATATATACACATAAACAATTTACATGAATCAAGATCAATTTAATAATATACACACAAGCAATTTACATGAAGCAATCAAAAATATACATCTATATTAGATAATATGATGTACACAATTAAATTAGGACGTGCATCATGGCTTAAAAGGGGATGGATCTAATTAGGACTTCTATTTTAAAGGAACATGGACTACGTAATCAAGACAATGTGGCTTAAGGGGATGAAACTACTTAGGACTTGGCTTAAGGGGATGGACCTAATCAAGACTTGTGGCTTAAGGGGATTCAAGCCTAAGGGGAATAATGTTCATGTATGCACATTACACATTTATTATTTTTAAATGAATTGATAAATAGCATATATACATGTATACATATGAAGCAATAAATAGCATACACATACATTAAATAAATGAAGCAATTATAACTAGAACGTACACATATGAAGCAACATAAATAACATGTACAATTGTACACATGATTGATCCATGTATGAAATATCGAAGTTTAATTCACATCTTAAGTATATAAAAGTTTGATCCACACTTCAAATATAAAAGTTTGATACACATTTCAAATATAAAAGTTTAATCCACATGTCAAATTTAAAAGTTTGATCAACATCTTAAATATATTAAAGTTTGTTTCAATCTATTAAAATCATTAAAAGTTTGATCCAATCTAAGACATTAAAAGTTCAATTTAAATCTAGGTCAATAACATTTTAAATTCGATCCCTACATAAAGACAATCAGGTTCCTGAAAGATCTATAAATTAGATCCTCGCCTCTGAGACAACTTTTGGATTGCAGAAGACCTACATGCAATAAATTTAATGAGTTCAAATTAGAATTAAATTAAACATACACATTAAAAATAGAAATTAACTAAATATTTAACAAAAAAAAATGATGCTTACCAGTTTATTGGAAACCTTGAATACACGCGTCCGGGACTAACATTGTGTGTTATCTCCCTTCGCTATTTCACGAACTGTGTGGCCAACATTTTCTTTAGCCTCACGAAATGGTGAATGCGACTAACATAGCGTGTTATGCACCTTCACTATTTCAAGGACTGTGTGGCCAGCATCTTTTTTATCCTAGCGAAACAACGAATGCGACTAACATTGCGTGTTATCCGCCTTCATTATTTCACAGACTGTTGGCATATGTGCAGAACTTGATGACATGATGATATTGTATATTGTCATTGATGTCAATATGTTGAAGTGTGAACCAATATATTAAAGTAAGCAAACTGGCAAGAGAACTAGTATGATATTGTGAACCGGTATATGTGAAAAAGTGAAGCGATATGTTGGAATGAGAACCGGTATATGGGAAGTTTTGTATCTGGGTTTCACTTGGCATGACTATCGGTTGGTAGTCTCAACTTTAGGGTTTCCGGTTGATGCATTCCAAACCTGTGTGGTTCAACTAATCACATCTTGTGATGAGTTAGCATTATAATGAAGATCAGATAGTGTTGCCACATTAGCCTTGTGCGCGTGAAGGATTTCCTTGAGGATCTTGCATGGAGATTGATCCTATCTACCTCGGGAATATGCAAAGTCTCTGTAAACGGTGGAGAGCGCGTGATGAGTTATCAACTTTTTGAAGCGGCAAAGAATGAACATTGGAGAACGTCTTGCGATCTGTTCAAGACTGTTGTATTCAATGCAGTATGATTAACGATCAGGATTGAACTGATTGAATTGTTAAACCTAAAATGTGTAGGGTTTAGGGTTTATGCTGTCGACCTATCTATTTCCTATAAGGTCGGTGATGTTTTTCATTTTGAAGTTGTTGGCAAATGTTATGTGTGTATTCAAGTGAAGAGATACTTGATTCTTGCCAGACCGGAGAAGTGTGTTGATACCTGCATAGTGTGATTGCAGAAGCAAAGGAGCTAAAGTGGATTTGCCTTGGCATTGAGTTGTTATCAGATCAGTGTATTACCTATTGACTTCTAACCATTTCAACAGTTGGAAAATCCCTTAACTAGGTAGCTTTAACAGGCTTTTGTGTAAATCCTTTAACAGGGTGACTCAATTCAATGAGTTCTTCAAATCCTCTTGCAAGGTAACCTTTAACAGGGTTCTAACCTTTAACCGGGTATTTAGCCATCCCTTAGCTGGGTGATCCCTAGCAGGATCGGTTCCTAGCAAAACCTATTGTAAAAGTCTTTAACCGGACTAGGCTCCTAACAGAGCAGACTTCAAAAGAGTTCAAAGAACAGCTTGTGGATATTCATCCCCACCGTGGTTTTTCCTAGGTTGGTTTCCACGTGAAAAATCAGTGTGTCATGTGTGATGCTTTTCATGTGATGCTTTAATATTTTCTGTCAAGTGGTAAAGCATGTTGAACCGGCAATCATTATATTTCTGATGATATATTACTTGTTTATGCATAGGGGTGAAGTGGAAATGAGATATTATATTGTGTAGAGATCTAAGTGTTTACTAGTTTATGTCTTTCATACTCTCACTATGTTTTACCAGTAGTGCCCGGATTTAGACCGGTGTTACTATCTACCAGTTAAGTGCAGTCTTTGCAGTCAAACTGGTTCTGGGAAAGTTTTTGTCTATACTGATCCACCCCCCCCCCTCTCAGTATCGGTTTGGTACTAACTAATTCATCATTATTCATCAATTGGTATCAGAGCATCTTCCAGGTCCTCTGTGTTGTAAGCTTAGCCGCTTGAGGAAAAGATCCTACTCTAATGATGAAGAGGGAAGGTCCAAAGTTTAACAGAGATAACTTAAAGACATGGAAGGACAGAATGAAGATCTACATTAGAAGCATGGGTGCTCAACATTGGAGGTATATTGATAATTCTTATGTTATTCCTACCGGTACTCTCACTGATGATCAAAAAAGAGAGATTCGGGAGAATGGGCAAGTCATGGAAGCCCTAATCAGCAATCTATCTGACATTGAGTTTATTGATGTTCAAGATAAAGATAATCCCAAAGAAGTATGGGATGCTCTGGAGAATATCTATGGCGGTGATGAGCATGTGAAACAAGATAAGAAAGAGAGCCTTAGGGGAAAGTTTGAAGACATGTGGATGGTTGAAGGAGAGACCATTCAACAATATGGAATAAGAATCAAAATTGTTGTTGGAGACATCAAGATTGCAGGAGGTAAAATAGATGATTCCACTGTTGTTAGCAAAGTCTTGAGATCCTTATTACCGGTCTATGCAATAAGGGTTGTTTCTATTCAGGAGTTGAGGTCTATAGACAAGACAAAGGTATCCCTAGATTCCATCATTGCTAATTTGACTGCATATGAGCTAAATAATTATGATGGCAGTATTCAAAAAACTAAATCAGCCTTTAGAGCATCTGTTGCACCATCTAGAAAGGGAAAAGAAGCTAGTACCAGTTGTGAACCAAGACAAAGCAGAGAAATGGATGATGAGGATATCCTAATGGAATTTGAAGCTCTTCTTGCCAAGAGACTTCCTAAGGGAACTAGTAAATACAGAGGTAAGCTCCCTTTGAAATATTTTTCTTGCAATAGGATAGGACAAATTGCTGTAAACTGTCCTAATAGTGATAATAAGGACAAACCGGAGAAGTTCAAGAAGTTCAAAGTAGGAAAAATGAGAAACTGTTTTGTAGCAGTTGATGAAGGTGTCACTGATGAGGAATCAGAAGATGAAGAAAGTGAAGACATTGTGTTTGTAGTAGTTAAGGAAGATGTATCAGACAAGAAGGCTCTTGTCTCCCGCTTTGATAATTCTAATGAGTGGATTATTGACAGTGGTTGTTCTCACCACATGACTAGTGACCTGAGTAAGTATCTGTCTCTAGAAAAGTATGATGGTGGTGTGGTCTGATTTGGTAATGATGCACCATGTATGGTAAAAGGCAGAGGGTCCATCTCTCTAAATGGAAAAAGAAGTGTTGATAATGTGTATTGGGTAGAAGGTCTCAGGAACAACCTTTTGAGTGTTGCTCGGCTGAATGACAATGGACTCACTCTGGAATTAAAAGATGGAGTGTGCAAAATAAAAGGAAAGAGTGGCGAACTGATGGCCACTGGTATGCTGAATGCAAATATCAGTACATGTCTAATGGCTAAGTTTGATGATAGATGGATATGGCATAGGAGACTGCCATGTAAATTTTGATAATATTGTGAAGGCCAATAAGATCAAGATAGTTAGAGGATTGCGTATGCTAAGAAAACCGGAGAATCCTTTGTGCAGAGAGTGTCAACTGGGGAAAATGTCTTCCTCAACCTTCAAAGGTAAATCTTTCACTGCAGACAATTTACTTGATCTTGTGCATACTGATTTGTGTGGTCCTATGAAAACTAGGAGTGTGCAGGGAGATAGGTACTTTATGATTATCATTGATGACTGCTCAAGAATGATGTGGGTCACATTCTTGAAAGATAAGTCTGAAGCTTTTGGAAAGTTCAAAGCTTCCAGAGCACTAGTCGAAAAAGAAAGTGGTAAGAGGATTAAGTGCCTAAGAACTGATCAAGGAGGAGAATTCACCTCTGGTGAATTCAACTAGTACTGTGAAGAGAACGGCATCAAGAAGCACTTGTCTGCCCCCCAGACTCCACAGCAGAATGGCCTAGCAGAGAGGAACAACTAGACTATAGTTGAAGCAGCTAGAATGATGTTGATTCAAGGGAAGGTTGCTCACACCTTCTGGAGAGAAGCGGTGAGCACTGTAGTCTACACTATGAACTGGGTACTCATCAAGAAAGGTAAGGATAAAACACCTTATGAGTATTGGACCGGTAAGACTCCTGTAGTAAACTACTTTAGAGTGTTTGGCAGCAAATGTTATATCAAGAGGAGTGAACATCAAAGCAAGTTTGATGCAAAATGTGATGAGGGAATATTCCTAGGATTTTCCACCAAGAGCAAAGCTCTTAAGTGTTTCAACAATAGGACTCAGAAAATTGTTGAAAGTATTAATGTTAGAGTGGATGAAACCTCTGAGAAACCTGAGGAAACTGGTAGTGAGCGAGTGGTAGATGAACTGGTTGTAACCTTCTGGGAACCGATTGCAAAACAACCTAGTACCAGTAACAGTGCTCCTACACTGGTAGATGTTGATGAAGATGAGGATGAAGAAGAAAAGTAAGAGGAAACAGCTAAGATCATTCCCAGATATGTAAAGTTGAATCATGATCCAAAGAAGATCATAGGAGACAAGGATGCAGGAATTCTTACAAGAAGAAAGGTCGGAGAAAATTCTTGCATGATCTCTGAATTTGAGCCTAAAACATTTAAAGAGGCACATAAAGATGAAGACTGGATCAAGGAAATGGAAGAGGAACTTGACCAGATAGAAAAGAATGGTACATGGTCTTTGGTACCCAGACCTGAGCATAAAAATGTCATTGGCACCAAATGGGTTTTTAGAAATAAGATGAATGAAGATGGCATAGTGGTAAGAAACAAAGTCAGACTGGTGTGTAAGGGATATGCTCAAGAAGAAGGAGAAGACTATGGAGAAACCTTTGCTCCAGTAGCTATATTGGAAGGATTTTGTATGCTTCTTGCATATGCAGCCTTCAAGGGATTCAAAGTATATCAAATGGATGTAAAATCTGCATTTCCGAATGGAATAATTAAAGAGGAGGTGTATATAGAGCAACCAGATGGGTTTTCCCTATCAGAAGACAGTGACATGGTGTGTAGGATACATAAAGCATTGTATGGATTGAAGCAAGCACCTAGAGCATGGTATGAATGCTTACACTCCCATCTTGTGAAGATTGGATTTGAAAGAACAAGTGAAGATAGCAATATCTATCTGAAGTCAGAAGGAGATCAGATTCTTATCTGTGAGGTATTTGTTGCTGACATAATTTTTGGTGGAGATGACAAGATGAGTCATGATTTTGCAGATGAGATGAAGAAGGAATTTGAGATGTCACTTATAGGGGAGATTAAGTTCTTCATTGGACTATAGATTCAACAAATGAAAGATGGTATCTTTATCACTCAGTCCAAGTATGTCAAAGAGGTGTTGAAGACCTTTGGCATGGAAGACAGCAAACCGGTTGGTACACCAATGGTGACCGGTTGTAAATTATCAAAAGAGGATGACTCATCTTTGGTGAATGAGAAGGAATACCGATCAATGATTGGTAAATTTCAACCTGAAAGTGTTTACAGATGCTAATTGGACTGGTAATATGGAAGACTGGAAAAGCACAAACGGTGGTGCATTCTTTCTTGGTGGTAGACTGGTCTCATGGATGAGTAAGAAGCAGAGTTGTATCTCTCAGTCCACAACAGAAGCGGAATATGTTGCAGCATTTATGAACTACACCCAGACAATTTGGATGAAGCATGTATTAAGTGGCTTCAAAGTTCCTGAATCTGAACTGGTAAGTATATTTTGTGACAACACAAGTACAATTAACATTTCCAAGAATCTGGTTTTACATGCTAGAACCAAGCACTTCTAGCTCAAGTATCATTTCTTGAGGGAGAAGGTTCAGAACAAAGAGGTTGTATTTGAACATGTTTCCAGTAAGGAGAAGTTAGCAGACATATTCACCAAGCCTCTACTGAAGGCTACATTTACCTATTTAAGAGGTGATTTAGGGGTGTTGCCCCTTCAAGAGGTGAACTAAAGGTGTGTGCTCCACATCAATCAAGTATTGCATTGATAAATATTTTTCAGGATTGGTGTGTTGAAGGATGCTACTCCTTAAGGGGAGAAGCATAGTGGAACATAGTTGTTTGTGTCTCCACTTTGACATTGTTGTCAAAGGGGGAGAAGATATGAAGCGGAGAAGATGTGAAGCAGAGAGATATCCTTGTATATTGCAATCAATGCCAAAGGCGGAGATTATTGGCATATGTGCAGAACTTGATGACATGATGCTATTGTATATTTTCATTGATGTCAATATGTTGAAGTGTGAACCGGTATATTGAAGTAAGCAAACTAGCAAGAGAACCGGTATATGTGAAAAAGTGAAGCGGTATGTTGGAATGAGAACTAGTATATGGGAAGTTTTGTATCGGGGTTTCACTTGGCATGACTACCGGTTGGTAGTCTCAACTTCAGGGTTTTCGGTTGATGCATTCCAAGCCTGTGTAGTTCAACCAATCACATCTTGTGATGAGTTAGTATTATAATGAAGATCAGATAGTATTGCCACATCAGCCTTGTGTGCGTGAAGGATTTTCTTGAGGATCTTGCATGGAGATTGATCCTATCTACCTCGGGAATGTGTGAAGTCTCTGTAAATGGTGGAGAGCGCGTGATGGGTTATCAACTTTCTGAAGCGGCAAAGAATGAATGTTGGAGAACGTCTTGAGATCTATTCAAGATTGTTGTATTCAATGCAATATGATTAATGGTCAGGATTGAACCGATTGAATTGTTAAACCTAAAATGTTTAGGGTTTAGGGTTTATGCTATCGACCTATCTGTTTCCTATAAGGTCGATGATGTTTTTCATTTTGAAGTTGTTGGCAAATGTTATGTGTGTATCCAAGTGAAGAGATACTTGATTCTTGCCAGACCGGAGAAGTGTGTTGATACCTGCATAGTGTGATTGCAGAAGCAAAGGAGCTAAAGTGGATCTGCCTTGGCATTGACTATTGTTATCAGACTAGTGTATTACCTGTTGACTTCTAACCATTTTAGTAGTTGGAAAATCCCTTAATCGGGTAGCTTTAATAGGCTTTTGTGTAAATCCTTTAACATGGTGACTCAATTCAATGAGTTCTTCAAATCCTCTTGTGAGGTAACCTTTAACCGGGTATTTAGCCATCCCTTAACTGGGTGATCCCTAGCAGGATCGGTTCTTAGCAGAACCTATTATAAAAGTCTTTAACCGAACTTCAAAAGAGTTCAAAGAACAGCTTGTGGGTATTCATCCCACCGTGGTTTTTCCCAGTTGGGTTTCCACATGAAAAATCAGTGTGTCATGTGTGATGCTTTAATATTTTTTGTCAAGTGGTAAAGCATGTTGAACCGGCAGTCATTATATTTCTGATGATATATTACTTGTTTATGCATACGGGTGAAGTGGAAATGAGATATTATATTATGTAGAGATCTAAGTGTTTACCAGTTTATGTCTTTCATACTCTCACTGTGTTTTACCGGTAGTGCCTGGATTTAGACCGATGTTACTGTTTACCAGTTAAGTGCAGTCTTTGCAGTCAAATTAGTTCTGGGAAATTTTTTGTCTGTACTGATTCACCCCCCCCCCTCTCAATACCGGTTTGGTACTAACTGATTCATCATTATTCATCACAGACTACATAGCCGGCATTTTCTTTAGCCTCATGAAATGACAAATGCGAAAAACATAGTGTGTTATGTGCCTTCACTCTTTCGCAGACTGCGTGCATGGCATTTTCCTTTCACCTCACAAAATGATGAATGCAACTAACATAGTGTGTTATGTGCCTTTGTTGTTTCGCGGACTGCGTGGTTAGTATCTTTTTTAGCATGTTTGAGAACTTTGTCGATAATTTCTAGTATTGTAATTTCTGTTCAATTTTTAAGTTTCCTTGTCGATCACTTATGAAATTATTTTATACTATCTTCTAGTATTATACACAGAGTCTAGTTCTCCTTTCAATTATCTTGCCCCATACTCTTTGATGACATGTAACGAATTATTTATATTGTAATAATAATGCATTTCTAAAACCTAAACTCCTTAATTAATCTTGTTGATCTATCTTAAATGAATCATTGACATACTTGCATCATAATCAAGGAGAGAAAATTGTCTTCAATCCAAGTCTTCACAATTTACACATATGCATTCCATATCTCACATTAATATCTTTTTGGCTTGATGATGATTGTAATGAATTCATCATATGTTGTCATTGATGAAACACATACACACATATATATTCATATTGTCTACCGGTGTAACTTCAAAATTGTTTATACTACAACCAGTATACTAGAGGTTTATTTCTAACTGGTACTTGGTGACAATCGGTATATGCATAGGAGACAACCAATGGATCAACATAAATCGGAAGCTACATGGAGATCTAGTGGAGATTATCATAGGAGCATCAAGGATAATGGTTTAAATATTTAAATCCAACTGGTATTGATTGTTACAACCAGTATTCACTGATTATGTGATGAGTTATCACAAGTCATGATGAGTTATCCTCACCGACAAGATTTGGCGGTATTTTTGTGATGTGTTATGATCACTTGACTAGATACACTGTACCTAGGTAATTGTGTTATGATTTCTAGAGGCTGACATGAAATCTAAAATATCTATATATTGACATCAAATTGAATTATTTTTGTATGAGCGAAAGTGATATGCTATATGATTAGGCAGAAGTGTTAAGTCACAGAGTATGTTGGTAAAGAGGAGTTAAGTGCGTAGAAGACTATCTATACAAGAAATTTGTGCTATCACTAGATCAGATCACCTGTTGTTTTCTAATCACTACAACAGTCAAATCCCCTAACTGGGTAAGCTATAACAAGCTTCATTATTCAAATCCTCTAACCGGGTGATCCATTAGTTTGGATTTAGAAATCCTCCACCAAGGTTACTCCTTACAAGGTACTACCTTTTATAGGGTATAGATTTTAACTAAGCTTTGGGATCTTTAACAAGATTCGCTCCTAACAAAGCATTTGTAGACCCTAACTGGTCAATTATCTATTACTACAGATAGTTAACTTGTGAGTCTCATCTCACCACTGTTTTTACCTATTTGGGTTTTCCACTTGTGTTATGGTGGATGTTTTACTTATTGTGGATGTTGTTATATCATTTTTTATTGCATGCATATTGTTTAACAAACTTGTTAATTTTATCTATCAGTCAATGTTTAAAGTAGTACTATTTTTGGTGTCACTGATTCACCCCCCCCTCTTAGTGATTTACAAGTCCATCAATTGGCATCAAAGACTAACTTCCTTAAAGCCTAATCACTTTGAAGAAAACCCTAAATCTATCACGGGGGATATGAGCTACTTTGAGATGGCTAGAGAGCTTGACGCTAGTAGGAATGATCTTGAAACCCTAAGGGTCAAGCTGAAAGCTTCTCAAGTCAAAAGAAGAGAGTTAACTGAACAATTGTTAGAAATATCTGATAATAGTTTTTCAAATGAGGCCAATATTGATGCTTTAGCTGAGGACATTGAAAAACTAAACAGTGAAAAGATAAATCTGAGGAGAGAGCTAGAAGGTCTTACTATCTGCATGAGTCAGGAACTGGAAGCCAGGAGAACTGTTGAATATCTCACAAAAGAAAGAGATCATGAGATTGTCAAGATCAAGCGAGATAATTCTACCTTGCATGAGCATTTGAAAGCAGAAAGAGAAGAAAAAGAGAACCTATAGCTAGATCTTGAATTAGCATCATCTCTGAGAGAGAACCTGTCAAAACATAATGAAGATCTCACTAGACAGCTCACTAAAGCAAATGGGAAATTGGAGAAGTTCAACAGAAGCTCCATCTTGCTGGAAGAACAAATTCAATCACAAAGGATGAATGGCAATAACTCTTGACCTTGTTTTCACACATCTGAAAAAGGTGAATCCTCTTGTACCAAGAGCAACACTCTTAAGAATAAATCTGCTCCTAAGGTCAAAAAGCCTACCGGTAAGAAGGTCTTTAAACTTGTTTGTTTTATTTGCCATAAACATGGTCACACTACAAATGTTTGTAGAGACAAACCTAATAGAAATGCAAGCTACAATACTAATGCTAGGTATGTGTCCAAGAAATTTGAAGGTCGTTGCTTCACATGTAGAATGTATGGACATAGATTAGTTGAATGCACATATGGAGCGAATAATCCTGTACCACATATGCATTCAAGACCAAATGGCAACTGGATGAGAAATTTTGACAGTCGGGTCAACAAGAACTGGAAAAGACCCTACGATAACCGGTTTAGTCCATTTTAGATGGAAAAGGTAACAAATATCATTTGCACCATCTGTAACAACTTTGGTCATGTGGCTATGAATTGCAGAAGAAGAACCGGGAGAGGTAATGCACGACCTTGGAAATCATCTGGTATGGCCTGCTATCACTGTCACAAACTGAGACACTTGGCAAAATTTTGTAGATCCAGAAAGAGAAAACCTGTGAATTATTCTAAAGATTAGAAAGGAAAACAGAAAGTTAATGTTGAAGAAACCAGAAGAAACGAATCGAATATGGAAGAAGAAGAGTGATGACTCGCTTGGAGAATAAACTGTTCCTTCACCAAATGTGGAGAATCTTGCACCAGTGAATTAAGCCTTTTTAATATGGCTAAGGGGAACTTAATGATAAATCCACCTCCGAACCCCTAAAAATGAATGAGCGGTAAGAGAATTTGTATGCATGAAATTTTGATAACTTTTTGTCAATCGGTTATCAATCGGTTTTACATCTATGTATCATTAAGCGGTGTAATTAGGGTTTGTAACCCTGACGGGCGAGCATTTAATGCAGTAGGTAAAAAGGATAAAAGCGAGTTTTCACTTTGTTATTTTACCCTAATGCATTCGAGAAAGAATTTTTGAGCACTTGCAAAGATGAGAAAGGATTGTTGGTTGATATTCGTCGAACTTGCATTGTGATCAAGTAGATTTGAAGGTTGGAGAAGACTAAACTGATGTGTACTTGAGCATTCAACAATTTAAACAGCGTGCGTGAAATAAGGTATTTCTTTAAAAAATCCTTCTTCGAATCTAGTTTATCTGGAATGGCATCGTCTTCTAAACCAGTAGAGAGATTAATGATTACATCTGAACCTATGGAAGTTGTTGAAGCGAAACAAATTGTGTCTTATAATGATTTATCACAAGTTCCTAGTGGTGTTGTAGTGAAAGGAGATTTGTCCAGCTACATTGATTGCAAGATTGAGGATATAAGAGCATTGTCGATATATTCTCAGTTAAAATCCCTTTGCAATGAGAACGGGAAGATTCAAACAGAATATATTAGGGTTTATGAAAAAGGTTTTCATAACGCAACTTACTTTCTTGAAGATTTTGAAGAAGAGCATATCCAAATTATTTTGAGTCGAGTTCATGGAGAAAACATGTATTTAGAAAGGACTCATACTATAACCAAGGAAGTTATTCAAGTTGTAACTAGTTTTTATGCAAGCGGTGAAGTACCTGTGCTGAGGAGTATTTCAAAAGAGAGTATACACTCTAACTGGATCAACATCTAATAAGCATGTTTTTTATGTCAATAACATCAAGGACCCAACGGTAAAGTTGGCAGCTATGGTTATAGGCTATCGAGTATTCTACTCTAGCAGATTAAATAGTGTTCCATCAGCAGCAGTGCATACTGCTTACAAGATGATAACTAAAAATGCTAATTATGACCTATGTGAGGCCATAAGGAGCCAATTAATATTAAATCTTTAGTCTATCAAGAAGGACAACAGTATAAAGTTTAAATTTGGACAGTTATTGATTGGTCTATTCTTTTATTTTCATAATTTCCTACCGAGAATAGGTGATCTTTAATGGTCTAAGGATCTATCGGTATCTACCCAGATTAAGAACAGTATCAAGGCTGTGAAGAACACCTTTCCTACTGCAATGAACAAATACTTCAATGAGTTTCAGAAGAAAATGAGAATGAGATTAAGATTGCCTGAGGATGTGGTAAAACAATTTGCTAAGGACAGTGTTTTTACAGTTACCACTGATTTATGTTTAATGGAGGCAATTGAACCTAGAGAAGAAGAAATATGAGTTATGAGGTCAACTATGACTTACTGATTGGTTATGCTAATAACCTGTTAGCATCTCCAAAGAATAAAAAGAAGGCAAAATTGAATGTTGTTGAAGATCAGACTGCACAAGCCGGAACCAGTATTGTTCCTACCACTAGTGGTAAAGGTAAGAAAAAGAAGGCTAAGCAAGCACCTCCGGTGATGAAAAATACAAGAGTGAAATGAAGTGTCCAAACCAAAAAGGAACCGGAACCAAAAGCTTATGCAAAGAAGGAGAATGCATCTAAGAAAAGAGGTCGAAGACTAATTTTCCAAGCAGAATCCGAAGGCACTGACACTGAGGAAGAACCCAAGAAGATGAAAGCTACCGGTAGAGTAGCAAAGCAAATGAAGGAAGTGCCAAAGCCAACTGTGCCTTTTGATATTTCAACTTACAAGCTTGAGACTACCTTTGAGAAGACAGTAAAAACATTAGGGAGAAACAGATTTGACTATGTGAAAGAACATTTTGATTCTTTCACTGAAGAAGAAAAGGAGCAAATCACTCAACGGGTAATCAAACATTTGTGTCATTACAATAGATTACCACATGATCTTGAAAAGGATATCTCTAATTCCTTGTATACTATTCTTTTGAATAAATGGGAGGAAGCTATAAAGAAAGAAAAAGGAATCGTAGATGATGTATTTGTACAATATTTTCCTGAATTGCCAAAGGATGAGTTGAATGAATTGGTTGATAACTATCAAGTTCATTTTCCTTACAAATCAAGAATATTGAAGCTGATCAATGGAAAAGTTCAAACTGTTGAGACTAAGACTCATCAGATTGCTCGTAGTATCAAACACTCAGAAGATCTTATACATTCTTCTAAGGATGAACAAGATATTGTTGATCGACCTAAAATGGATGAAGAAGAAATTGTGCAAGCTGATGTGGTCTATCCTGTCAAGAAGAAGGATGACATTGTCATCCAAGTTGTTGATGATATTTAGGATACAATTGATCTATCTGGAGACATCATTGTACCAGATATGCAGGCACCTAAAATTACTGTTTTACAAGTTACTTTAGTTGAGAAACTGGCAACTCAACCAAGAGTGGATGTTCCACCGGTAAAGGAGCAACCTGAGAAACACCAATCCCCACTGGTTTCATAGAAGATTCAGAAGGAATCTAATGAAAATGTTGACACATGGAATTCTGAACAAGAAATGAAGAAAGGACAAGAGAAAGAAATTGTTAAGGTAAACATCTTCTGAACCAGCAAAAGCATTAGTCATTCAGCAAACTGATGAAGATGATGATGACTCATTAGGAATATCAAGGCCTATAATTGTTGATAATATCAGTGCATCTGAAATGATGAAGATTCCAACTGTCATGAAATCTAGAGCTCACAAGAAGAGACTCAAAGAGAAAAGAACGGAAGCTGAAACAATTCAGAATGCAGTAGATATTTTGATGGACTTGAAAAGCACTGAGAGGCGAGGGTGAATCAATGACACCAAAAATAAAACTACTTCAAACACTAACTGGTAGATGAACTTAACAAAGCTTTTAAATACAATGCATGCAACCCAAAATGATATAACAACATCCACAAAAAGTAAAGCATCCACCATAACACAAGTGTTTGTATGTGGAAAACCCAAGTAGGTAAAAACCATGGTGAGATGGAACTCACAAGTTAACTATCTGCAGTAATAGATAACTGACCGATTAAGGTCTACAAAGTGCTCTGCTAGGAGTGAATCTTGTTAGAGATCTCAAAGCTTGATTAGAAGCTTATACCTTGTTAAAGGTAGTACCATGTTAGGAGTAACCTCGGTGGAGGATTTCTAAATCCAAACTAATGGATCACCCTGTTAAAGGATTTATACATTGAAGCTTGCTAGAGCTTACCCAGTTAGGGGATTTGATTCTGCTGTGATGGTTAGAAAACAACAAGAATGGTTTGATCTATTCTGAGTAGCACAATACTTGCTTAATCAGATCCTTATAAACATATCCAACACTTCTCTCCTTCATACTCTGCAACTTAACTCTTTTTCCTTTCGCACATAACATAACACTTTTCACTATGTCAAATAATTCATTGCGATGTCAATATATAGACCTTATGATTTCATGTCAACCTTAAGAAATCATAACACAATTTCCTAGGTGCAGTGTATCTAGACAAGTGATCATAACTCATCACAAAATTACCGCCGAGCAGTCGGTGCAAGTAACTCATCATGAAATGTGGTAACTCATCACAAAATTACTAAATACCAGTTTGAATAAAACATATGAACCGTTGTCCTTAAATCTCCGCTTGATCTCCATCTTGATCTTCGTCTTGATGCTAAATTAGTATAATCATAGACTGTCTCATATGCACATATCGGTTGACACAAAGTACTGGTTAGAGATAAACCTCTTGGTATAACCTCTAACATACCGGTTGGCAGAGTAAACAATTGAAGTTACACCGGTAGTCAATATAATCATATGCGTGTGTGAGAGTGTTTCATCAATGAAAACAAATGATGAGTACATTACAATCATCATCAAGCCGACAATCTCCCCCTTTGGCATTGATAGCAACACTTAGAGAATTTTACAGTAATACCGCTAAGTGTGCATACACAAAAAATTTACACATATACTCATGCTCCCCCTTAATGCATACATTATACAAAATTATTATATAAAATTTTCAAAAACACACATACATATTTCTACTCCCCCTTTGACAATAATGCCAAATTGAAAAAGTAAAATATATATGTGTGTGTGTGTGTGTGTGTGTGTGTGTGTGTGTGTGTGTAGAAAATTTGTATCAAAGTGTCTAGCATATACAACAATAACTTAAAAGTTCATGCATTAGCTAATCTCATAAAAATAGCATTGTAGTTCTTCTTCATCTGTGACAAAGCATTTTCCCATGATTCCAATATGTTCTCAGTATACTCAAATGTAGACAGCAGTTGTGAATGAAATTCATCCATTGAGTCTAGTGTGCAGGTTTCAGGCGTTGCAAGAATAGCTTATACATTGGAGTGGGCTCTCTGAAGTATGTCTACCTGTGATGTGAGCTAATTTTTGAGTTCTTTAAGAGATCGAAGTCTCTTTTCCTTCTCATTATCATAGATGTCCAGTCTTTTATGCAAATCATCTATAGATTTGTTAAAGGCATGTATGGAGTCCTGGAGTGGGACATATGCCCTACATATCCTTTCCATTTCTTGTTGTATTTCAATTTGACTTTTTGAAATGTCAGAATAAAAGAAAGTAACATTGGAGGTAGAAGAAAGATAATTTCCTCCTATTTCAATAGCTTTACTCAATAGACTTTTATTGTGTGATAGAGCCATTTTTCCACTATCAATATCCTTTGCCAATGTTTCTCCATATTTCTTCTTGTGACTCTTTTCAGCATACAGTTGGGAAGCATCTTCTAGTGACTTGATTTGATGAGATGCATTTGCAACTAATTGACCAAGTTTTCTAATAGGTGTAGATAGATATGTTGTAGATGTTTCTGATAGCAGACCAAATAAAATACCTACTACAATCTGAATTGTTTCAGTCTCAACCCTTTGCGCTTTCAATCTCTTCTTATGTGCTCTAGATTGCATGACATTTGCAATCTTCATCATTTCTAATGCGCTCAAATTGTTCATATCGATAGGTCATGAGATACTTAGAGAATCATCATCATCTTCTTCAAGTTGTTTCTGCTTTTTTGGTTCATGGGATACAACCTTAATGATTGCTTTCTCTGTATACGTCTTCATTTCCTTTTCAGAGGACTGTGTGACAACATTTTCAGTAGGCTCCTTCTAATAGCTTGAATGACCGGTGGAGATTGGGGTTTCTCCAGTTGTTCTATTGTCGGTGGATTGTCCACTTTTAGTTGATTTCCCGGTTGTTCAACTAAGGTAACTTGTACATCAACATTTGCAGGAGGCTCCATATCTGGTGCAGTGTTATCTCTAGAAAGGTCAATTGTATCTTGAACACCATCAACAACATGAATAATGGATTCATCTTTTTTCTTGAGATGAGAGACCTCATCAGGTTGAATAATCTCCTCTTCATCCATTTCTGGTCTATTAACATCATCAGCAACATTATCCTCATTCATAGAGGATTGGATGAGTTCTTCCATCCTTCTGATTTCACAGGTTATTTGATGGGTCTCAGTTTCAACAATTGCCTTCTTTCCACTAAGTAACTTAAGTCTTCTTGCTTTGAATGTAAACTGAGATTTGTATCGAGCAACTAGGCACTAATATCATCTTTAGAAAATTCAGAGAAATATTGTACAAATACCTCATAAATGATTTCTTTTTCTAATTTAATAGCTTCCTCACATTTATTCAAAAGAATAGTGTACAAATAATTTGAGATATCATTTTCTAGTTCATGTAGATATCTATTGTAATGACACAAATTAGTGTTTACCTGTTGAATCACTTGCTCTTTCTCATTCATAGTGAAGGAATCAAAATGCTCTTTTACATTTTCAAACATATTCCTCTTTAGTGTCTTCATTGTTCTTTTAAAATGGGTTTCCGGTTTGAAGGATGCTATATCAATAGGCACAGTTGCCTTTGGCACTTCCTTAACCTTCTTGGATATTATGTCGGTTGATTTTGCCTTCTTTGGTTCTTCATCAGAATCTGTTCCCTAGGACTCTGGTTGCAAAATCAATTTTATGCCTATCTTCTGTGTCTCCTTCTTAGTATATACTTTGGGTTCCAATTCCTTTTTGGTTAGGACACTCCGAGTAACCCTAGTACTCTTTTTTGTTGGAGATGCTTCATCAAATTTTTTAATCTTTCATTTTTCACTTTTAACAGGTGCAGTACTGGTTTGTGCAGGTTCATCTTGGACTGCCACAATGTCCAATTTTTCCTTCTTTTTGTCTTTAGGTGATGCTAATAGGGTATTAGCATAACCAACCAGTAGATCATAGTTTACCTCATAACTCGTGTCATCCATTTCTTCCTCTCTTGGCTCAATTGCTTGCATCAGGTAAAAATCAGTGGTAACGGTGAAGATTATATCCTTTTCAAAGTTCTTTACCACTTCTTCTAGTAGTCTCATTCTCATACTCATTTTCTTTTGGAACTCGTTAAAATATTTGTTCATGGCAGCAGGGAAAGTATTCTTTACAGCCTTGATGTTGTTCTTAATTTGTGTCAAGACCGGTGAGTCCTTTGACCACTCAATGTCTCCAATTCCTGGTAGAAAGTTCTGAAAATAGAAGAATAATCCAACCAATAGCTGATCATACTTGAATTTCTTACTGTTCTCCTTTTTAACTGATTGCAAATTTTGAAATAATTGTCTTCTGATGGCTTCACAGAGATCATAATTTGCATTATCAACAATCATTTTGTGAGCAGTATGAATTGTTGCAGATGGAACACTATTAAGTCTACTAGAGTAAAATACTCGGTAGCCTATTACCATTGCTGCTAGTTTCACTGCAGGGTCTCTAATATTATTGATAGAAAAGGCATGCTTATCAGAAGTAGAACCAGTTAAAGAGAATACTGTGTCTTTTGAAATTGTTCTGAGAATAGGTACTTCACCGGTTGAGAAATAACCCATTACAGTCTGAATGGCTTCCTTAGTTATTGTGTGAGTTCTCTCTAAATACATATTCTCTCCATGAACTCGACTCAAAATTATTCTGATATGCTCATCCTCAAAATATTCAAGAAAGTAAGCGGCATTATGAAAACCCTTTTTGAAAACCCTAGCATACTTTATTTCAATCTTTTCGTTCTTATCACAAAGTGATTTCAACTGTGTATAAATGTATAGAGATCCTAAATCTTCTATTTTGTAGTCAATGTAACTAGACAAATCACCTTTGATCACAACACCACTCGAAACTTGTGATAATGCATTATACGACACAATTTGTTCTGCCTCTACAACTTCCATAGGCTCAGAAGTGATCATTAACCTCTCTACAGTCTTTGAAGTTGATGCAATTCCATATGAATAAGATTCGAAGTAGTATGTTCAAAGAAATACCTTGTTTCATGCACGTTGCTCCGTTTACCAGTTAAAATGCCCAAGTGCACACCAATTCAACCTTCTGCAACCTTCAATTCAACTAAATTTCACAAATCATGAAACAATTCGGCAATTTACAGCAAAAGAATCTTTCTCAACTCAACAAGCCCTCCAAATTTCTTTCTTGAATGCGTTAGAGTAAAAATGACAAAGTAAAACTTGCTTTTATCCTTTTTACCTACTGCATTAAATGCTCGCTTGTTTAGGGTTACAAACCCTAATTTCACCACTCAAGGGGAAAACCGGTTGATAACATATTGATAAAAAGTTATCAAAATTTCATGTTTCAAAATTCTTTTCCTGCTCATTTTTCTCAAGGGGTCCAGAGGTATTTTAACTGTTAAGCTCCCCTTAGCCATATTAAAAAGGCTTAAGTCACCGGTGCAAGGTTCTCTTCATTGAGTGAAGGAACAGTTTCTTCTCTAGGTGAGTCATCACTTTTCTTCTTCCAAATCCGGTTCATTTCCTCTCTGGTTTCTTCAACATTAACTTGTTGCTTTCCTTTTTGATCCTTAGAAGAATTGACCAGTTTGGTATTTCTCAATCTATAGAATTTTGCTAAGTGCCCTAGTTTGTTATAGTGATAACAGGCCATACCAGATGATCTCCAAGATCCTGCATTTCCTCTTCCTTTTCTTCTTCTGTAGTTCATAGCCACATGACCAAAGTTATTACAGATGGTGCGAATAAAATTTGTTACCTCTTTCCATCTCAAATGGACTAAACCGGTTGTCATAGGGTCTTTGTCAGTTCAGGTTTACCCGATTGTCAAAATTCCTCATCCGATCACCATTTGGTCTTGGATGCATGTGTGGTATAGGATTGTTTTCTCCATATCTGCACTCAACATATCTATGTCCATACATTCCACATGTGAAGCAATGACCTTCGAATTTCTTGGACACATACCTAGCATTCGTATTGTAACTTGCATTTCTGTTAGGTTTGTCTCTACAAGAATTTGCAGTGTGACAAAGTTTATGGCAAACAAAACAAATAGGTTTAAAGATCTTCTTACCAGTAGTCTTGTTGATCTTAGGAGCAAATTTATTCTTAGGATTGTTTCTCTTTGTACCGAAGGATTCAACTTTTTCAGTTGTGTGAAAACCAAGTCCAGAGATATCACCCTTCATTCTTTGTGATTGAATTTTTTCTTCCAGCATGGTAGAGCTTCTATTGAACTTCTCCAATTTCTCATTGGCTTCAGTAAGTTCTTTGATGAGATCTTCATTATGCTTTGACAAGTTCTCTCTCAGAGATGATGTCAGTTCAAGATCTAGTTGTAGGTTCTCCATTTTCTTCTCTTTCAGCAATCAAATGCTCATGCATAGTGACACTTTTCCATTTGATCTTTGTGATCTCTTGATCTCTTTCCTTGATAAGATCTTTAGCAGCTCTTCTGGCTTCCAATTCTTGACTCATGTGGATAGTGAGACCTTATAACTCTCTCCTCAGATTCAGTTTCTCACCGTTTAACTTTTCAACTTCCTCTACTAAAGCATCAACATTGGCTTCATCTGAAGAACTATTATCAGATATCTCTAATAGTTGTTCAGTTAGCTCTCTTTTCTTGATTTGTGAAGCTTTCAGTTTGACCCTAAGGGTTTCAAGTTCATTTCTGCTAGCTCTCTAGCCATCTCGAAGTAGCTCATGTCTCCCATGGTGGTTTCAAGGCTCCCTTCTAAGCGATTAGGCTTCAAAGAAGTTAGGCTCTAATACCAATTGATGGACTTGAAAAGAACTGAGAGGGGGGGGTGAATGAGTAACACCAAAAATAAAACTACTTCAAACACTAACCGGTAGATGAACTTAACAAAGCTTTTAAACAAAATGCATGCAATCCAAAATGATATAACAACATCCAGAAAAAGTAAAGCATCCACCATAACACAAGTGTTTGTACGTGGAAAACCCAAGTAGGTAAAAACCACGATGAGATGGAACTCACAATTTAATTATCTGTAGTAATATATAACTGACCGATTAAGGTCTACAAAGTTCTCTGCTAGGACCGAATCTTGTTAGAGATCCCAAAGCTTGATTAGAAGCTTATACCTTGTTAAAGGTAGTACCCTGTTAGGAGTAACCTCGGTGGAGGATTTCTGAATCCAAACTAATGGATCACCTGTTAAAGGATTTATACATTGAAGCTTGCTAGAGCTTACCCAGTTAGGGGATTTAATTCTGTTGTAATGGCTAGAAAACAACAAGAATGGCTTGATATGTTCTAAGTATCACAATACTTGCTTAATTAGATCCTTCTAAACATATTCAACATTTCTCTCCTTCATACAACTCTTTTTCCTTTCGCACATAACATAACACTTTTCACTATGTCAAATAATTCATTGCGATGTCAATATATAGACCTTATGATTTCATGTTGGCCTTAAGGAATCATAACACAATTTCCTAGGTGCAGTGTATTTGGACGACTGATCATAACTCATCACAAAAATTACCGCTGAGTAGTCGGTGCAAGTAACTCATCACAAAATTACCAAATACTAGTTTGAATAAAACATATGAACCATTGTCCTTAAATCTCCACTTGATTTCCATCTTGATCTTCATCTTGATGTCGACTTAGAATAATCACAGACTCTCTCATATGCACATACTATTTGAAATAAAGTACCGGTTAGAGATAAACATCTTGGTATAACCTCTAACATACCGGTTGGCAGAGTAAAAAATTGAAGTTACACCGGTAGTCAATATAATCATATGTGTGTGTGAGAGTGTTTCATCAATGACAACAAATGATGAGTACATGACAATCATCATCAAGCCAACAATTCTATCAAGTCTACTACCAGAAACTTCTACAGGACATCTGACAACCCCTATTAGCAAACTTGGTCAATTGGTTGTTGATGAATCTACCCAAATTAAGTCACTTGAAGAAGCAGCACAAACTTATGCTAAGAAGAATTACAGAAAGAGGCATGGAGAGCAGCTTATGAAAGCAATTGATACAGGGAAACTTTCTTTATTTTTGAATAAAGATTTGTTAAGTAAAGCTATTAAAATAGGAGGCAAATATCTTGCTTCTACTTCTAATGTTTCATTTTTTTATTCTGATATCACTAAAAGGCAGACTAAAACAAAGCAAGAGCTAGAAAAGATATGCAATGCATATGTACCACTTCAAGACTCTATTTTTGCTTTTAGCAAATCTGTGGATGATTTGCACAACAGGTTGGATACCTATGATCTTGAGAAAGCAAAAAGACTCTGGTCACTAAATGAATTGAAGAGTCTACTCACATCTCAAGTGGACATACTGCAGAGAGCCTACAAGAATGCAGAAGTTATTTTAGCTACTCCAGAAACCTGTACACTTGATTCCATGGAAGAGTTCCATACACAAATTATGTCTACACTTGAGTACACTGAGAACGTGTTGGAAACATGAAAACATACCCTATCATAGTTGAAGAGGAACTTTAATGATTTTAATGAGACTTGTGAATGCACGAATCTTGATTCAGTTTTTCAAGTTTTTGTATATGTAAAACATTTTGATACAAACTTTTCTAAATATATATATATATATTGCTTTTCAATTTGGCATTATTGTCAAAGGGGGAGTAGAAATATGTATGTGTATTTTTGAAAAAAATTTATGATGTATGTATCATGGGGGAGTATGTGTATATTTTTTTTTGTAAGCACAATTAGCAATATTACTATAAAATTTTCTAAGTGTTGCCATCAATGCCAAAGGGGGAGATTATTGGCTTGATGATGATTGTAATGAATTCATCATATGTTGCCATTGATGAAACACATACACACACATATATTCATATTGTATACCGGTGTAACTTCAAAGTTTTTTATACTACAAGCGGTATACTAGAGGTTTATTTCTAACCGGTACTTGGTGACAACAGGTATATGCATAGGAGACAACTAGTGGATCAACATAAATTGGCAGCTACATGGAGATCCAGCGGAGATTATCAAAGGAGCATCAAGGATAACAGTTTATATGTTTATCTCCAACCTGTATTCACTGATTATGTGATGAGTTATCACAAGTCATGATGAGTTATCCTCACTGACAAGATTTGGCAGTATTTTTGTGATGAGTTATGATCACTTGACTAGATACACTACACCTAGGTAATTGTGTTATGATTTCTAGAGGCCGAAATGAAATCTAAAATGTCTATATATTGACATCACAATGAATTATTTTTGTATGAGCGAAAGTGATATGCTATGTGAAAAGGCAGAAGTGTTAAGTCGCAGAGTATGTTGGTAAAGAGGATTTAAGTGCGCGGAAGAGGATCTATATAAGAAATTTGTGCTATCACTAGATCACATCACCTGTTGTTTTCTAATCACTGCAACAGTCAAATCCCCTAACTGGGTAAGCTCTTACAAGCTTCATTGTTCAAATCCTCTAACTGGGCGATCCATTAGTTTGGATTTAGAAATCCTCCACCAAGGTTACTCCTTACAGGGTACCACCTTTTATAGGGTATAGATTTTAACTAAGCTTTGAGATCTTTAACAGGATTCGCTCCTAGCAGAGTATTTGTAGACCCTAACCGGTCAATTATCTATTACTGTAGATAGTTAACCTGTGAGTCCCATCTCACCGTGGTTTTTACCTCTTTGGGTTTTCCACGTATAAACACTTGCGTTATGGTGGATGTTTTACTTATTGTGGATATTGTTATATCATTTTTTATTGCATGCATATTGTTTAACAAACTTGTTAAGTATATCTACCGATCAGTTTTTTAATTAGAACTATTTTTGCCCCCCCCCTCTCAATGCTTGACAAGTCCATCATATCTCACATCTTACTCAATTTTGTTGCATATCAAAATTGCATTACTATAGAAATCAATATTATTGCTTTTAGAGTAGACTTAATGATACGACATGTTGAGAGAAAGGATTATATTTATTAGATTTAAATTATCATATAAAGTGTATTGGTTTGTAGACATATAAAGTGTATGGAGACAAATATATAAATTGTAAACATAATCGAGACAAACGTACGAAGATCGGCTATGTAACCATAGAAATGAGTTATTTTATAAAAAGAGCATAGTCATACAGGAACAGTTATACAATTTTAATGAGAGGACCTCCTCTACATTGGGAATCTACTATGTATCCTAACAAACCTCGGTGCTGGCCGAGGACTATCACAACCAGTAAAAAAGGGGTTGTAGTCCAAAATAACGAGGTACCATGGAAAGAAGGTTGTGACATTAGCGATACTATCATCACAGCATGGCACCAGGGCTTGTCCACATCTCCAATGGGGTCTCACAGCACATGTGGTGAAACCAAGGGAGAGTCACTGGCTAGTACATAAGGGTGAAATATACTGGCCATAGTCGCCTATACAAACTGAATGTCCCCTGAATCGTGATTTGGGTGAACAAGTACACCTCATCTATGTAAACGGTGTACATATAATCCCTCGTATAATATCTTGGTGTAGTCCAAAATAATGAGGTTCCATGGAAAGAAGGTTGTGACATCGACAATACTGTCATCGGAGCGTGGCACCAGGACCTGTTCACGTCTCCAATGGGGTCTCATAGCACACATGATGTGAAACCGAGGGAGAGGCATTGGCCAGTACGTAAGGGCAAAATATACTGGCCATAGTCGCCTATACAAATTGACCATCCCTCGAATCATGATTCGGGTGAACAAGTACACCTAATCTATGTAAATGGTGTACATATAATCCCTGGTATAATATCTTCCCATGCGAACTTCACACTCACTGACCTGTCTGGGAGTTATCCTTTGGATAATATCCACAATAATGATATCGGGGAGGCGCTGAAATAATGAAGAGTCTATGTGGTTCTCTGCCAACGTCTGTAGCAATCTACAAATACATACGATAAGAGTGTTAGTAATATAACTATAGCATTCAATAAATGTAAGACGTAAGAGTGTTAAGCACTAAAAAATGTAAGACATAATCATACCATAAGGGTACTAATTATTTAACTAGAGCATTCAATAAATTTAAGACAAAAAAGCATAATACTATGAATTAAGTTGCATAAAAATTGTGCCTGTCGCCTGATGTGCACGTGAATGCCATTACCGGATGGACACAGCGACAAATGGGACCTGCATACAAAGATACATTATAAAATATGGTTAGGGACGTAAATAGTCAACATTACAACGAAATTACAATAAACAAAGTTGTTGTAATGCCCTGCATCAAAGAACCACACATGCATATAGACATATATAAAAGACACAACAAGCACACCGATGAAGGAGAATCGTGACATTCCATGTCTCATCGGAGTGAGTGAAGGAAAATCATCCCCTTGCACCCCATACACTTACAACCACGAAACATGTATATAATGCATTGCACGTATAAAGTAAATGTGTTAGTCCATGTCAGTAATCCAATAAAAATCACATTAACATCAATATGGAAATATTGCATGAAAAACATACATTGCAAATCAAATTAAAGCATATCACCATACTGCATAATGTCTAAGAAAAATATCACAATAATGTATCCACTAAAAAAAATCAACAAAAGTCAAACATGAGTCTAAAAGTCTAATCAAGAAAGGGGTACTACATTCTCCCCCCCAAAACTAGGCTTACTCCTAGAAGCCTAAAACATATAGAATAAAGTTCTCTCATCTTTGTTGCATCCTCCCATGTCATCGAGGTCTCATCATTTGGGTCCCATAGGACCCTTACTTGGTCGATGGTACGACCCCTGAGGGTCAAATCTCGACACTGTAAAATGTGCACGGGTTCCATGAAAAGTTGTTCGCCCTCGACCTGTAAAGTGTTCCAATCAAGAACATGGGTCACATCAGGATGATAAGGTCTAAGAACGGAAACATGAAAAACATCATGGATGCAGGATAGGCTTGGTAGCAAGGCAAGATGGTAGGCAACAAGTCCTATCCTCTCAAGGATCTCAAAAGGGCCAACAAAATGAGGCGCCAACTTAGAACCCTTTCCATAATGGATCGGACTCTTCCACGGACACACTCTCAAGAACACACAGTCGCCAACATAAAACTAACGATCCACTCTATGAACATCGGCATACTTCTTCTACCTATCTTGAACAACTACCAAATGCCCATGAATCTGCTCAACTTGTTGCTCCATCTCTCGAAGCATACCTAATCCTAAACGCACCCTATCCTCTAACCGATTCCAACTCAAAGGAGTACGAAAAGGATGACCATACAATGCCTAGAAGGGAGACACTCCTATGGAGCTGTGATATCCATTGCTATAAGAAAACTCCACAAGGCATAGATATTCCTCCTAGCGTGATTGTTGGTCTATAACATACATATGAAGCATGTCCTCCAAGACCTGATTCACACGCTCGGTTTGACCGTCGGTCTTTGGGTGATAAGTTGAAATGAAGTTCAACTGGGTCCCCAAAGCATGCCGAAGTGAGGTCCACAATGCAAAAGTAAAGACAGGATCTCTATCTGAAATGATCCGCCTAGGAATCCCATGCCAACCTCACCACATCTTCCAGGAAAACTCGTGCCACCACTGTTGTTGTATGGGAAGATTGAATAGGAACAAAATGAGCAACTTTGGTCAATCTATCAACAATGACCATGATGGCATCATGACGACGCGAAGAAACGGGCAACCGCACTATGAAATCCATGAAAATGATATCTCATTTCCAATCCGGTACCAAATTAGGTTGTAAAATCCCTACAGGGTGCTGATGCTCTGCCTTTACCCGCTGACATTCTAAACACTTCCACACAAAATCAGCAATGCCACGCTTCATACCAGCCCATTGATATATCTTTCTAAGATCTGTGTGCATCTTCTTGACACCAGGATGTGTCAAATAAGGTGCATGATGGGTCACAGTCATGATCAAAATACGAAGTCCATCCAAAGGAGGTACATAGATCTATCCAAGATGTCAAAGAAGACCATCTGCCTCAAGGTTATATCCAGAATATCTACCCTCTAATGGTCTTCTGATCTTTGTCATGACTCTAACATCTTGATACCAGGTGTCCTGAGGAAGAATCCCAAGAATTCTCTCTCTCAAGTCCACCCCAAGGGACAATGCTGCAACCTCATGTCGCCTACGACTCAAAGCTTCTGCCACTACATTCTCTTTCCCCTAAATATATTGAACTTCAAAATCATACTCACAGAAGAATTCCATCCATCTTCACTATCAAGCATTCAATTTCGGCTGCATGAAAATATACTACAAACTAAGATGATCACTGTGCAGCTCAAACCGATGCCCCAACAGAAAATGTCACCACCTAACTAGAGCATGGACTACAGCTACCAAATCCAAGTCATGAACTAGATATTTCATCTCGTAGTCCTTGAGTTTGCGAGACTCATAGGCTACCACACGACCATCCTGCTTAAGCACTGCTCGTATACCTTCTAAAAAGGCATCTGTGCAAACCATAAAATCTTTGGATGGATCAGGAATTGCCAAAATCAGAGCACTAACAAGGAGTTCCTTCAAGGTACGAAAAGTTGACTCACACTGATCTGACCAAACAAACTTCTTCCCTTTTCTCCGAAGAGAAGTTGTCGGGTGACCTATCCAAAAAAAACTCTGAACAAAGCGATGGTAATATCTGGCCAAACCCATAAAACTCTGAAACCTCGGAAACATTGGTCGACGTTGGCCAATCTACAATGGCTTGGATCTTAGAAGGATCCATGGATACACCTTCTCCCAAAGCTACATGACCAAGATAGTTCACCTCTAACTGGAAGAAATCACACTTCGCCAAGTTGGCATAAAGTTGATTCTCCCTCAAGCACTGCAATACCTGTCGCAAGTGGCCCTCATGCTCTTCCGTAGATCTAGAATAAATCAAAATGTCATCCAACAACACAAGGACAAAAAAATCAAGGTAGGTGCGGAAAACCCCATTCATGAGGCTCATGTAAATTGAAGGCACGTTCATCAACCTAAATGGCACCACTGTGAACTCATAGTGACCATAACGGGTACGAAAAGTCATTCTATGAATGTCTGCATCATGAATGTGTAACTGATGATACCCAGACTTCAGATCAATCTTAGAGAACACCTTGGCTCCCTTTACCTGATCAAAAAGATCATCAATTTGAGGCACTGGGTATCGATTCCTAATGGTTACCTTATTCAATTGTTTGTAATCAATGCATAACCGAAGAAAACCATCCTTCTTCTTAACGAAGATAACTGGCACACCCCAAGGAGAAACACTAGGACGAATGGACCCCTTGGCCATTAGTTCCTCCATCTGCAGCTTCAACTCACTCAACTCCTGAGTAGTCATCCAATATGGTGCTCTCAAAATAGGTTATGCACCAGGAACCAAGTCAATGTGAAAGTCTATGTCCCGCTTCGGGGGCATACCGAGAATATCCATAGGAAACACATCAGCATACTCTCACCGAATAGGGTGACCATCAAGAGCGATTTCTTGACTCTCTTCCTCATCCACATCCGCAAGAGAAACTTCTTAAAGACACCCTCGACGCATACACCGCTTAAGTTGCATAGCGGAAATCATACGTAAGGATATCGATCTCTAAACCCCAACAATCCCCACTTTCCTGCCATGATCATCTAAACACTCCATTGTCTTTTGACAATAGTCTACACGAGCACTATGAGATGCTAACCAATCCATCCCCAACACAACTCCATAAGACCCCAAAGGAATGACTCGAAGGTTAACTAAAGTAACAAAGTGTCATAGGTCCAACTCACAACTAGGAATGAGGGAATCTACGGACACACGCAAACCAGTACCAACTCTACTTGCCACCTATCCACTTGTCTAGCAAATGCGAGCCTACACCGCTCCACAATGGAGGAAGAAATGAAAGAATCAGAAGCACCAGAGTCAAATAGTACAAAGATAGGAATACCGCCCAACACACTTGTAGTCTCGATAACTGTACCCTAGTGCTCAACTTGGCGATCATCAACCACCCCAAAAACTCTATGAGATGCTAAGCAATCTATCCCAAACACAACTCCATAAGACCCCAAAGGAATGACTCGAAGGTCAACTAAAGTAACAAAGGGTCCTAGGTCCAACTCACAACTAGGAATGAAGGAATCTACGGACACACACAAACCGGTAGCCAACTCTACTTGCCACCTATCCACCTGTCTAGCAGATGCAAACCCATACCACTCCACAAATGAGGAAAAAATGAAAGAATCAAAAGCACTGGAGTCAAATAGTACATAGATAGGAATACCACCCAACACACCTGCAGTCTCGATCACTATACCCTGGTGCTTGGCTTGGTAGTCATTAACTACCACAAAAACTCTATGCGATCTACTTGCATCCCCCACTATTGCCTCTGACGTTGCTGTTGTCTGACTACCTGTCTGATGAGAATGTTAAGGACACTGAGCGGCTATGTGGCCAAATTGACCATAGGAGAAACAAGCTCCCCTACTAAGTCCTCTACCTTTAGACTGCCCACTGGTCTACTGGAACTTCCCCTACTAGGTGCCTATGATGCACCCTGAGAGGACTGCCCTGGGAAACTCTTCCTACTCCTCTGTCAAACCCTATTCTTCTTAGGCTGAGAGTTGCCACCCTTGTTGGCCCTGAACCTGCTTCGGCCTCGACTGAAAACTCTGTTGTTGTTGCCCACCCTTAGCGGGTGCCTAAAAACTCCTAAAAGGTGCAGCAGTCTGGGACTAATTCCCTCTAACTCTGGAACCACTAAAAGGCACACTCCCAATCTGTACTCCATACTAACCACCATGAGCACGACCAAGATTCTGCTCTACTAGCCTGGCTTTTTCCATGGATATCTCTACAGAAACAGGCTCAAACACTCTCACTCCTCCACTGATGCGATCATTTAGACCTCTCAAGAAGTGTTGTACTAACATCACCTTGTCATTCCCTATACTAGCATATTGTTTGAGCTCATAAAACCTATGCTCAAATTGATCCACAGGCATGCTGAACTGGCATAAAGCATAAAACTCATATGTCCGATACTGTCTCCACTGAGCTGAGAGAAATTGTGCCCTAAATCTCTCCTGGAAAATCTCCCAAGACACGGTGTTAATGTTTAAAGCAATCCTCTCTTCCTCCAATCGCCAACAAAATGAAACAAACCTCTTGAGGTGCATGATGGTGCATCTCACCTTGGTGTTACTGCCATATGGATGCATGGCGAAACACCTATCCAAACTAATCAACCAAGTCTCTGCCTTAAGACCAGTACCCAAATTATCAAAGGAAGGAGGATGAGATCTCTCATGTGCCCCAAAATAATTGAATCTTGGTCCACTGGGACCTCTCTCCGCTTGGGAGACCTCTCTCTCTCCCTCTCCTCAAGATTTTGTTGGTGAGACTCTCCCATATGAACATGGCTAGGTTGTTCGGCCTTAGGTCTAGGGCCTAGTTTGGCTAACACCTCCTAGAACATCTGCCTCAGCTCCTCCCTTTTGGGAACCTGCTCTACTGTGTGCTGCGTATTCTAATGTACAGAATGATCCTTCTCTAAAATCTCATGAGTGGGTTGTGGTGAAGGACTATGACGGCCTGAACCTCGACCACGTCCCCCACCTCTACCTCGATTGCATCCACCACCATGACCTCCACCTTTGGCTTTCCTAGCCATAATCATATCACTGCACAAGAGAAAAAGTTTAGATCTTCAGCAAGGATACTAACAAGGAAAACACAAACACTAAGACCTAACAAAAGGTCAATTTGAATGGGCTCAATTTAAAACCAGAGTACCCAGTGTTGAAACATGAGCTCTGATACCAAATGTAATGCCCTACATCAAAGAACCACACATGCATATAGACATATATAAAAGACATGACACACACACAAATGAAGGAGAATCGTGGTGTTCCCTGTCTCACCAGAGTGAGTGAAGGAAAATCATCCCCTCGCACCCCATACACTTACAACCGTGAAACATGTATATAACGCATTGCACGTATAAAGTAAATGTATCAATCCATGTCAGTAATCCAATAAAAATCACATTAACATCAATAAGGAAATACTTCATGAAAAACATACATTGCAAATCAAATTAAAGCATATCACCATACTGTATAATGTTTAAGAAAAATATCACAATAATGTATCCACTGAAAAAAGTCAACAGAAGTCAAACATGAGTCTAAAAGTCTGATCGAGAAAGGGGTACTACAGTTGTTCCATATTACACAACATGTTGAATGAAGAATGGCTAAACATGAAGCACATATATTACTTACTTACAAACAAAAAGCTTAAGTTGAACAAATAATACCAAAATTTGTATCAGTGAGGATCATTTTGTGATCCTTGTCCATGTAAAAGACCATCGAAAGCCAATCGCCGATGAGGACTCCTATGGCCAGGTGTTGAGGGTGTGTCGAACATTGTCACGCATGTGTGGATTAGTTTCACCAACTACAAGATATGATGACTAAATAAACATGTGCACCATTCACATGTTTAGAAACCACTTAAAGGTGACACTAGAGTACCAACTTGTATTAGACACAACTGATGCAATGGCAAAGACATACGGTTCTGGTGCTTGGTCCAATTACCTCTTTCCCTTTCTCCTTTGAGAAGTCTCAAAGGGGAACTCAAAAGTGACAGGTTGCTAAACATCATGAGAGATCTCAGTCATAGTAGTTTGTCTATGTTGTCGCCGAATGTGACGACAAACCCTACTTGCATTGAACCAAGGCCACATACGAACGGAGGTTGTATTGGCTGGATCGCTAGAGGGCCTAAAATAAAATGCCATGGCACTAGAATTCTCAAGATCAACCATGAACCTATTCAGACAGCCTACAAATGCCATTAGTTTATCGCCTGAACGTGACATTGTTTGTGACAACATCTTTAATTTTGTGCTTTCTTCGTTTCACATCACATTTTTGATATCCTCTAAATTTGTATCTGCATTTGAAATCCTCTAAACTTTTATCTACATTTGAAATACTATCAACGATAGGTTGAGGTGTTGGGTTTTCATTAGCATTAGCAAATGTTGGAGTTGACATAGGAATAGGATCTATATGAAACAAAATCTTAGAGTGAACTACACATCTTTTAAGTTAGCAAAGATCGGCATTCACAACCATCCACTTACATTTAACATAAACTTACCTGAAACACGTGAATCATCGAATGAATTGTTCATCATTGCAGCAGCCTTCAACATATGCTTACACATGTTTCCTCGCAAACTCCACGGACATTCACAGATGTAGAAGTGATCCCCAAATTTCCTAACCACATGCCAATTGTATGAGGATTGACTTTTCACCTAGTACCAACCAGGAGTAGTGTCATCTAGAACACAATCGGCATCAGGAATTTCCTTTTCCCTCTCCATACTAGTTTTCAAATGTGTCAACCCATACTTTTTGATAAATCCAAAATGCTACAATTCTCGCTTATGCTTGTAGAATGGTTTCACTTTATACACACATATAAAATACAGTTTGTCCACCCTCCTCGAGTATGTCTTTTTATCATCTATTAGGTGTAAGGACTTCAATTTTCCATGGTATGATTCGATGGCATTATTTGTGTCCTGGTTAGCATGAGCAAAATTCTTGAAGTTTTTTGCCCACATAGCTAGCGCAAAAAAAAAAAGAAATTAAAAATAGTAGTAGGATGTCAACTACCAAATGACAACCAAAAGGATTAACAAGTCATAAAGCCAAATCCGAGGTAAAGTCAAACTCATCGATACGGCCTTCTACTTGACACCATGTGTTGTAGAAGCACTCTAGAAAACGTGGTTGATCACTCAATTCAACAAAGAAAGTGTGCAACTCTTGCACGGTGCTATCTTCACTTTCATGCATTGCCATCATTATCTGCCCTAGACAAGGTGTTTATAAGTGGAATTCTAAAACTCTATAAATCACATTGTATTGGTCAATCAGTGGAAAGAGCATTAATTATGAGGGTCTTGCAAGGGTCATGAAATTGTCATTTTTCTACACTTCATAGGCATGTATTGTATCAAAACCTCGCAGTCCTAGGTGTGCCTACTTAATACCAACGCTAGTAGAATTCATAAAGGAAACAATTCTCATAAAATGTTTGTCCAATTTTAGATCAATAATATCATTTTTTTCTAAAACTAGTTATTGAACACATTTTGGTAATGTCTCAACCTAGAAGAATCACTATGTATCTCTTAAATAATTTCATTACAATTTAATTAATGTACTTTATAATCAAGATATAGTTATTAAGACGATTCACTATTAGAGTTGTAGCAAAAATTTTAGGGTTCAAAAATTTAATTAGATGACATATTTTTCATAGCTTATATGCATTTGTGTCAAGGATTTAATGTATGAGATACAACCAAAAATAGCTTTGAGTTAGATGTAAGTGTGGGTATTGCACCTAGTAGATAGAGTAGAAACAATAAAAGGTTATAAAAATTTAATGAAAAATGGGTACATTGAATACGTAGTTAAAATAGAGAGGTATTTTAATTATACACATTAATATGAGAATCAATGTAATGTCCACTCTCATTTTTTTCTTCCGTGCTTCCTGATTCATATGATATATGTTATATTGAGTGTTTCATCAATTTATTATATGATTCATGTGATGCAACCCATTCAACTAAAAAAATATGAGATTTATTATGTCATCGAGGTGTTTTGATAGTGTATTCTAGATGCTATTATAGACATGCTTGAATGACCATTGAGGTATTTCCAACTAGGTTTTATTTTGGCATTAGTTTTTTTACTATGAATTATGGGGTGCATATGTTAAGCTGATTTAAATTATATAATTTTATTGTTTCAATGTTATATATTATTATTATTATTTAATAAAAGGCATAAGCCTCTGTATACTTGTATTTCACAAAAGATCAATTTCAACTTTATGCAAAAATTCCATGGTACTATCTGCTAGGCAACAATTTATAGCTTATAACTATACCACTAATAATTATAGATATATAGAAATCATATTGAAACAAAAGGTATTAGGAAACATTGCTAAAAAAAAAATTTAAAAATATAAGCCAAGCAACATAGAACCCAAATTAATGAGTAAGGATGAATGCACTCAAAGGGAGTAAAATAAGTTGAAGTAGTGGTAAATGCCACAATACAATATGTAAATTCAAAACACAATAAACACAATGATGGTTTTCCACACAGTAATTTTTGTAGACAACATGAGGGTTTGCTAGTATATTAGGCGAGCATAGTCGGAAGGCATGTTTTTGGCCGAAATAAAAAATGCATACTTTATTTCACTGAAAAAATGCAACTTGAGAGGCCTAAAACCCAAACAATTCCCACCAATAACTCAAATTGCAACATTCAAGAGATGGGTTCCTTACCATTTTTTTTGTGTCAAAATCTTCGAAAACCCTTGTTGAATCCAACCCCCTTTCTTGGGGTGACAAAAACCCTCGTTTCTGTCAATGTCGAACTCACAAACCCCTGCATTTTTTGGCTGAAATTAAAAATCCATACTTGAAACACCATAAAAATGCGCTTTGAAAGACCTAAAAACTTAAAGAAAGTCCATGAATAATTAAAAATTGAAACATTAAAACAATGTGTACCTTACTGGTTTTTTCTCTTGAATTCTTCCTTCACCCTCTCCAACCTACTTTCGCCCAGTGCAAAAAACCATCGTTATCCCGTGTCCAAAAATCATTGCAGCCCGTGTCTTAGTCCCAATCCTATATCTACAGCAACCTCTCTACCTCCTCTCTTTTACGGCGTCCAAATATTCCCACCCGGAGTCTTAATGAAAATGATGTGTTTACCACACAGTTGGTCACCAACATAAACCTCTCACTGACTGTGCAAGTTATGGTCGCCAACTATGGACCGTGTGTTTACCGCCAAAAATACCCACTCAGTGACTTCACTTTGAAACCGTCGAAGCCCAACGTTTTCTTTTCTCAGCACTGTCTTCGCGTCGAAAAATGTCCTCGCGATAGCTCGACATTTTTTTTTCTCGGTACCATCTTCGTCGTCGTAAATGTCCTCGCGATGTGGTGTCACATCCACACTGGAACGCGAAGCACTCCACGCAGGGCCCACAAAACTCCACCTATGTATGGCCTGATACCCATACTAAGTACGACATGCTATTTTATGTGGAGGATAGCCGCTTTCGTTGTTTAAAGGGCCCCATAGTCAGTGCTATCTTTATGTGGCTGTCACCGTTAAACACCAAATTTCAGCCGTTCTCAAAGCAGATTTATAACTAGTATACTTATATTCAAAAAAATATATACATAAAATAATGTCAAGAGATATCACATATATCACACAATTGTCTTGCATGTTTATTAGTTGTCAAGAAGGACATAAAGTTGAATAATGTTGCATTTTTTCACTCTCATTAAAGATATAATAGTTTCATATACTTAGAGACAAGTGGAAATGATTCTATTTTATTTAGAGTAATAAAATACTACTTATAGAGAAACAGAAACATGCATGCATTTACCTGTCATCTACACGTCAAATTTATTCAAAATCCATTTTTTGTTAACAGTACATTTTTTATTGCAGATTGAAGGTGCAACATAGACAATTCATTTGGGGTCATAATTTGGTGGTCAAAATGCTGATATATTTTATTTGGAGAGGTTGAACCATATCAGGTCCGCCATCTCCATGAACCCTCGACTTCATACATAAGACACTCTTAATTGCCTAAGAATCATCTCAAAGGGTAGGGGTTGCCAAAGAAGAAAATTTCGATCAAGTTTAAGTGATCATTGGAGACTATTAACAACAGCAATAGTGGTATTACTGAGGCTTTCACCTACAGTAGATATAGGCGAACCTGTGTACAGAATAACCCATCGATTTGGGTGGAAGACTACTACATTGAAAGGGTGTTGTCATTTAATTAAAAGATCAGCATCTTGAAAGAGGTCTCGAGCTGTTAGTAGCAGATTGCAAAGTGGTTTTCAAAATTGCAACAAGACGACATCTTCAGAAAATCTGAACTTGTGCATTCAAGGTTTTGATGAAAGGATATTGCTACATCCTTCACCCACGATTTCTCTAGGTTCTTGTCATAATCGTCTTCATGAATACTTGAATGCAATTTCAGCTTATCGTATGTATTGAGATTAGTGGTCTGAAGTAATTATGGTGGCATTGTTACTTAGTCTTCTTATCAGCTTAATTAAAGACTTTTTCTCTAGGAAATGATATCCATAGTCTTGCATTAAGTTAGTATATATTGCCCTCATTCATTCTGAGGATGTTTGCAAACTATTTGATATAATGACACCTAGTCAATAATCATATTTTATGTGTAAAAATCAGTAGTCTGTCATTCTATGTATTTTGAAATAACATATCCTTGGGAAGAATGATCTTTCAATGAATTAATGTACATTTGGAGGTTCAATATCAATCTGAAACGAAACTGAAATAGTGGCAGACAATAAGTGCACAGTACTTATCAACAGATATCTCCTAAATTAAACCTACAAAAGTAAGGGGCATATTACAGTGGTATGAAAGCTGATGTGGCTCATATTCTCCATGCATTCTTCATGTTTGACACTCATATCTTGTGTGCCAACCTTAAAAGCTTCTTCCACAATATTTTTGTCATTTACTAACACATCTACATCATGATTAAGTGAATCAGCATGTGTATAAGTCTCCCTAATCGTATTATCTGCACATTAGTGATTAGGTTCCCAAAAACTTTTGCAAGAGAAGCACAGACCTTGTCTTCTCATTTTGTTCTTGCTCATTATGGGGGTTCCTATAACCTGATCATTGAGCTTAGATGTAAAACCATCCTCATATTCTGATTTAGAAGTTCTACCATACCTGCTCACCTTGTTCCTATGACTGATTTGTGTTCCTTTAGAAGAAACTTCCTCCTCATATGCCCTCCTAATATACTTTACCAACCCAATCTCTTTAGGCCTGTAAGTAACAAACAATTTCAAATAATCATGTAGAGAGTATTTTTCTTTAAAAGTATCTGGCATTGTCTGATAGCCTTCAAGGAGTCGAGGAGCTTCCTGTTCATATTTTTCCCTCATCTTGATGGCATCTTGTTCAATCTCTTCCCTGGATTTCCCTACAATCCTATAGTAACCCATGACTGAAACTTATGTGTGTTGGTCACTGTAATGATGCAATTCAAACCCCAACAGGATGGCAGAAAACCGCTTTGATACCACTGTAATATCCCCCTTACTTTTGTAGGTTGACTTTAGGAGATATATGTTGATAAGTACTGTGCACTTATTGTCTGCCACTGTTTTATTTTCGTTTCAAATTGATATTGAACCTCAAAATGTACATTAATTCGTTGAAAGATCATTCTTCCCAAGGATATGTTATTTCAAAATGCATAGAATGACAAACTACTGATTTTTACACATAAAATCTGATTATTGACTAGCTATCATTATATCAAATAGTTTGCAAACATCCTCAGAATGAATGAGGGCAATATATACTAACTTAATGCAAGACTATGGATATCATTTCCTAGAGAAAAAGTCTTTAATTAAGCTGATAAGAAGACTAAGTAACAATGCCACCATAATTAATTCAGACCACTAATTTGAATACATACAATAAGCTGAAATTGCATTCAAGTATTCATGAAGACGATTATGACAAGAACCTTGAGAAATCGTGGGTGAAGCATGTAGTAATATCCTTTCATCAAACCCCTGAATGCACAAGTTCATATTTTCTCTTGACAATCAAGTTCAGATTTTCACACTTCGGAGCCCATTATCCTTGAGGATGTGTTTGCTTCCTTCGTTGATTTGTACCAGAATTGGCTAGGGACAACCCCCTTGTAGTTGTTGCTACCACATTTGGAGATGAAGCAAGGCAAGCATACTAAGAGTATACTGAATTACCTACTGATTTGAAGGACCAGTGGACCTTTGATCAATACATGAATCAAAGGAATAGAAGAGGAGGATCTAGGAATGATCACTACAATCCATCAAGAAATGATTATCAGCAGACACTTGGTAAGATCACAATACCTTATTATGATGGAAGCAATAAATGTACAGCTAGGTCTTGGGTTCACAAACTTGATAACTATCTATCATTAAGACCTATTCCGGAGGAAAATGCAATAAGATTTGCCACCTTACACTTGGAAGGGGCTGCCCATGAGTGGTAGTACCACGGTCTGATCACACTTGGACACAATCTCATTACCACTTATGTTGAGTTCACTGAGAAGCTAATTGATAGATTTGATGTAAAGGACCCTGAGGTAAGCTTCTGTGAGCTAGTTCAACTTAAGCAACATGGCTCCCTTGAATCATACATCAGTAGTTGTCAGTCATGGTTCCCAGCATGAGCGAAAGAAGATTGGTTGTATTTTTCATTAAGGGATTAATGGAGCCACTTAGAGGCTGGTTGAAATCCTTTGACTCGCCTACATTACAAGAAGCAATGAAGAAAGCAAGAAGCATGGAGTTCGCAGAACCTAAAAACAAAGGTTATCATAGGGAAACACCTTCTACCAGCCAAGAAAATCCTCAGCAACTTGTTGAAAAGAAAAAGAAATCAGAACCTATGATGTATGAGGAAACACGCGAAGATCTCAGGAGAAGGAAATTACACTTCTGGTGCAAGGAGCCATACAATAGAGAGCATGATTTCCCTTTAAGACATAAGGGAAAGGAAAATCGTGCAATGTGGGTATCTTATGAGGATCCTGATTCTGAAAATTTAGATCAATCAGCTACTTCAAGAGGATTTGAGCCGGATGGGAATCTCTCTCCCATGGCCTTGTTTGTTGATGAGCAGGATGAGATTACTTTCTGGTTCTGAGGAACAATCAATGGGCAGCACTGCATTTCACTCTTAGACACTGGAGCATCACGCAATTTTATTGATGAGGGATTTGTGACTAGATGCAGGTTGCAGATAGAGGACTTCAGCGGATTTAAAGCTAGAGTAGCAGATGGTTATACCCTCATGTGCACCAAACATGTCACAACCCTCCTTTATCACCTTTTGATTTAAATACAATTCTATTATATTTTTGGATAAGCTACTTAAATGATTGAATAAATGTTATAAAAAGAATGAAAATAATAATACACACACACACTTGGAGAATATACATTATTATTATTTAGTTATTTTCCACTCCCAATTATGGCACATGTTGTAGGAGGAATAAGAAGCTTCTAGAGGAATCTCCACCACCTTGCATGTAACTCCCCCACTAAGTTTAATCAATTTGCATGAGTCCAATATTGGAAAAGAATCTCCTTTTTAATTAAATTTTCTAGATAGTGGAATGGAGGGAATTTTCTTATAAAATTGTTTGCAAGTTTCAAAGAAGGGAGTTGATTATGTTTTGAAGGAAATTTCCCAAGTTTTAGAAGTAGATCTTCTTTCGTAGTCTCATTTTCGTTGCAGGAATTTTAAGTTGTTGTTTGAAGGATTTCTCTCAAGTTGCAAGGAAGGATCATAAGGATAGCTAGTGGATTCAACATCAAGCTCGATAAACCAGGTTCTCTCCTTTTTTTTTTTACATTCATTTATGAGGAATTCGTAATATCAAAAATATAGTTATAGATCTTCCTAAAAATTTATGTTGTAAATCTTTTATTTAGGGATAAATAATAATGATAATGCTTTCATATAGTGCATGTAAAAGATAGTTTATTTATTTATTTTATTTCCCTTAAGAAAATATGCACATGATCTTGCTTTTTGTTTTTTTTCCAAAGATTTTAGCAAAAAGAAAATCATATTCCTTTATTTGTTTAAAATCTCTTTTTCTGAGATTAAAATTCTTCCCTGTGTGATTTGAATCTTTTTTTCTTCCCTCTAATTCATTTATCTGGTTCTTCGAATGGAAATCTGAATCTCATTCTTTAATCTCTCTGTGATTATTTTAAATCTCTCTGTGATTATTTTTAAATCTCTCTGTGATTATTTTAAATCTCTCTGTGAGTATTTTAAATCTCTCTGTGATTATTAGTTAAATAAATCTCCCTGTGAGTTGAACAAGATCTCTCTGTGAATATTAGTTGAATAAAATCTCCCTGTGAATACTGGAAATAAACAATCTTCCTATGAATACTGGAAATAAACAATCTCCCTGTGAATACTGGAAATAAACTCTCAATCCCCCTGTGTGAGCTTTGTATAAACATCTGCCTACTTCTTGATAATCTGGAGCAAATTATTCTTTGTTTATTTTATTTCTCTGTTACACTTTCATCCCTGGAATTTAATTGTTATTCTCACTCTTACATTAATATTTTCTTTATACACATACCTGTTTATGTATTCTCCTTTTATACAATTTAATATTCTGGAATGAAACTATATATATATATATATATATATATAAGGTATTAATAAATTTATGCGAAGAAATTAATATTTATTTTGGCACGATATAGTACTTCGTACGTATCGGCTCGCAAGTGGGGAACAGAGTTAATACTCCACAGGGGAGTGGTACCGTAACGGTACCCCCCACTAGCCTGCGGTCACTGTTGTGGCAGTGGCCGCAGGGTAGTGGAGGGGACCCGTGGTGTCCCACTCCCACTTGGCCTTTGTTAATGCCAATCAAACTTTAAATCCAAGGCAATGTTAATTTTTTTTTTTTTTAAATTATATGTATAAAATTTTAGTTTATTTAAATTCTTTCTTTTTATATATATAAAATTTAGTTTAATAAAAAAATTTAACTTAGGTAATTTTTAGATTTATAACTAGTTTTAACAAATTTATAAATTGTAAATTAAATTATACTTAGACCCTCTTAAGATCCACTTAGCAATTTAATCCATATTAAATGACTTGAAGCTAAATTCTATTTTGGGATTAGTGGCTTTATAAGCGATATTCTCACATGTAACTTACCCTACCTTCGCCTCATGCAAATTGCTTTACATTTGATTACATTTATTGGCGTTTCCATCTCCATGCAAGTTTCACGTTTAAATATTATTATGCAAGTTTCCTAATCGTTATTATTATGCAAAGTTATATTTCAAGTTTTGAATAATAAATAATGTTAGTTATGGTTTTTATTCCATGTAATTCATTAAGTGGTTATTTCCATTAATTGAGCTTTGCAATGTCTAATTATACGTGTTCAATTCATAATTATTTTTCAAGCATGATGTTTATCATAAGTTAGAAAATTAAATAAAGGAAGTCGGAAAACCAAAACCTAGTAGCGTTCGATATATACAGTGCCTCTGGGTCATGCTTACGGGTAATGTCGTCATGTTGAACTACTGCACTTAACGCTTAATAAAGCTACATCAACGACGTATGTGGCATCGTCCCTATAAATCATCGGGGAGTAATAAGGGACACTTGGAAGTTAAAATCCAAGGGGCGGGTAATCCCCCTTGGATCGATAATTTAATAAGATAATTCTAAAACGATCTTTCATTCGCTGAGTTAAACTATAGTAAACCCCTATATGGATGATGAGTGAAATGCTTTTATAAAATTGATTTAATCTTGAAGAATTGTTGTCGATTGACAATTGGTCAAGGGTGACGCTTACGTTAAGAATTAGGATCTAGTGGTTTTAGGCCACATGCAATAGGTCATCTTGAGCCCTTGCTTAAGTGCTACCATCGTGGGTAGCAACCGCAGAGAAACTGTTTGGGACATTGACCCTAGAAAGGGTTGCGTACCCACTAATCAGTTTACATCAAACCATAGAGTAGAAAATAGAACTACATACTTTATGCCTTGATCCCATGCCGAAGCGGTTATGTAGGCAATCTTGGGACAGAGTTGTCCCTCGTACTTAGGCGTTCGTGGGTGGGGTCTAGGCTTGGTATAGAAGGATTGAATAGAATTGTAATTTGAAAGATAATTAAAATGGAAAAAGTAATTCAGTGCATACTCGGAAGGAATCCCGTATGGATTCGCTTGACTTCCCGAGGATTTAAGCCAAATTTCAAGGCGAAACTCAAGCTTGTATTATGTAATTTAATTACTCCTAAGGACAACGACCTCGATGCACTTCTATTAGAAGAGTGTAGTACTTAGTGAGTGGCTCAGGACCCGAATGGTCCTGATGAGTCTAAGTCTCTGGCCAGAGCACCTCCTATCCTGATTGGATAGATGCCTACCCCATATGGGTAGATACTTATCCCGTATTGGATAGATGGAATCTTATGTCCCTTATGGACAGATGCCTAACCCGTATGGTTAGATGCTCATCCCGAATGGATGAATGCCTAATCCAAATGGATGGATGCCCAAAGTATGCGATTGAATCAAACACAATGATTAAATTTAAAAAAAAAAAAAAAGAATAGTAAATTTTGTTGAGTTAATTATGGTGGGTTACTACAAAACAGATTGGTAATCTTACTTTGTAGTTGAATGACTATGAACTACATGCTGATTTTTATGTAGTCAACATGGGAGCAGCGGATGTGGTCTTGGGAATGAAATGGCTCCAAGACATTTAAGAATTTACCCTCTATGTGGCTAAGCTAGAAATGCAGGTCAAATCAAACAATAGAGATTATGTGTTGAGGGGAATTGTTGATGGCAGCCTACACGTTATCTCTTTATTCAGAGGAGACAACAAGAAAGATGAACAGCGGGAAGGGCTTAGGTTGGTGGATAATCCTTTGTTTGAAGTTGATGCTTCTTGGATGATGGGAAATCCACTCTTTGATTTGGGTCATCCTGATAGTGATGATTGTGCTTCAAAGACTCATACAGGTTTCATGGCAGACAATTCACAGGTGTACATAGTGAGGAGTCTTCATAGTTACACATTTGATCCTCATGTTGTTGATTTGCTTCAGAGACATATTTTGGGGGTACATGAGAAGATGATGGCTTCTCTCTGGTTGAGTTTAAGGGCAAGGGGGACATTTTATCCATGCATTTTTCTAGTCCATTTAATAGTTTTGATTGCATTCCACCCATTTATTTACTATCTTAATTTATTCATCCATTTGAAGGTAATTTTTAGTGTTGGGCGTGAATTTGGTTCCCACCAAACAAAAGACCCTTTTCTATATGCTCAAGGATTGAGTATGTATGTCACTCATAATTATCTTAGGTGGTCCATGAAGCATAAACACTTCCCTGTAGAACACTTTAGCAACCTATAGTGCCTTTTAATTCAAAGAAATGATAAAGAAGTGAATATAATAAATGGGTTTTTCCACAACCATGTATATACAATCCTTGAATTGGACCTTGAGGAGTCCTACAATGAATTCCTCAAGGCACTCACCCATTTTTCTTAATAATTGGCAAGGTATGAAACAATATTATTGGAAATGACTACTTTATTTTGTTTCATTTGCAAATAAAAAAATCCTTGACCTATTAGAGGATCTCACCTTGGAGTCCCTTCGAAGTTATCTTTGATTTTCTTATCAGTTTTAAAATACTACTAGTGGCTCACAAAAAGCAAGTAATGGATTACCCTTAGAAATTTTGACTTAATCTTAGATTCCTATAATCTTGTCCTTTAGAGCATGAGGTCATTGGATATTAAGTACTTTTAATCTATTATTTCACTTCTAGAATGCCAATATTTAATGTATTCTTTGTGTATTATGTGTCACATTAGTCTTCCAATTTGCGGAGATGTCGGACATTAAGTTCAAGGTTGCTCTCATAGATAAACAATTAACAACACTATTTATTTTTCCCTTCACATACTTGAGATCACAATCAAATGCTTTAAGTTTAGTTTACCATTTTTTGTTGTTTCTCATTCAAATATTTTGGTTGAGGAAATATTTCAAGATTTTATGGTCCATCTTGATCTTGAAATTTAACAATATCTGCATGAGGGCCAAAATATATTTATCCTAGTTTGAGAATATCCTTTTTGCCTACTTGGATTTATAACTTTGAAAGGTGATTGGGTGCTTTTGCATGAGTCTAGCTTTGATTCCCTCTCCAAAATAAATGAAAGAAAAAATCTAGTAATAACTAATAGAGGACATGACCTCATTACCACCTTTAGCTTATCAAATTTCTATTGTTTCACTTTCATCCACTCGAAGGCTCCTTCCTATGTTAGGTTGGTTAAGGGAGTGGTTAGCTATGATAAACCTTTACAAAATATTTTGTAGTAACTCTATAATCCAAGGGGTAGAGGCAAACCCACAACCACCTTGATCTTTTCCCGGTCTACTTGCACTCCCTTTACACTGATGATGTGCTCTAATTATGTAATTTATGCCATAAAAACTACATATTTAGACTTTTTATCAAAAACAGTATAGGAATCCAAAAACCCCAACACTTCATATATGTACCTTAGGTGCACTTCCAATGTCTCGCTATAAATGAGAATATCATCAAAGAAAATGTGGACAAATTTCCTCAAATATTTTACAATCCATAAAAGAGTAGAATGTTGTAGGCACATTTTTCAAGCAAAATAAAATAATAAATATTCAAAGTGCATATAGTTGCATCTAAAGTTGTCTTATATATATCCTCCTCTCAGATATGGGTTTGATGGTGACCCAATTCAAGGACTATTTTTTAGAAATAGATTACTCCGTGCAATTTGTTTTTTAGCTTATCAATCCTCGGGATTAGGTACCAATTTATTATTGTAGATACCTATTTAGTATTTTGTATTTAATGCACACTCTCATTGTGTCGTGCTTCTTTCTTACCAAGAACACCAAGGAAGAAAAAGGGCTAAATATAGGTTGAATGTAGCCCATTTCTCATAACTCCTTTATTGTGTTTTTCATTGTATTCCTTTTGTTATTTGACATGAAGATAAGAGGTAGTGATAATACTCACAAAGTACAATACATGCAAAACCACACTCATTCTTGTTAGCCCTCTTTCACTCATTGGAATATGCTCACATAGACCTCTCCAACATGTATGAATCCAAACCCCATGTCCTCTAACACTCCAACACCATAAGACCTTCCACTAGTCACTCACCCTAGTACATGCTCAATTAGGACTTCCAATCCCCATTCAAAGTATACAATGAATAACCCCAGCACATATACTTCATAGTAATCCCAAGAAGGATTCTCAACATACACAAAAGGGGTCTCTACTCCACCAACCAACCAAAGTACAAAGGAAGTCTTACTGTTACACCAATGTCCTTTTGTGCCAGTCATGTAGACTTGGGACAATCATGAACATGGCCTTTATCCCCTCTCCTCAGTGCCTCAAAAAGGCTTCTAGGACTTTATAGGTTCTACGTACTATCCTTCCCAAAACTCCAACCATTGAACTTCCCATCACACCGTATTTGACAAACAAGAAATTGTTGTCTCACTGGTTTTGCTAAGATAGTCACAGACACTGTTAACTTAGGACAGACAAAGGTTTGCTTAGTTATTGATTCTTCAACTTGGTGACCCTTGTCCTTGTAAATGGAGCCCTCACACATTCCTCTTTCCCTTTACTAGACTCCCCAAGAACCATTGATGCATTCACACCACTTCAAACTCCATGAAATCGTTGTGTTTCAGACTGTGACTCGGAAATCAGTCCCTTGCATTCAACTAGCACATGCTAAAATTACTCATGAGCCCCTACAAACACCAAAATATGAAAAGGCATGATTATTTACAAGTTCCCACTAGTTTTGGTGGTTTTCCTATGGCTACAAATGATGCATTACATTATTTATGGTCACTATTAACCCTAGGAAGGGTTTTGGCAGTGCATTACAAAAATAGGAATATCTTTTTCAAAAAAAAAATCAAATTGGATGAAACCAAAGCCAAAATAGAGGGAATTTAGGTCTCTTTCATCTCCTGTAGGTAATAAATGCAAATGAATTAAAAAAATTAAGGATCCAAGGCCTAGAAGTGACTATCACGTGGAGTAACACAACAAAAGTGCAGAAAGCTTTAAGATTTTATTGATTTCTCCTTAGTATATGGCATTCCAACCTTACAATGAACAAGAATAGGCCTTTTTATAGGTTTCTCAGCCTTCCCAACACTTATAACTATCTTTTAAACTCCACTTAACCGTTGGAGACATAAAATTGCCCTTTACAAAGAAAAGTTGTTCATGACAATATTTGTCAATAATGACAACTTTCAACATTTTATTAAACCATGACCTTAAACACTTTGAAATAGGTCCAAATAGACATGAAAGGACCTTTGGAACCAACTTTTACGTTATTACATCAATTTGACACATTTTGACCCATTTGCACAGTATTGTCCAAATTAATCATGACCTTCCTAGGACTAACTAGACAACTTGATTACATGAATGGTCAAATGACCTTATTACAATGTTATTGGTCTCATTAGACCTTATTGACACAAGAAATCGTCTACAATTAAAAATGTTCATATTTGACCCCATATAGGTCATTGGAATCGGGAGGTACAATTCGATCTCTTGGTGCTCCTGCATTAATGATCATCAAATGAGAACTATTGGCTATTCAGAGGGAGTTGTAACCCATCCAGAAAGGTAGGTGATTTTAGCTGCAAGTTATCATTTACCCTTTCTTTTCAGGTTGATTTCATCAAATCAAGGTGAGTGCAATATTGTTTTTGATGATTATTTAATGAAGATCTGATTGAAGGATACACTTTTTAAAAAATAGATCTCCTTTTAGATCTGATTGAAGGATTAAGAACTAGTTTCCATTGTATCCTTATAAAGATTATCCATTTTAGATAGTGAATCTTATTTAGTTTCCATTTGGTTTCATTCAATTTTATGCAGTACAGATAAATTTCTCTTGATATCCAAATCTTTGCAGGGCTCCATGTCAAGAAAGGTACGTGCAAAAGGTGTGGAGAAATCACTATTTTCTGAGTCTTAGTCAGAATGAGATAGCAAAGAGGTTGTTTGGAAGGGTTGAATGTAAAGAAAGGGTCTTGGAGGACTATAGAGGGTTTAGAAGGGAGTGAGAGGGTGATACACATTTGTGTCAAGGTTTGAAAACCTTTGAATAAGCCAAAATGTCAGGGTTTTGTTGACTATCCTTAATGACACCTATTTGTAACTGTGAACAGTGCTACCACACCAAGGTACCTTATGTCTTTAGGGTGGATGGGAGGGTGAAGCATGTTGTTTTGGTTATTACATAGAGTCATTTATATATTTTTGAGTACCCTTGGGTTGATGTGTTCCTACTTGGCATTAGGAGTAGTGTCCAAAAGCCATTAGAAGTCCTAATTGGAGAAGGGCTTGAGGGAGTAAGATTTTGTGAGTTGGTGTGATTCAAGGGTTGGAATACCTCAAGATAGATTTGGGCAAGGTGAGAATGCCTAAGGTGATGTATGTCAATGGTTGTATGGGACTAGGGAGTAGGAGTGAGTCTTTGGGGTGTTGAAGCAACTTGAGGGGCTAGGAGCCTTGTCAGGGCTTGGGGTTTGTTCCCTATTGAATAGGTGAGTTGGGAGAAAGATCTCCCTAATTGATTGAGGTTGGTAGATTCTTTGCATCACAATGCTCCAATGTTGACCTTACCTAATTCTTTGTTTCTCATTGAAGCTTACACAAATTCTACTGAGAATGTCATGGGAGCCATCTTGTTATAAGATGATAAAATAGTATGCTACTATTCAAAGGTTTTCTTTTCAACAATGAGGGATTATCTAGCTTATGATATAACTTTATGCATTAGTTTAGGCGATGAGAAAGCATATAAAAAATAGTATGAGAAAGACTCAAATTATGGGGAATACAAATAGCAAGAAAGTAGTACTATATAGGCAAGCAAAATTGAATGTGTCCAAGGCATGGTTTCTACTTTTGGAGACACATAACTCCAATGTGGCAATTCATTTTAGTGGCAAAAAAATAGTGATTCATTTGAAAAGTTGCATGCACTTTCAAGGATGCAAGTAGTAGCAAAATCCATTAGAGGATGTGAGTTATGATGCACTTGCAAATCCAAGATGCATAAAAAAAGTATATAGAACTAAAGAAAAATACAATAAGTTATTGAATGAATAGTTCAAAACACGAAGCAAAAAAGAACAAATGAATAGTTTAAACCATGAAGAAAAAAAGAAAGATAGAAGTAGTAGTAATATTATATCACTTGGTACCAATTTGAATACTTGGTTCCTCCCCTTATTACTTAAAAATTAATACTATGCTCTAGGTGTCAAAGGAAATTTGGTCATGTGCATTGACCGCTACAATTTGGAATGCAAAAGAGGGAATGTACCTGACAGTCCGCTACAATTTTAAGAACAAAGAGATTCTATGGCACTGAGAGGTTGCAATTGTAGCCTATGTTGGCCATAATCCCTGTTGCAGCAATAACGAGATGTGAGGTAACGGTTATAAAATTTGGATAAACTTAAAGAGACATTTACAAATACAACCTACCCTTTATAATACCTAATTGAAAAAATGGATGCAATGCAAGTCCTTGTATAAATAATGTCTAACGGATAGTAAAAAACTAGAACAATAAACTCCATATAAAAGTGGTTAGACTTAAAATGATAAGGAAAATTTAAAAATGCTAAAGAAAATGTCAACTAATAAAAAAACTTACAAGGATGAGGCATATTCATAACTTTTGCAGTCCTGCCATAGATATCAACACTAGAAGCAACTCATATTGTTAGTGTACATACAAGACAATATGGGAGTTCATTATACCCAACAACCTGTGGTATTGTTGTTCGTGTTGGCTCTGTTGGACCCTGCAATTAAGATTCAATATACATTATTCAATGATTAACTATGCAACATAATGAAATATTGAAAAGTGTGTTATCTTATTGAGTTTTGCTTGGTTTTGAGAATAGTTTAATATTCTCTACTTAACAGGGCCAACCACGTGAAGGTGGAAGCTTATTTGGCCCTCCCCCCCCCCCCCCCCCCCCCCAACATCACTCTAAATTCCATGTTAACATCTAACATTCATTCATTATTTCTACCATTAATAAAATATAACATTCATTCATTAATATCACATAACATTCATTAACACATAACATTGATTAACATTAATTAACACGCAACATCCATCAATATTAATTAACACATATCATTCATAACCATTCATTAACACATAATTACATTCATTACCACATAAAAATCAGTCATTATCAAATAAGGTAGATTACAATTATTTGTTTTTTTGTTTTTTCTTTGAAGCTATGTAAAGAATAAGTGGACCATCGTTTTCGTCATCATTTCACCCCTCTTCAGTTGTTCTGCCCTCTGCTCGTGATCTCGATGTATGCCTAGTCCTATACTGAGGACAAGGACACTGAAGCGAAGGGAGGTCGTCTACAATAACAAAGAAATGGGTTAAATTAAAAACATTTTTAATTATTGTTACAAGTATTTCATTAATATAAAGAACATAACCATGGCGCTCTTTACCTGATGGGGCCACATCATTTTGTCTAGCCTCAACCTCAACATGTTGAACACCCTCTAGATCCTCTGGAGTTGAAATACTAAAGGTTACATTAATGTTGAACACCAATTGCAATTAAATTTGTTTAAAGCAATAAAAGTGGTCCTCTTTACCTGATTGGGGAACATCACGTTCTTGATGTTGTGTACCTGAATCATGCTCCACTTGGTCACCACCGACTACATGCTCTAAAATATTAACAAAAAAGGTTACATTAATTACTACACTAATTACAATTTAAGAAATTTAATTTATTAATAATTACATAAATAAATTTGAATAGCAAATGAATACCTTCACTACTAGGATGCACATCCGGACCTTCATGTGCAAGTCATGTTTCACGATTAGCAGGTTGCATTCCAATGTCATGCACATTGTTATCATTGCTTGCTTATTTAAAACAAATATAGTCACTTTATGTTGGAACTCAACATCAATTAGATTATTGGTAAAGTATTCAATTTGAAACAATTTTCATTTAGCTTATTTACTTGTGTGACGGATGCACTAGAATCTTGTGTTTGCCCACTCAATTCTCATAGTCGTTCAGCTAGGACTGTATAGACTTGCTGGTAGGCAATTCTCTTGTCATCTTTTGTGGGTGCTCTATTGAATTTAGAGCCCTGCATTTTTGCTTGCTATCGTGGATTTTCCTTGCATTGTTTGATCAAAAAAAAAATCATTTGCAATTTATAAATATTTTGATGTGATATTTCATTTACTGATACTTACAATTCTTGCGCCAAGTTTCATATAACCACCAGAACCAAGTTTGTGTTGCTCGTGCTTTTCTTGTCTTGCCTTGGTTGCCTTTGACTTGTCACTTGGTCTATGAAAATTTTGAAATATGTTAGATTATATAAATATAAAGAGTAATTAATTAGTACATAATTACATTCTTAATAGTATCCCATACCTTCTTTTGGCGTTTGTAGGTGTATTTCCTCTTTTCCTTTCAATTCTCTCCTTGGCATCCAAAATCAGGTCCTTCCACTCCCTCTTTGGAATCATGGGGGGACGCTCGTACTTTACGTTCTTCTCTAAATGGTTCTTGTATTGGTCTCTCACATACTTTCGATATGTGTCAACTTTTTCAAGGAGCTTGGTTTTGTCGAATGTGTCATTTCCAAACAACTCAACCATATGGTTTGTCAATTCATCTTTTAACCTTTTTTCTTGGTCATTCCACCTTTTAAAGAAAAACAAACATGTTAGATTCAGAAATGAACTAAAGCTACCTTTATTATAGTTCAAGAAATGGATCAAAGGGAAACTATTCTAGCAATGATATGAAATCAAAATAGTGGATTAGGGTTAGTTCACATATGATGTTCCACCTTTTACGTATGGTGGGCCCAAATATCTGCAATACAATGTCATTAAGATTTTTATAAAAAATATCATTTCCTGCAAAAATATTCATGGGATCATTAGTCCAAAATGAGTGATCACTAAGTAAATTACAATTAGACTGTATATAATAATAATTTTAAAGTACCTGGAACCTTCTGTATCTTTAATGGAATAAATTCTTTGTCGCTAACCACCAATGTGGCTTGTAAAGTTCTCGTACTAGCAATATGAGAAGATCCAGGAAATGATGGTATGTTATCAGCAGTAATCGCCTCTGGCGCATCCTCATGTGCATCTCTTGTTGTAGAAAATGAATCCACTATGAAATATCCCCAAAAAAGATCGCTTCAAGGGAAATAAACACATAACAGAAGATAGAGCAAAAGAGTGATCTACCAACAATGGGCGGGCCAACACGACGTACAGTAGAGAATGTTTGCATGTTGCGTGTTGCCAACATTGCAGTCAGCAATACAGGTGGGGCTAACCTCTGATGAGGCGGCATTTGCACAGGAACATTGACAGCACCTGAAGAATAATACATTAAATATATAAAACATTAAATATATAAAAACTGCAAGAATTGTAAACAAGGATGAACCTTTATTATGAACATTAACAGTATCAAGTATGATGTGTTTTGGGTACTCAAAGTGATAATCCAAGAAAGTGATAAGCCAAGAAAATCGTCATCACCTAAACTACCTACAATACCTTGATCATGGCCACTAGGTTGATGAGGACACATAAATTTCTATAAAAACAACACGTACATATTTTAGTTAATGACATAAAAGAGTATAAAATATATAGCATTATTTAACTTTTGTTATAATTAAAGCTTTTATGTAATGAAAGTTTTATGTTGTCCGCATCAAGTTTTGCACCCTCTCTTGTATCTCATCATTCTGAGGCTCCACAAATGTCAAAGCAACAATCTCTCTAATAATTTTTCTAATAGACTTTTTTATCAATTCTATAGGGTTTTTGGAATTTGCGATGTCATCATCGCTTAATCTCGTTGAGTCCACATCCCTAGAGAGGTGCTCAAGTACTGCAACTCCATTTCCCTTTCCCCGAACATCTGTCTGTGACAAGAATATTATTAACACTATCAAAATTACTCCAAAACACTCAAGAAAAGACCATAATAATGTAACAGTTTGCTTCTATCTAATTTGTACAATTACAATGAGGTTTAGCTGCTCGGTAGAAGTGTCGCGACCTACATCCCTGTCTGTGTTATGTGATGGATCCATGTCTCCCTGTGACAAAGAAAAAATATAAAAACGTTAGCGAAATGAAACCAATAGACTTAGCTAAAAAACTTAATAATAAAATGATATATTGGAGTCATTAATTGAAGGTTGGTTAATTTAAATGGTATATAGTATATACCACCCCCATGATAGTAACTTTGTTTATATCTATACGATTCAAATTGTAATCGATTAGTAGCTCTTCCCCTGCACTTATTGATTTTATCGCACATACGAATACATGATTTCCCTCGCGCTCCTCAAATATGCAATTGGGTTGCTTATTAGTTGACCCAGGTTGCGTACTATTAATTAAACCTGCACTATTCCCTGTTGCTTTTGGCCTTCCATCAATGTATACAGCCACTCGTTTACTTTGATCATTATCTTTCTGGTGTATATAATTTGTTGACAGTGCATACCTACGCATACTTTTTTTATATCGAACAATCTGCATCCAATTATTGTAATTGTAAGAAGGTCCAATAAACTCCATCAATTCAACAACTTTGTTGTAACAAACCTTTATGCAGTCCATGGAAAATAGGCCCAAACCATGTAACGATGAAGGTACTATGCGATATATCTTATAGTTAACACAAAAATTGGTGTTTATTGGAGGAAGTTCCTTGGGTACCCATTATTTATGTAGATGTTTTTACCTCAATGTCACCTTTGGTCTCATCATCATAAGACCATGACCCCCCTTGAGCAAGGAAAAATTTCATGTGTTTATTGAATTTTCTTCTAATCTTTTGACCTCTAGTTGATCTCCCTATTGTAGACCTACTACATGTCTCCCTTTCGTTTTCTATTCCTGCATTTCCCTCACTCGAGGAAGACACATCTAACAAATACCTATTTGGTGGTACCTGCACTCCATCAAATGATAGAGTTAGTTGGTAATGAGAGAGATATCTTGCAAATGAGGGTAATGTTGATGTTGAGATTAAAATTTGAATAAGTCCAACTGGGGCCTCAAGTGTTGATAACTGTATTAGATTTGCTACTAATATCAAGGTTTGAAAAACTGAGGAAGTTTATTTTCCAAGTAATTTTTAAAAAATAAATTGTTTCTATAGGGTGTATTGACTTATACATATTGATCCATGAGACTGTGCAGGATCCTCGTCAAAGGGGTTCAAGTTCCTGCACGTGTAATTCAATTATCTTATGTTAGCTAAAAATGACATGATACATATACTAAAAATTACATAGTACACAACATGAACAACATGAACTTTGTAGACAAAAAGAGTATTAAAAAAATATATGTTATCATAATCATTGTAAATTTTTTAATTCCTTACCTTTACTTTATGTAGACTATGCAGGATCCTCAACTAAAGGGTTGACGATGTCTGTAGTCAATTACCTATTTCCACAAAGGGTGACAACATCACACAAAATATATACATGAAATCAACACCATCAATTGAGCATCATAAGCATTACATTTATAAGTTGATAAAAAATAAATACATATGCATCATAAGCATCATAAGCATCACATATGTATCATCATATATGTAATTGATCATCATACACATCACCTATGTGTCATCATAAACATGTAATTCATCACATATGTATCATAAATCATCATCCATCACATAGGTAATAAACAATCCACATTCTATAAATAAACACAAAGTTCAAAAAATGTCACATGTATCATCATAAACATGTAATCCATCACATATGTATTTTAAATCAACAACCATCACATAGCTAATAAACAGTCCAAATTCCATAAATAAACACAAAGTTTAAAAAATGTCACATAAATAGTCACTCTCCCTATCTCCATCTCCTCGAGGTGGCATAGTTCTACTATTAGGACCTGCTAGAGGTGGAACATGAATTAAAAAACATTAAAAGGTGTATCATGAATTAATTATGTAATGCCATTAGAATTCAAAACATAATGAATTAATTATCTAACCATATAAGTCAAATAAATTTCTATTAAGAAATCAATATTAAATAGACATACCTCATATATTTCATTCATGTCATTGATCTTCTTCTTCATCTAACTCATCATCATGACCATCATCATCATCATCATCACCACCACCACCACCACCACCATCGTCTTCGTCATCTTCATCACCATCGCCATCGCCATCACCATAACCATCATCATCATCATCATCATCATCATCATCTTCTTCTTCTTCTTCTTCTTCTTCTTCATCATCATCATCATCATCGAGTAAATGTTGATCGTGATCATCATCTACTTCTTCGGTATCTTCTTCTTCCATCACATTATACTTTATCGGTCTTTCTCTTGGATCATGTCTAACAACAAATGACCAACCCGGTTTATGTGGAACCTCTGAGTAAAATACCTTCTCACATTGGCTTGGAAGAACATAGGGCTCATCCCCAACTGGTTCAAACGACCTTGTATTAACCATAGTAATACCATTATCATGTTTAATAACAATTCTATCGAGATCATTTTTATTCAGTTGTAGCCTGTACCATTTGATGGCAAACAAAACTAATTTGAAGGAATTAAAGTCACACTCAAGTAAATCATCCAAAATGTCATAGTATCGATTTTGAGACTCTTGAGGATGTATGTCGTTTCTCGATGAAATATTTGTCACCTCAAAGACTGCAGTTATCCCAGAATCACAAGTTTTCTTCGTGGCATCCAACTTTTTTATACGAAATTTATGACAATTGCAGCACATAGCGTTGTGGTGTTTGACCTACAATATGTCAGACATGTAAAAATTATTGCATCGCGAGTTGATAAACATATGGGTGATTAATAAATTTATACGTACCTGTTTATCTCTTAAACCATATGTTAAATCAATTTCTCTTTGCGTAACATTGGAATCTCCATTATGATGAGCTTCTTTAACCAATAAAGTCACACCTTCCCATGTTAATGTGTGACCAAAATGTTGATAACGTTCAATCCATACCATCATCCAATCAAGATTGTTTGCAATATACAAATGTAGTGCATCCCACTCTTGACCAACTGTACAAAAAATAAATAGACGTCTTACAACCGATTTATTTTGAAGATTAAGAATTAATTAACTACAATAACATCTTATAATTACCTCTCACTTTCCTCAATCTACCTTTCCCCATCAAGTACTCCCTTTCGAATTTGTTAATGGGGTTGGGATCCCAAATGCAATCCATGTGGATCTTTGCTGCAAACTTAGGAAGATATTCATAAATGTACACCATAGTCTAGTATACCATATATCCCTCCACCATAGAACTCTAAGGATGTGCTCTTTGTCAAACCAAAGCCTTCAAAAATTTCAAGTGCCTCTCATTGACCTACTGTGTACAGGTCCACACAATTCAATCTTCTCAACTTGGTGTATGAAGTAGTGTTCTTGTGCATTGAAAAAATCTAAAGGTAGACACTTTTGCATTTCACACATTAGATGAGGAATTTTTCTCTTCCAATATTTTATATCTTCTTTATGGATTTCTTTACATTACAACCACCTACAAGCTATTCAAGATGCAAAAATATATATTACATAACAAGTAAAACAAATAGCAAATATAATATCTATACAACGAATTAAACAAATATCATTACTTACCTCATGTATTTTCCAAGATCATATATGATTTTCTTGACATTATTGACGAAGTGTTCTGGGAGAGATAGAAGTAGAACGTACTGCAACAATTATAAAATTATCTTTTCATTTTTTCTAACATAATACAATGAAAATTATATGTGCAGTATACAAATATATAATAAATACATAAGAACATGAATTACCTTAATTAAGGTATGTCAATCATGTGTTTTCATCCCTGACCCAAATTCACTTTTCTTTGATATGAGATCGTTTATGTTCGTAGCAAATCTTGTGAGAAATCGAATTTTTCCTATGACTTCTTTTATAGCATTGCTTTGCTGGTCCGTTAATAACCAAGGAAGATCACTTATATTAATCTGGTCTCCATGGCTATTTGATTGAATGACATTTTTCATTGCATGATTGGATTCCTGAATGTCACTACAAATTTTGACAATTTTTTCTTTGTCACGTCTTCCATCCAATATTTTCCATAATGTCTCTGTTATATTATTTCCAATATGCATAGTATCAAACAAATGCACAATTTGTAACTACTCGTAGTAGGGCAAACAACTAAATTATCGGGGATAACTTTTTAGTCCCTTAGGAAGGTGGTCATTAATGCCTTGACGACCTTCACGGTCATCAATCACATTATCAATAAACAAAACACAATAAAAAAGATGTTTTATGACATAAACCATTGGATGGAATGGCATTACCTTGACGATTAATTCTATTATATTCCAACTTCCACAGGTGAGGTGTCATTCGTCGTGGCTTTGATGTATTCTCTTCTTTCTCATTGAAAAGATGTTTTTCAGTATTTCAATACATGATTTTTGTAGAAAAAGTGTCTATACTCATCAAACACCTGCTTTCCTAAACTTTTTGAATGACGAGATTTCATCTTTGGACCACAAACTGACATGCAAATTTTTCCTTTGTTTGAAGACCTACAAGATAATGTATAATTGGATTAAATATGTTAATTTTTTTAATTATAATTATCATGCGCAACTTGAACACTATAACATACCACAAAAATGTGTTATCCCTAGGGCATCATGTATTGTCAATACAAACATCGCATGGAATTGAAATTGTCTTTGTCCTATTGGTCTAGAGATGTCATACATAGTGACACCATTCCATAACTCCAGCAACTCGTCAATAAGAGGCTCAATATATACATTCATATCTTTAACTTGGTACTTACCTAATTGAATGAACAAAAACATTACATAATTATTATGACCATTTTACTGCAATATTTATAATTAAATGTAGACGACTATTAAATGATAAAATACCTAGAACAATCATTGTCAACATTATGTGCTCCCTCTTTATTGACATCCATGGAGGAATGTTATTGTTGATAACAAAAATAGGCCACACTAAGTAAACAGATCGCATCTCTCCAAATGGATTAACATTGTTCATTGTCAATGAAAGCATGAGATTACGAGGTTCTTCTTTAAAGTGTGGCAACTTTTCCTCTATGTCCATAAATGTTGAACCATCCACAGGCATTCGAATAATGTCATCTCAACTTCTATTGTGTGCATGGTAATTCATAAATTGTGCCAAGCTATTGCACTTGAATAATCATTGCATATGTAGAATAATGGGAATATAACAAAGAACATTGCGAGACACCTTTATTGTTATTTGATTTATTCGATATCTACTGATATGACATTCAGGGCATTCAGTTTGAAATTCATGTTGTTTGTGATATATAATATGATCATTGGGACAAGCATTTATTGCTTGATACTCCATTCAATATCTTTCATAATGGCAGATAATTCTCGGTATGAGCGAGGTAGAATATTTGATGGTGGTAACAAAAAATCACCTATCAATCTACAGCAAAAAAATATAATTTGTTAATATAAAGAATATTAATGGTACATGATTCACCATTTATTAACTATAATGACATATATGACATTCGTTAACATACGTGAGATTGCTATGTTGGATAAATCATTCATAACCTTCAAGTTTACCAACAACAATACAACAGAGAGGAGGTGTATGGGAGCCTTCGTAAAGGGCCTCATATGCCTTCTCAAGTAGAGGTAAATCATGAACAACATCAAGGTCATCTTCATCATCATGATCAATTGCGCCAGTACTAAATGTGTCATGGATCAATGTATTTGTACCATCATCTTCAATTATGTTTTGTGGCTTATGATCGTCATCTTCCATGGGATCATTATCTTCAGCTTTGATATTCACACCTCCATGTTCCTCCACTTTGAAAACCATATTCTTCGGGTGGTGTTGATCCATATCATGTGCTCTGGGGTTCTCAACCTATATAAAAATGATAAACATAAATAAACCATGATAATAATCTCATCATCAAGTGATTTCTTATGTATATAAATTGTTAAAATGATATAATGAAAAACTTACCAATGGATGATAATCATGTCCCCCTTCAATGTGACTATGCAGCCTATAATGTTTTTTAGTTGTATTGATTAGAAGTCTTCTAGTCTTTAACCCCTTACAAATTTTGTAGGGACAATAACATTTTCCATCACCTTTTCTTTTCAAGTTAGACCACAATCTAGCAATTGTCTCCTTATTTTGTTGTTCGTTGATATTGTCCGTCATGGTCTTTCTTCACAGGCAAAAAAATTGGGCTATAGAACTAGTTATATAGAAGTTGAAATGTTAGTTATGAAATCATGTTTCAGTATAATATACCAAATTAAATTACTTGAACATAGAAATAATGCGAATTGAACCAAAACCATTTAACTCTTCTTTTTCATCTCAAAACATATCTAATGGCTTTGTGGTGATTTAGAGCAGGTGATATGCTAATGGCATTTGTGGTATGCAATCCTTGTAGCATATCTTAAGTTGACTAATGTCTAATTGGGGTAATCCATGAGTCTCTAATGTGAATTCATTATCAATGTTGTGAAGTCACGTAGAGTATGGTGATAGTCATCCTTATAGGATCCTCTCAATACTGTCCAAATCAATCTAAAAGGAAAGTAACTATCCATTCCCATGCTCATTCATATTTACATGACTAATGTTGCCCTTGTGTATCCTAAACATTGGAAAGACCTTATTTGACTTGCCTAATCAATGTGGTTGTTGTCCTAATATGAAATACTGAGTTCTACCCTTGCCTCTGCATCAAACTTCTCACATCATGTTTCTCCAACAAAACACACTATTCCCAATCTTCCTCAATAACCTCAATGGAGGGGCATGTATAATGGTTTCAACATACAAATTCAATGTTCATACACTCTATTCTTCTAGACACCCTTGGATACATTACTTGGCTTCTAGGCTTGGGAAAACTAATATGAATTGATCCAACACCATGAGGATAGGGTCAAGTATCATGGCAACTGATCATAATACGTGAAGATGGGGTTCACACCTAAGTGTTGGCTCTCAACAATGCCACACTTCCAAAATTATCAGTCTCAAGACTTTTCCTATTGGGTCAACACTCATTGATGGCCACAAGGCCAAATAAATGTATCTAGGCTTCAAACTCCTTACTATAGGCTCGGAGGACCCTACACAAGATCTATGAACACTCATTTGGTATTACAATAGAAAGAGCCTTCCTCTATAACTTTGTTTGCAACACACACATCATTGGTAATCATTGTTATGATGGATGGTCTATTAGGAAAGTAAATAAAATTCTTATTCTTTTTCCACCCTTTGAAACTACAACAAGGTATTTGACTTGGCAGGGTCCCCACACATCACTTCAACACCAAACATTAGGCAATTCAACCTTTTGCTTTCTCAATGCATTTTTTTTATCTTTCACTGGTTTCTCAGTCCGATACATAGGGATATTAGACCTTTCATGTCATCATCACACACACAAACTTCCCCATATGTCCCTGTAAGTCTAAGATATTAAATACATTTCAACTAGCACTATCTGGTACAGATTCTTGTGTCCTATCCATATAGGATGTTTTCAAACCGCACTACCATCCTTGACTCATGTGTATGATGCAAAGGTAGGGGCATGTATAATGGTTTCAACATACAAAGTCAATGATCATACAATCCATTCTTCTAGACACCCTTGGATATATTACTTGGCTTCTAGGCTTGGGAAAACTAATATGAATTGAGCCAACACCATGAGGATAGGGTCAAGTATCATGGAAACTGATCATAATTTGTGAAGATAGGGTTCACACTCATTGATGGCCATGACAAGGCCAAATCAATGTATCTAGGCTTCAAACTCCTTACTCTAGGCTTGGAGGACCCTACACAAGGTCTATGAATTTTACCATTACAAATTTTACCATTATAATTATTTTTTAATGGATGAGGATCTATATTATCATTTCCAAAATAGTGTTATGCATATTCACAAAAAGAAAGGTAAGTGGAAAGAGTCACATCCCAAAGTCCAAACAAGACAATAGCTCAAAACAAAAAACAAGTATAACAAGACAACCAAGAGAAGGAGGTTAGCCCTAGTCATTTGTTTTGCTCTTTATCTACAATTTCTTGTTTTGCATATGTCACTTGAGACTACACTTCTATGACCCTATTGCAGACAATAGGAATAATTTTGTTAAATTAGCAGTAGCACTATCTTTTCACCCAACTATAGTGAAAGTCCCAAATCATCTTTGGTGGTTCCTTAGTGAGAATACAAATGTGTCACATGTAGCATAGGAGCTCATTTACTATGTGAGAATCAAGAACCTACCACCTAACTGTGATTTTTTGGTATATGTCAAAGAATTGAAGATCTCTAATGTTAAGTTAAGGTCATTATAATGTTTCATGCTTGCAAGAACCAAGTGTTGTTATCAAAGTTGCAGATGAAAGATAAGTAAAGCATATATCTCTTTGTTATATTTTAGGTACTTACCCACTATGTTATAAAACATCTTGTTATGGTAAATAGAAAAAGTCTCAAGTGACACTATGTTAGAAATGGCTCACCATTGTAGGTATATGGAGCACCTTTGATGCTCATTTTGCAACTCACCTTGAGTCTACATGAGTTGCAGAAGCTTGTGATAAGTATGGATGATTGTCTCCTTCCAATATGTAGTCCTTTCATTGTATGCAGACCTAAACAATAGCATAAATCTCTGTCATATTTTAGGTGCCTACACACTATGTTAGATAACGTCTCACTATGGTAGGCAACTAGATGCTAATGTTAGCCAAGATTGCTCCCCATGCATGCTCTAAGGCATCTATTTTAATCTCAAAAGATTGCTACAAATCAGACAAAACAAAGAGTGGTACTGAACAAAAATTCTATTTCAATTGAGTGAATGCTTGTTGTTGTGGCCCTACTCATATGAACTTTTCTTAGGCCCCCCTTTTCTTGCATGTCCCCGACGAGGAATCCTATGGCCAAGTGTTGAGGACGTGTCGAACATTGTCATGCATATGTGTGGATCACTTTCACCAACTACAAGACATGGCGACTAAATAAACATGTGCAAAATTCACATGTTTAGAAATCACTTAAAGGTGACACTAGAGTACCAACCAGTATTAGACACAACTGATGCAGTGGCAAGGACATGTGGTTCTGGTGCTTGGTCCAATTGCCTCTTTCCTTTTCACCTTCTAGAAGTCTCAAATGGGAACTCAAAAGTGATAGGTTGTTGAACATCATGAGAGATCTCAGTTGTAGTACTTTGCCTATGTTGTCGCCGATTGCAACGACGGACCCGACTTGCACTGAACCAAGGCCGCATATGTTCGGTGGTTGTATTGGCTGGATCGCTAGACGGAGTAAAATCAAATGTCAAGGCACCGGCATTCTGAAGATCAGCCATATACCTATCCAGACAGCCTACAAATGCCATTAGTTTATCGCCTGAACCTAACATTGTTTGCGACAACATGTTTAACTTTTTCCTTGCTTCGTTCCACATTACAGTGTCGACATCCTATAAATTTGTATTTGCATTTGAAATGCTATCGACAACAGGTTGTGGTGTTGGGTTTTCATTAGCATTAGCAGATGTTGGAGTCGACATAGGAATAGAATCTATATGAAACAAAATCTTAGATTGAACTACACATCTTTTAAGTTAACAAAGATCAACATTCACGAACATCCACTTACTCGAAACGCGTGAATCATTGAACGAATTGTTCATCATTGCAGCAACCTTCAATGCATGCTTGCACATGTTTCCTTGCAAACTCTGCGGACATTCACAGATGTAGAAGTGATCCCCAAATTTCCTAACCACATACAAGTTGCAAGAGGATTGACTTTTCACCCAGTACCAATCGAGAGTAGTGTCATCTGGAACACAATCGACATCAGGAATTGTCTTTTCCCTCTCCATACTAGTTTGCAAATGTGTCAACCTGTAGTTTTTGATAAATCCAAAATTCTAAAATTCTCGATTATGCTTGTAGAATGGTTCCACTTTATACACAAGTATAAAATACAGAGTGTCCATCCTCCTTACGCATGTCTTTTTATCATCTCTTAGGTGCAAGGACTTCAATTTTCCATGGTATGATTCGATGGCATTATTTGTATCTTGGTTAGCATGAGCGAAATTCCTGAAGTTTTTTGCCCACATAGCTAGCAAAAAAAAAATTTAAAATAGTAGTAGGATGTCAACTACCAAACAACAACCAAAAGGGTTAACAAGTCATAAAGCCATATCCAAGGTAACGTCAAACTCACCGGTACAACCTTCTGTTTGACACCATCTGTTGTAGAAGTATTCTACAAAACATGGTTGATCACTAAATTCAACAAAGAAAGTGTGCAACTCCTGCACAGTGCTCTCTTCACTTTCATGCATTGCCATCATTATCTGCCCTAGACATGGTGTTTATAAATGGAATTGTAAAACTATAAATAACATTGTATTGGTCAATCAGTGGAAAGAGCATTAAGTATGAGGATCTTGCACGGGTCACGAAATTGTCATTTTCCTACACTTCATAGGCATGTATTGTATCAAAGCCCCGCAGTCCTAGGTGTGCCTACTTAATAAAAACGTCAGTAGAGTTCATAAAGGAAATAATTCTCATACAATGTTTGTCCAATTTTAGTTCAATTATATCATTTTTTTCTAAAACTAGTTATTGGACACCTTTTGGTAATGTCACAACCTAGAAGAATCACTATGTATCTCTTAAATACTTTCATTACAATTTAATTAATGTATTTTATAATCAAGATATAGTTATTAAGAGGATTCAGTATTAGAGTTGTAGCAAAGTTTTAGGGTTCAAATCTATAAACCCTCCTAAATCAAATATTTAATTAGATGACATATTTTTTATAGCTCATATGCATTTGTGTAAGGATTTAACGTATGAGATACAACCAAAAATAGTATTGAGTTAGATGTAAGTGTGGGTATTGCCCTTAGTAGATAGAGTAGAAACAATAAAAGGGTATAAAAATTGAATGAAAAATGGGTACATTGAATACATAGTTAAAATAGAGAGGTATTTTAAGTATACACATTAATATGAGAATCAGTGTAATGTCCACTCTCATTTTTTTCTTGTGTGTCAGTTTATTATATGATTCATGTGATGCAATGCATTCAACTAAAACAATTATGAGATTTATTATGTCATCGAGGTGTTTTGATAGTGTATTCTAGATGCTATTATAGAGATGCTTGTATGACCATTGAGGTATTTCCAACTAGGTTTTATTTTGGCATTAGTTTTTTGACTATGAATTATGGGGTGCATATGTTCAACTCATTTAAATTATATAATTTTATTGTTTCAATGTGATATATTATTATTATTTTTAAATAGAAGGCATAAGCCTCTATATACTTCACAAAAGATCAATTACAACTTTATGCGAAAATTACATGGTACTATCTGGTAGGCAAAGATTTATAGCTTATAACTATACCACTAATAATTATAGATATATAGAAATCATATTGAAACAAAAGGTATTAGGAAACATTGTTAAAAAAATTATAAAATAAAAATAAGCCAAGCAACATAGAACCCAAAATAATGAGAGTAAAGATGAACGCACTCAAAGGGAGTACAATAAGTTGAAGTAGTGATAAATGCCATGATACACAATGTAAATTCAAAACATAGTAAACACAACGACAGTTTTCCACACAATAATTTGTGTAGACGACACCAGGGTTTGGTAGTATATTAGGCGAGCATAGTCCGAAGGCATGTTTTTGGCCGAAACAAAAAATGCACACTTTATTTTATCGAAAAAATACAACTTAACTATTTTAGGTAGATTAATAAAATACTACTTATAGGGAAACTGAAACATGCATGCACTTACCTATCATCTACACTTCAAATTTATTCAAGAACCATTTTTTGTTTACGGTATGTCATTGTAGATGCCTCTCGGCAAAATTACACACTTTGAACCAAGAGCTTCACAGAACAATTGCCAAATTCCAACCGTTCTCAAAACAGATTTATAACTATACGCATTGAATCCAGAGCTTCACAGAACAATTGCCACGTGTTGCTACACATTTACAGCGAGACATGACACGAATTCCATGAACAACTCGAGCTTTAAGGCATTGTCGTATTTCACAATTCACAAAATTATGTTTTGTACTACATTCCAATTGGAGGTGTATATATTGTGCTGCAATCCTGTGACAAATGCTATTACGACGATGAGACGGTAAAAGTTGGCGTATTCAAACGATGCTTTCATTGTGAACGATACAAAAGATTGAATCTCAAACAGGAGTAAAAAGGCACAACGAGTGGAAAAACATGAGCGAGAAACAGTCGACCTAGATCTATCCAATCGTCTTGCATTGGATATCTTCAACCCTCAACCATTGATTTGAAAATTTAGCTTGTCCATTTCAAATAAAGTAAATTGTAAATTTTAAAAATACATTTATAATTATTAATTTCTACAAATTTTAATACAATAGAAACCTAATTTTAATTAAACAACATTTCAAGTAGTATAACAATTGAATTGAAAAAAGGAGAGATTAAGAGTGCAGACGAAGTTTATAATTCTAATATTTCTAATTCTCCGCTTTAAAGTTTTGTAGCCCTATTTCAAAAAAAGATTATTTGGCTATTGTAGTTCAAATTTTATTTTTTTTAATTACTAAAAAATCTCTAGACTTTAGTCTATTGACAAAATTTTGTATTGTAATTACAAGTCATTTATTTTTCATCGCTTACATGTTCTATTTACACTCTGATCTTAATATGTGAAAAAATAAGTTAATTTAATAGTCTCCCCTTCTAAAAATATAGCTATTATTAAAATCTATGTAAAGATATGGCCAGCGGTAATGCAACCATAATAAAACTGAAACTTCTTTTACTAATTCAATAAATTCGGCGTATAGTTTCAAATTGTTGCCCTTTGACTATTCTTGAGTTACATATAAATTTAATAATCTCACCAACGTAAACACATCTTGGGGACCCTCATTAATAATGAATAAGCCCTTTGGCTTAACCTACTCACGTGTCAATGATAGGTAAAGCATGTTTGTAATGCAGTAGCATGCTTACAACATTCCAATGACAGATTGAACTGATTTTAAAATTTTAATTATATCATATAAATCGTATTAAGGTTTCACAAAAAGTAAATTAACATATAAAGTGTCTTGGTTTGTAGACATATAAAGTGTATGGAGACAAACATATAAATTGTAAACATAATTGAAACGAACATATAAATTGTAAACATAATAGAGACAAACGACGTATGATGATCGGTTATGTAACCATAGAAATGAACCGTTTTATAAAAAGAACATAGTCATAGAGGAACAGTTATACAATTTTTTGCGTTGGGAATCTACTCTGTATCTTGACAAACCTTGATGTTGGCCGAGAACTATCATAACTAATGAAAAAGGGGGTGTAATCCAAATTAACGTGGTTCCATGGAAAGAAGGTCGTGACATCGATGTTACTGTCATCGGGGCATGCCACCAGGGCCTATCCACGTCTCCAATGGGGTCTCACAGCGCACATGATGTGAAACCAAGGGAGAGTCACTGACCAGTACGTAAGGGAGAAATATAGTGGCCATAGTCACCTATACAAACTGACCGTCCCCCGAATCATGATTCAGGTGAACAAACGCACATCTATGTAAACGGTGTACATATAATCCTCGGTCATACAGGAACAGTTATACAATTTTAATGAGGGGACCTCCTCTGCGTTGGGAATCTACTTTGTATCCTGACAAACCTTGATGCTGGTCGAGGACTATCATAACCAGTAAAAAAGGGTGTAGTCCAAAATAACGAGGTTCCTTGGAAAGAAGGTCGTGACATCAGCGATACACGTCTCCAATGCGATCTCACAACACACATGATGTGAAACCGAGGGAGAGTCACTCGCCAGTGCGTAAGGGCAAAATATAGTGGCCATAGTCGCCTATACAAACTGACCGTCCCCCGAATCATGATTCGGGGGAACAAGTGCACCTCATCTATGTAAGCGGTGTACATATAATCCTCGATATAATATCGTCCCATGCGAACGTCCCACTCATTGGCCCGTCTTGGAGTTGTCCTTTCGATAATATCCACAATAAGGATATCGAGGAGGCCCTGAAACAACGCAAAGTCACTGTGGTTCTCTACCAACGTCTGTAGCAATCTACAAATACATACGATAAGAGTGTTAGTAATATAACTATAGCATTCAATAAATGTAAGATGTAAAAATGTTAAGCACTAAAAGAATGTAAGACATATTCATACCATAAGAGTATTAATTATTAAAGTAGAGGATTCAATAAATTTAAGACATAAAAACATAATACTGAAAATTAAGTTGCATAAAACCCGCGTCTGTCGCCTGATGTGTATGTAAATGTCATTGCTGGATGAACACGACAACAAAATGGGGCCTGCATACAAAGATACATTATAAAAGATGTTTAGGGACAGTAATAGTAAACATTACAACACAATTACAATAAACAAAGATGTTCCATATTACACAACATGTTGAATGAAGAAATGGCTAAATATGAAGCACATATATGACATACTTACAAACAGAAAGCTTAATCTGAACAAATAATACCAAAATTTGTATCAGTGAGGATCATTTTGTGATCCCTGTCCATGTAAAAGACCATCAAAAGCCAATCGCCGACGAGGACTCCTATGGCCAAGTGTTGAGGGGGTGTCAAACATTGTCACACATGTGTGGATCACTTTCACCGACTACAAGACATGGCGACTAAATAAACACATGCAACATTCACATGTTTAGAAACCACTTAAAGGTGATACTAGAGTACCAAACTATATTAGACACAACTGATGCAATGGCAAGGACATGTGGTTTTGGTGCTTGGTCCAATTGCCTCCTTCACTTTCTCCTCCTAGTAGTCTCAAAGGGGAACTCAAAAATGATAGGTTGTTGAACATCATGAGAAAACTAAGTTGTAGTACTCTGCCTATGTTGTTGTCGATTGCAACGACGGACCTGAATTGCACTGAACCAAAGCCGCATACATTCGGTGGTTGTATTGACTGGATCGCTAGAAGGACTAAAATCAAATTATATGGCACCGGCATTCTGAAGATCAGCCATTAACCTATCCAGACAGCATACAAATGCCATTAGTTTATCGCCTGAACCTGCAATTGTTTGCGACAACATGTTTAACTTTTTGTGTGCTTCGTTCCACATTACAGTGTCGACATCCTCTAAATTTATATCTGCATTTGAAATGCTATCGACGACAAGTTGAGGTGTTGGGTTTTCATTAGCATTAGTAGATGTTGGAGTCGACATAGGAATAGGATATATATGAAACAAAATCTTAGAGTGAACTACACACCTTTTAAGTTAGCAAAGATCAACATTCACGAACATCCACTTACATTTAACATCCATTCACCCGAAACACGTGAATCGTTGAACGAATTGTTCATCATTGCACAAACCTTCAATGCATGCTTGCACATGTTTCCTCGCTAACTCCACGAACATTCACAGATGTAGAAGTGATCCCCAAATTTCCTAACCACGTCAAACTCACTGGTACGGTCTTCTGCTTGACACCATGTGTTGTAGAAGTATTCTAGAAAACATGGTTGATCACTAAATAAAACATAGAAAGTGTGCAGCTCCTGCACATTGCTCTCTTCACTTTCCTCCATTGCCATCATTATCTACCCTAGACATGGTGTTTATAAGTGGAATTCTAAAACTCTATAAATCACATTGTATTGGTCAATCAGTGGAAAGCGCAATAAGTATGAGGGTCTTGCAAGGGTCATGAAATTGTCATTTTTCTACACTTCATAGGCATGTATTGTATCAACGCCTCGCAGTCTTAGGTGTGCCTACTTAATAACAAAGTCGGTAGATTTCATAAAGGAAACAATTCTCATACAATGTTTGTCCAATTTTAGTTCAATTATATCATTTTTTCTAAAATAGTTATTGGACACCTTTTGGTAATGTCAACCTAGAAGAATCACTATGCATCTCTTAAATACTTTCATTACAATTTAATTAATGTGTTTTATAATCAAGACATAGTTATTAAAATGATTCACTATTAGAGTTGTAGCAAAAGTTTTAGGGTTCAAATCTATAAACCCTCCTAAATCAAATATTTAATTAGATGACATATTTTTCATAGCTCATGCATTTGTGTAAGGATTTAATGTATGAGATACAACCAAAAATAGTATTGAGTTAGATGTAAGTGTGGGTATTGCCCTTAGTAGATAGAGTAGAAACAATAAAAGGGTATAAAAATTTAATGAAAAATGGGTACATTGAATACGTAGTTAAAATATAGAGGTATTTTAATTATACACATTAATATGAGAATCAATGTAATGTCCACTCTCATTTTTTTCTTGTGTGCTTCTCGATTCTTATGATATATGTTATATTGAGTGTTTCATTAGTTTATTTGTAACGTCATAAATTGTACGCACTTGCTAAAGCAGTACAATTTAACACCTAGTTTAGCACCCGCCTTGGCACAGTTGCATTTTGCATTGCATTTCCCCTTTAGCACTTAATTAATCAAATTAATTAGGTCTAAAGGTTCTATTTCATCATTTTCCACATCATAAAGTCGGGCCCTTTCATTAAAGTGTACCCCTTTCATTTTATTCCTCCAATACATCACTTAATCAAAAACCCTAATTAAGCCCTATTCTGAACTTGGGGGCTTGATTTCGGAGGTCAAAACATCTCGAAATCACCTGTAACTTCGGGATTCTCTCTAAAATCATCATATCTGATGGCCCTGAAAATTTGGTGAAAAGTTGTCGGGACCGTGGCGCTCGGAGTGCACACGGTCCCGGACATTTTTCCCGAAATTTTAGGAGCGCGATCCAATCATAAAATAAAGCTTAACCCCAAGAAATTGGTGGGATATTCGATCTCTAGGTGGGCCAAAAGACGAAATTGCGACCTAGGGTTTCATACATAAGAGCTCTCTTTCGTCATTTGAAAGGATCGGATTTTTGTTTCCAGGAACCTCATATGCAGCGAAAGAGCAGATCTTTGAAGACTTCAATCACTTTCAACATCCCTCTATCAAGCATTTATCAAATCCATTCATCCATTTAGGGCTTGGAAGACATTGAAGAACAATAGGAGATTACCGACTGAAGATTGGCTTGTACCCCTCCCTTGAGGGTTGGGTATGATTTCATGTTGTTTTCATGTCTTTGCATAAACTTCAATATATCGTTTATTCATGCTTTAGATCACTTTGCATCTTGATTTAGAGCATTTACATTATCATTTACAAGCAATTAGGGTTTACTTTCTAGGTTGCTCTAGTTTGCTTTCTTGCATTTTAGGACCTTGCACACACACTAAGTCTGCACACACAATACATTTTACAAAACAACTTGGCTATTCGTGGAGGTGGAAATCACCGAAGCGGGGGTTTGACTAAGGCAAAACCCTATATAGCCGCCCATCCCATTTTTCAGATATAAGTGCAGGTTCGGGACTCGGACGACCCCGCAGGATACAGATCCGGAGAGAACAGGTCGAGACAGCACTCTATATCAAATTGCAGAGCAGAAGACTGGGACAGGGGCGCTGGGCGCCCTGGTCCCTGGGACAGAGGCGCTGGGCGCCCTGGTCCTCCGGACAGACAGCTTTCAGACAGCTTTCCGATAGTGTTTCAGAGTGCAGAACGACAGTTTCCGGTGCAGTTTTCAGGACAGTGGCGCCCACGCCCCCGTCCCGCACATTTTCAGTCCAATTTTGACTCCGGGTACACATCTGCATTCTTATTTCATCCTTGTATTTACAGCTTTCCATTGTCTAAATTCAATTCTGCAATCTTGTTGTTAGTTCATACTTACATTTTAGGGATAGGAATTGGACTTGCATAATCTTACCGTTCAATTACAACAAAGGAATAGAAACCCTAATAGGTAACCCGTGGCTCTCTCTTTCACAAAAAGAAGTAGCCAATTGTGTGATACCTCTAGGCTCTTTCGTATTCCGTAATGTGTGACAAAAAGTAGGGTTAGGGCATGATAACCTAGTCTCGCTTTTTCCCCCACACATTTTGGTGAACCCAACGTGAATCTATCATTGCTTCTTCTTGCATTGCATCTATTAGATCTAAATCTAGATTTAGTGTGTTTTCATTTCATTTTCATTAAAAAAAAAAAAAAAAAAAAGAGTGTTTCTTTGCATTGTGTGTTTAAATTTCATGCACTTTTTATTTCAAAATGTCAGACTTTTATTTGCAAAATGTTCATGCTTATGATGATTATTATGAGTATAGCCAAGATGAATTAGATGAAGCTTTAGATGAGTTTTTGAACCCTAAAGATGCCAAACCTTCATTTTACCAAAAACTCATAAACCTTGTTACTATGCCATTTCGTTGTGATGAGAAAGATAAGTTGAATGAGTCCTCTCAAGGGTACATTCCTATCAACTCTTCCACTAAATCTAGTAACATGGTTGTTTTCAACAATCCCCTCTATGAGGAGATGTCTCCTTTTGAATCAAAAGATACACCTTTCAATAGATATGATCATGCTGTGTTGGATGATGCTCTTGATGACTTTGTAGCTTTATCGAAATCTCTAAACAAAAACAAGACTTCTAAATTAGTTAACATGATAAACTTGAATGAGTATAAAAAGCCTCTCTTTGAAGTCCAAGGAGCTTATCCTTCTCCCACCTTTCAAGTTCCTAAATCACCTCTCCTTACTGTCCAAGGGGGGTATGATCATGATTCCTTTCGTACTCCGAATAAACCAATCGTCACTGTGCAAGGAAGAAAACCTATAAGTCCTTATAATTATGCCAAGCAAATAACTAGAGAGAGTTATCATGCGGTTGCCCATACTTATCATACCAGAAATAATAGGCAGCCTAGTCCTCCTCCTGTCATCCCAGTTTCTCTCCCGAATCCTCAACCGATTCTTCCACAAGCTCCCCGTATTTCGCAAGTTCTTAGTAAGGAATATGATCTCATAGAACAACTTAAAGCTACCCCTGCTAAGATATCCCTTTGGGATTTGATTCAAACTTCTTCCACTCATCATGGAATGTTACAAGATGCCTTGAAAGATTTGAATGTTCCTCCACCGAATACATCTAGTAATATGGCATCTTTGGTTAACTCTGTGATGAATCCTAAAGCTCAAATTGTGTTTACCCAAGATGAGTTGCCTACTAGTGAAATCCAACATCAATATGATCCCTTGATGATTGTGGTTATCATGAAAGACACTGCTATAAGGCGAACACTAGTAGATAATGGCTCTGGTCTTAATGTGTGTAGCATTAATCTTTTGCATAAGATGAATGTGGATACATCCTTAATTGAACCGGATTCTCGTCCTATTCGAGGCTTTGATAATGTGGCTAAAACTTCATTAGGTACTATCACCTTACCCATCACAGTGGGGCCTGTTACTTTGCCTACACCTATCCATGTTATGTCAGGAAATCTAACGTACAACTTGCTACTAGGGAGACCTTGGATTCACAGTATGCAAGCTGTCCCCTCTACATTGCATAGACAAGTTAAATTTATTTATAACAATAAGACATATACCTTGATAGGTGATACTAATTTTCAAGCTTGTTTGCAAACATCTACTTCCAAGGGGGGTTCTTCTAAGCCGTCCTCATCTAGTGATGACTCTTTAAATAAGATACCTATCGGTGAATCCTCGCTCTCCGATGATCAAAATTCTTCGGATGAGTCTGGAGCTCTTGAAGAAGATTCTTCTCGACTTGAAACTACACATAAGAAGGATTTTGATCCTGGGAAGATCCTCGAAGAAGACGATTGGGGATCTCTTGATTTTAATCCCACCTCTGTAGGTGAATATAAGGTTCCTTCTAGAGAGCTTAAAGTTGAAAAGAAGGAAGAAGCTAAAAATCAATCAATCTTACCCGAACCTATGAGTAATAATTTTGTGGCCGCTTCTCAAACTTCTTCTCCTCACACCTCTAATTATGAAGAGTTTGATTCTTTGTCTTATGAAAAACCACCTTCTCTTCCTGAAATGGCTGATCGTTATGGTCGTGGATTTCGCATTTTTGCTAAGCATGGGTATCATGGAAATGGTTGCGGTGTTCATGAACAAGGGATAAAAGTTCCTCTAGAGACTAATTTTCACAGTTATGCCTTTGGACTTGGCTATAATCCCTGCAAGCGCACTAAAGCTTCTAAAAGACCATGCATTAGTGTTAATGTTATTTCTACTTCTCTATCAATGCAACACCCAGAGTACATTGATGGGGATCCTTCGTGTGCTTGTGCTTTTGACGTTTTCCCTACCGATGACACTTTAGCTGAATTTTTAGGAGCATATGACACTCTTCCTCGTTATCATCACAATAGGGGACTCCCTTACTGTTTGAACACTAAAGCCTACTTTGGAAAAGAGACGGATAATGATGAGATTGTGAAAGAATTCCCTCAGCTACAGGATACTCCTCAACAAAGCAATCTTCTCATAAGTGACACCACTAATGTTAAGATGGATCCTTGCAATGAAGAGAAAGTTATTAAAATTGGAAAATGTTTGGATGGAGAGGAACAAAAACAATATGAAGATTTATTGCATGAATTCCCCGAGATCTTTGCTTGGACATACTCTGACATGCTTGGTATAGATCCTAAGATTGTTACTCATAACATTGTCTTAGTTCCTGATGCTAAGCCCGTGAAACAAAAGATTCGAAAAATGAATCCTAAGGTAGCTTTGCTTGTTAAGGCTGAGATTGAAAAGTTATTGGAAGCTGGATTTATCCGCCCTATTGACTATTCCCCATGGATTTCAAATATTGTCGCTGTGGCTAAACCAGATAACAAAATAAGAATGTGTACCGACTTTCGGGATCTAAATAAGGCTTCTTTAAAAGATGATTTTCCTCTTCCAAACATTGACATGATAGTTGATTCTACGACAGGACATGCCTTGTTATCCTTCATGGATGGTTTTTCAGGATACAATCAAATTTTTATTAACCCTCAAGATCAATTCAAAACCGCTTTCACTACTCCTTGGGGTACGTTTTGTTGGATAATGATGCCTTTTGGACTTTAAAATGCCAGTGCAACTTATCAACGAGCGATGACCCTTATCTTTCATGATTATATACATAAGATTTTAGAGGATTATGTTGATGACATTTTAGCCAAATCCTTTTTTCGCATGGATCATATTAAAATCTTTCGTCAAATCTTTGAAAGGATTCGTAAATATCACATGCGCTTGAATCCCCGAAAATGTGTTTTTGGTGTGGATAGTGGAAAACTATTAGGATTCATAGTTTCGCATCGTGGGATTGAGGTGGACACTAAGAAAATAGATGCTATTGTCAACATGCCACCTCCTAGAAATGTGTCTCAACTTAAAAGCTTACAAGGAAAGATTCAAGCTATTCATAGGTTTGTATCTCAACTTGCGGATCGTACTTTTCCTTTCACTCAACTTCTCAAAAAGAATATCACTTTTCAATAGAATGAGGATTGTCAGCAAGCATTTGAAGATTTAAAAATGTATTTAACTAATCCTCCTATCCTTCGACCGGCTGAACCTTCTAAACCTTTCCTTATTTATACGGTTGCATCCTCTCATGCTCTTGCAGCATTATTGGCACAACATGATAAAGATGGTAAAGAATGTCCGGTTTATTACATAAGTCATACCTTACTCGATTATGAGACCCGATATTCTGCGATAAAAAGACAATGCTTGGCCTTGGTGTTTGCGACTCAGAAATTGAGACATTATCTCTTAAACTCAGAAGTCCACGTCATGGTAAAGTTTGATCTGTTGAAGCATCTTTTCTCTAAAACTGATTTATCAGGACGCCTAGCTAAGTGGGTTATGATGTTAACTGAATTTGACCTTAAATTTGTTTCACAAAGAGCAATTAAAGGGCAAGCGTTGACCGATCACCTAACTGAGGCCCCTTCACCTTTCTCCTTCCCTAACCCTGAGTCTTTTCCTGACGACTTCATTCTTTCTATAAAGGAAGATGAAACTTGGGAGTTATACTTTGATGGCTCTAAGTGTCGTACGGAATCGGGGGCAGGTGTTGTTCTGATTTCTCTTACAAAGAAACCCATTCCCTTATCCTATCGTCTAAATTTCCTGTGTACCAATAACATTGCTGAGTATGAGGCTCTTATAGCGGGAATAAAAGCAGCCTTAGCTCTTAACATAAAACACATACATATCTATGGAGATTCGCAATTGATTATAAGACAAGTAACAGGAATATATCAAGCAAAACAAGACAAGTTATCACAATATAAAGACCTTGCTATCTCTTTGTTACAAAAATTTGATTCTTACACCATAGAACCTGTTCCTCGAAAAGATAATCGACATGCGAATGCAATGGCATGTGTGGCTTCTCTTGTATCTTTAGAGGACCCTATGGTTGATCTTAAATTTGTTATTCACAACTTTATTTCTCCAGCTATTGTAGACGATCCTAGTCTGGTAACATGTTGTGACTTTATAGACTCAGATGAATGGTACTCGCATATCGTAAGATATTTGACCGATGGTACCTTTCCTGATTCTGCTAATAGAAACACTAGGGCTAGAATCCGCAAGTTGTCTGCTAGATATATCATTCTTTCTAATGTCCTTTACCGAAGGGGTTATGATGGTCTTCTCCTTCGCTGTCTTAACAAATCAGAAATCCTTGTTGCTCTTGAAGAGGCGCATTCAGGTGCCTGTGGGGGACATTTTGGAGGCAAATCCTTGGTTCATAGATTACTTCGTATGGGATACTATTGGCAAACTATGCAGAAAGATTCTTTTTTATTTGTTAAGAAATGTCATCAATGTCAACAACATAATAATTTGATTCATGCTCCTGCCCAAGAACTCCGTTCTCAAGTAGCTTCTTGGCCTTTTTCCGCATGGGGTTTGGATCTTATTCGTAAAATCTCTCATCCTTCATCTCAAGGACACACCTTCATTATAACCGCAACAGATTACTTTACGAAGTGGGTAGAAACTATTCCCCTTCGCTCTACCACTGCTGAAGTGATTTGTCAATTTCTTCTAGAAAACATCATTTCTCGATTCGGGATACCTTCTACTATAATCTCAGATAATGGGACATCATTTAAGAACAAGGACGTGAAGAAATTCCTCGAGAAGTATCATATCAAACATCGATTTTCTACACCATACTATCCTCAATCAAATGGTCAAGCCGAATCATCCAATAAAATAATCGAACAAATTCTTCGCAAAACCGTGAATAAGCATGGTAAGGATTGGAGTAACCAGCTAATCTATGCTCTTTGGACCTACCGAACGAGTGTACGAATTGCTACAAGAACTACTCCTTATAATCTTGTTTATGGTGCTGACGCTATTATGCCTTTAGAGTTAGAGATTCCATCACTTAGGGTTTCTCTCAAAGGTATAGTAGATGATGACTCTTATAGAGAACAACGACTTCAACAGCTTGAGATGCTTGATGAACAACGTATAAACGCTCTTGAGCATATTCAAGTGTATCACAAAACTCTACAACGAAGCTATAATGATAAGGTTATTCAACGTTCCTTCTCAGTAGGTGACTTAGTCCTCTATGAGAATCAGCGCAATGTGAATGCCTTACCTGCAGAAAAGGAAAAATTTAGTCCTAATTGGCTTGGACCATACATCGTTATTGAAGATTATGGAGCAGGTGCTTACAAAATAGCAGATGTAGACGGTACGCCTCTTAAAGAACCTATAAATGCTATGCACTTGCGTAGATATTATGCTTAATTCTTCATTCCTTATTTATCTTCTTTTCAATTCTTCAACATTGGGTAATATGTTAGTATCTCCTAATTAGAGCAAAATAGAATTAAATGTTATGATGTTTAATCTATATTGCTTCGTTCTTGACAAGCGTATTTCCTTACTTCATGGTTTGTCTTGAATTCATTTATGTAAGTTGTAAAAGATTTACATTTCCATTATGCTAGCATATTATACAATGTCTTTATGTGTTAAGTAGAGTCGTATCATGTTGTGTTTAAGTTCAAAATTAAATCACGTTAGTTATATGATTATTAGACTTAATGCATATTTCTTCCCTATCATCAATGTAGTACTTGATTAAATATTTAATTCACACATGTATCAATTTAATCATGGTGCATTGAGAAATCAATCATATGGAAATTAAATTCTGAACATACATGTACATTTACCAAATGTATTAGATTTAATCAAAGCAAAATATACATTGTTTTAAGCATTAAAGATAACACATTTGAGACAAAAGAGAAGCATGTATATATACATATATATATGTGGATCGTATACAAATATAGGTCACTATACATCCAAAATGTGACCTCTCCTACATCATAAAATCATCTCCTATCCCTAGGACTAGTGGCTGGAGAGTGTCGACTGGACGCTCCCTCCTGATCTGGCCGTGAAGGTGGACCCATGGGTGTGTAGCGCGATACAGACCGTGAGTGACTCCGAGAGGAACTCCTACGATCCCTATCCATAAGGATCGCGCGATAGGTGGTGGTCTCGGCCTGAGCTGCTGCTAGATCTCGTCGCGCCCGCTGAAGGTCCTCTGATAGAACTCTCTCTCTCTCCCTCCATATGTCTACCTGAACTCGAAATGGGGAAAACGAGTCTTCATGCCGACCCGCGTTCCCCTGAGGCCTATAGGCAATCTATGAGGAACTGGGGATCTGTGCTATCGTGGAAATGTCTGTCACTGCCTGCTGAATTAGGGAACGCCACTCCTGCACATTAGCTGTGGCAGTAGAATAGATTTTTATATTAGTACCATTCTATATCATCAAAACATTAATAATCAATTTAAACCTACTATACCTGGGTCTCCCTCGCGCCACTAGGGATCATGATACGGTAACATCTGTGATTGGGATCTACTAGGCTCCCCTCGCTCGACTAATCTGTGCACGATGGGTGTAGGCTGGACGGTACTAGGAACAGGTCTTCGTATCGCCTCATGTTCCCCCTATTGGGGAATAAGAGGAGGATCCAGAGCTATGGTATCATCCCTTGAATGGTGAGGAGCTGCATCTGACTCCTCATCATCTCTATCCTCATCCGCATCCTCATCCTCATCTGCATCCTCGTTCTCCTCATCATCAGTTCTCTCCTCGTCCTCATCTCTATCTGTGTCCTCCTCCTCGGCGCTGGGCTGATCACCTGTAGGTAGATCAGGATCTCCCGCCTCCTCATGACCCTCTCCCTCCTCTGGCTCCTCTGACCTAGATCCCTGGTCCTCATCTCGGTCTCCATGTCTCCATGGGCCTGGATGGCCTGTCGGGTGATCCGGTGGAAAGATAGGACCTGGATATGATCTCATAAACCATGAGACATATCTGCGCTGTGCTCCAGGCTCTGCAGAATAATCAGTGACTACATCCTGATCAGATCCCTCTATATCTGTAGTCTCAATGTCATCTATCGTCGGTCTCGCTACTGCTCTAGGTCTGGGAAGGACCCGTGAGTGTCGAGTATAGATGGGCACATCGACTGGAACACACTGCTCTAGCCCGAACTGCCTCCGTACTCGGTCAAAGTAGAAAGGGACTATGATGTGTGAATATCGTCCCTGCAGTAGGCGGTTCCTCTGTAAGCATGCTAACTGTCTCTCCATCCCATCCCATCTGTACATCCGCAGGTAAGGTCTCCACACTATCACCTCGGTTGTCAGTCTATCAAAAATCACTCTCCAATATAACAGATCTCCAAATCTCCACTCGCTGGTAAGTGGATAAGCAAACACCCTAGGTCGCTCGCTAGCCATACTCAGCGAAAAGCCAACAGGCCTGGTGCATGTGAAGTGCTCTAAAATCCATACCTGCAGAAGTGTGCATGTCATCAAACTGCAACCCTGTCCAAATACATACTCCTCAAGGTCGTGATAGAGATGTGCAAGCATACTCCGACCCCAAGCATACTCTCATGTGTCTCTCCATCGCTCTGATGCACCATGTGAGACTCCCATGCATGTGTGTGTCTCTCCCATTAGGGCAAACGACTAGTGCTATGATGGCGATCATAAGGCGTCTCAGAAGGGGTACCTCCCCTGTAGGATGTAAGAGTCAGCTGACCATGATGCAACCTCTCGTCTCGCTCGGCATGACTCTCCCTATGCAATATACCTGCTCCCTCTGATGATCCTTCGCTGACCGATCGGTCGCGTATGTAACAGTCGCTCCTCTGATAGGAAGACGAAGTATACGGTACACATCCTCGAGTGTAACCGTCAGTCCCCTACTGGAAGGGGAAATGTGCATGTGTCAGGATCCCATCGCTCCATCAATGCCATCAGCATTGCAGGATGGAACCGAATGGCTGGCATGAGGATCACATACCATAATCCTACTATCGACAAGGTGTCTCTCTTTGCCTGAGTAAGCCGCGGAATCTGATCTCGCAAACTGCGAAGAATATGTCCCGCTGTATGCTCTCTCATGTACGGAAGGCCCTGCAACACAAAAGCATAACCGTAATCAGTACTCGATCATCAAAATCGCTCATGCAAACTGTCGAACATCGTATGCCAAGCCCTGATTGGGACCATGGCGCCCTGTCAGGGACCTTGCACACACACTAGGTCTGCACACACAATACATTTTACAAAACAACTTGGCTATTCGTGGAGGTGGAAATCACCGAAGCGGGGGTTTGACTAAGGCAAAACCCTATATAGCCGCCCATCCCATTTTTCAGATATAAGTGCAGGTTCAGGACTCGGACGACACCGCAGGATACAGATCCGAAGAGAACAGGTCGAGACAGCACTCTGTATCAAATTGCAGAGCAGAAGACTGGGACAGGGGCGCTGGGCGCCCTGGTCCCTGGTCCCTGGGACAGAGGCGCTGGGTGCCCTGGTCCTCCGGACAGACAGCTTTCCGACATTGTTTCAAAGTGCAGAACAACAGTTTCCGGTGCAGTTTTCAGGGCAGTGGCGCCCGCGCCCCCGTCCCGCACATTTTCAGTCCGATTTTGACTCCGGATACACATCTGCATTCTTATTTCATCCTTGTATTTACAGCTTTCCATTGTCTAAGTTCAATTCTGCAATCTTGTTGTTAGTTCATATTTACATTTTAGGGTTAGGAATTGGACTTGCATAATCTTACCTTTCAATTACAACAAAGGAATAGAAACCCTAATAGGTAGCCCGTGGCTCTCTCTTTCACAAAAAGAAGTAGCCAATTGTGTGATACCTCTAGGCTCTTTCGTATTCCGTAATGTGTGACAAAAGGTAGGGTTAGGGCATGATAACCTAGTCTCGCTTTTTCCCCCACACATTATTATATGCTTCATGTGATGCAATCCATTCAACTAAAAAATTATGAGATTTATTATGTCATCAAGGTGTTTTGATAGTGTATTCTAGATGCTATTATAGAGATGCTTGTATGACCATTGAGGTATTTCCGACTAGGTTTTATTTTGGCATTAGTTTTTTGACTATGAATTATGGGGTGCATATGTTGAGCTCATTTAAATTATATAATTTTATTGTTTTAATGTTATATATTATTATTATTATTTTTAAATAAAAGGCATAAGCCTCTATATACTTGTATTTCACAAAAGATCAATTACAACTTTATGCAAAAATTCCATTGTACCATCTGGTAGGCAAAGATTTATAGCTTATAACTATACCGCTAATAATTATAGATATTTAGAAATCATATTGAAACAAAAGGTATTAGGAAACATTGCTAAAAAATTTATAAAAAAATATAAGCCAAGCAACATATAACCCAAATTAACGAGAGTAAAGATGAACCCAGTCAAAAGGGAGTAAAATAAGTTGAAGTAGTGATAAATGCCAAGATATACAATGTAAATTCAAAACACAGTAAACACAACGACGCTTTTCCACACAGTAATTTGTGTAGACAACACGGGTTTGCTAGTATATTAGGAGAGCATAGTCTGAAGGAACGCTTTTGGCCGAAATAAAAAAAAAAGCATACTCTATTTTATCGAAAAAATGCATCTTATTCAATTTTATTTAGAGTAATAAAAATACTACTTATAGAGAAACTAAAACATGCATGCATTTGCTTGTCATCTACACTTCAAATTTATTCAAATCCATTTTTTGTTTACGGTATGTCATTGTAGATGCCTCTCGACAAAATTACACGCTTTGAATCCAAAGCTTCACAGAACAATCGCCAAATTCCAACCGTTCTCAAAACAGATTTATAATTATACACTTTGAATCCAGAGCTTCACAAAACAATTGCCACGTGTTGTTACACATTTACAGCGAGACATGGCACGAATTCCATGAACAACACGAGCTTTAAGGCATTGTCATATTTCACAGTTCACAAAATTATGTTTTGTACTACATTCCAATTGGAGGTGTATATATTGTGTTGCAATCCTGTGACAAATGCTATTACGACTATGAGACTGTAAAAGTTGGCGTATTCAAACGATGCTTTCATTGTAAACGACACAAAAGATTGAATCTCAAACAAGAGTGAAAAGGCACGACGAGTGGAAAATCATGAGCGAGAAAAAGACGACCTAGATCTATCCAATCATCTTGCATTGGATATCTTCAACCCTCAACCATTGATTTGAAAATTTAGCTTGTCCATTTCAAATAAAGTAAATTGTAAATTTTAAAAATACATTTATAATTATTAATTTCTACAAATTTTAATACAATAGAAACCTAATTTTAATTAAACAACATTTCAAGTAGTATAACAATTGTATTGAAAAAAGGAGAGATTAAGAGTGCAGACGAAGTTTATAATTCTAATATTTTTAATTCTCTATTTCTAAAGTTTTGTAGCCCTATTACTAAAGAAAATTTGGCTATTGTAATTCAAATTTTATTTTTATTTCTAATTATCTACTTTCTAAAGTTTTGTAGCCCTATTACTAAAGAAAATTTAGCTATTGTAGTTCAAATTTTATTTTTATTAATTATGAAAAATCTCTAAACTTTAGTCTATAGACAAAATTTTGTATCGTAATTACAAGTCATTTATTTTTCATCGCTTAAATGTTTTATTTACACTCTGATCTTAATATTTAATAGTTCTCCCCTTCTAAAAATATAGCTATTATTAAAATCTATGTAAAGATATGGCCAGCGGTAATGCAGCCATACTTCCCACATGCTCTCACATTTTATTTTTAGACTTTTTGATGGAATTGAAGTATTCAAATAAAACTGAAACTTGTTTTCCTAATTCAATAAATTAGGCATATAGTTTCAAATTGTTGTCCTTGGACTATTCTTTAGTTACATATAAATTTAATAATCTCACCAACGTAAACACATCTTGGGGACCCTCATTAATAATAAATAAGCCCTTTGGCTTAACCTACTCGCGTGACAATGATAGGTAAAGCATGTTTGTAATGCAGTATTTTAAAATTTTAATTATATCGTATAAATCGTATTAAGGTTTCACAAAAAGTAAATTAACATATAAAGTGTGTTGGTTTGTAGAAATATAAAGTGTATGGAGACAAGCATATAAATTGTAAACATAATCGCGACAAACATATAAATTGTAAACATAATCGAGACAAACGACGTATGATGATCGTCTATGTAACCATAGAAATGAACCGTTTTATAAAAAGAACATAGTCATAGAGGAACAATTATACAATTTTAATGAAAGGACCTCCTCTACGTTGGGAATCTACACTGTATCCTGACAAACCTCGATGTTGACCGAGGACTATCATAACTAATGAAAAAGGGGGTGTAATCCAAATTAACGTGGTTCCATGGAAAGAAGGTCGTGACATCGATGTTACTGTCATTGGGGCATGGCACCAAGGCCTGTCCGCGTCTCCAATGGGGTCTCACAGCACACATGATGTGAAATCGAGGGAGTCACTGACCAGTACGTAAGGGAGAAATATAGTGGCCATAGTCGCCTATACAAACTGACCGTCCCCCGAATCGTGATTTAGGTGAACAAACGCACCTCATCTATGTAAACGGTGTACATACATCTATGTAAACGATGTACATATAATCGTCAATCATAAAGGAACAGTTATACAATTTTAATGAGGACCTCCTCTGCATTGGGAATCTAATTTGTATCCTGTCAAACCTCAATGTTGGCCGAGGACTATCATAAACAACAATGAAAAAGTGGGTGTAGTCCAAAATAACGAAGTTCCATGGAAAGAAGGTCGTGACATCGGCGATACTGTCATCAAAGCATGGCACCAAAGCCCATCCATGTCTCCAATGGGGTCTCACAGCACACATGATGTGAAACCGAGGGAGAGTTGTTGGCCAATACGTATGGGCAAAATATAGTGGTCATAGTTGCCTATACAAACTGATTGTCCCCCAAATTGTGATTCGAGTGAACCAGTGAACCTCATCTATGTAAACGATGTACATATAATCCTCGATATAATATCTTCCCATGCGAACGTCCCACTCCCCTGCCTGTCTGGGAGTTGTCCTTTCGATAATATCCCCAATAACAATATCGGGGAGGCCCTGAAATAACGCAGTGTCTTTGTGGTTCTCTACCAACAAAAGACATATTCATACCATAAGAGTATTAATTATTAAAGTAGAGCATTCAATAAATTTAAGACATAAAAACATAATACTGAAAATTAAGTTGCATAAAACCTACGCTTGTCGCCTGATGTGTATGTAAATGTCATTGTCGGATGAACACAACGACAAAATGGGACCTGCATACAAAGATACATTATAAAAGATGGTTAGGGACAGTAATAGTAAACATTACAACACAATTACAATAAACAAAGATGTTCCATATTACACAACATGTTAAATGAAGAAATGGCTAAACATGAAGCACATATATGACATACTTACAAACTAAAAAACTTAATCTGAACAAATAATACCAAAATTTGTATCAGTGAGGATCATTTTGTGATCCTTGTCCACGTAAAAGACCATCAAAAGCCAATCGCCGACGAGGACTCCTATGGCCAAGTGTTGAGGGGGTGTCGAACATTGTCACACATGTGTGGATCACTTTCACCGACTACAAGACATGGCGACTAAATAAACGCGTGCAACATTCACATGTTTAGAAACCACTTAAAGGTGACACTAGAGTACCAACCTGTATTAGACACAACTGATGCAGTGGCAAGGACATGTGGTTTCGGTGCTTGGTCCAATTGCCTCTTTCCCTTTCTCCTCCTAGAAGTCTCAAAGGGGAACTCAAAAGTGATTGGCTGGTGAACATCATGAGAAATCTCAGTTGTAGTACTCTGCCTATGTTGCCGCCAATTGCGACGTCAGACCCGACTTGCACTAAACCAAGGTCGCATACGTTCGGTGGTTGTATTGGCTGGATCGCTAGAGGGACTAAAATCAAATGCCATGGCACCAACATTCTGAAGATCAGCCATGAACCTATCCAAACATCTTTTAAGTTAAACAAAGATCAACATTCACGAACATCCACTTACATTTAACATCCACTTACCCAAAACACGTGAATCGTCGAACGAATTGTTCATCATTGCAGCAACCTTCAATGCATGCTTGCATTTGAAATGCTACCGACAACAAGTTGAGGTGTTGGGTTTTCATTAGCATTAGCAGATGTTGGAGTTGACATAGGAATAGGATCTATATGAAACAAAATCTTAGAGTGAACTACACATCTTTTAAGTTAGCAAAGATCAACATTCACAAACATCCACTTACATTTAACATCCACTTACCCGAAACACATGAATCGTCGAACGAATTGTTCATCATTGCAGCAACCTTTAATGCATGCTTGCACATGTTTCCTCACAAACTCCACACACATTCACAAATGTAGAAGTGATCCCCAAATTTCCTAACCACATACAAGTTGCAAGAGGATTGACTTTTCACCCATTACCAATCGGGAATAGTGTCGTCTGCAACACAATCGACATCAAGAATTGCCTTTGCCCTCTCCATACTAGTTTGCAAATGTGTCAACCTGTAGTTTTTGATAAATCCAAAATGCTGAAATTATCGCTTATGCTTGTAGAATGGTTCCACTTTATACACAAATATAAAATACAGATTGTTCATCCTCCTCGAGCATGTCTTTTTATCATCTCTTCGGTGCAAGGACTTCAATTTTCCATGGTATGATTTGATGGCATTATTTGTATCTTGGTTAGCATGAGCGAAATTCTTGAAGTTTTTCATCCACATAGCTAGCAAAAAAAAAAATTAAAATTAAAAATAGTAGTAGGATGTCAACTACCAAACAACAACCAAAAGGGTTAACAAGTCATAATGCCAAATCCAAGGTGACGTCAAACTCACCGATACGACCTTCTCCATGACAACCATGTGTTGTAGAAGTACTCTAGAAATCATGGTTGATCACTAAATTCAACAAAGAAAGTGTGCAGCTCCTGCACAGTGCTCTTCACTTTCATGCATTGCCATCATTATCTGCCCTAGACATGGTGTTAATAAGTGGAATTCTAAAACTCTATAAATCACATTGTGTTGGTCAATCAGTGGAAAGAGCATTAAGTATGAGGGTCTTGCAAGGGTCATGAAATTGACATTTTTCTACACTTCATAGGCATGTATTGTATCAAAGCCTCGCAGTCCTAGGTATGCCTACTTAATAACAACGTTGGTATGCCTACTTAATAACAACGTCGATATCCCTACTTAATAACAACGCTGGCAGAGTTCATAAAGGAAACAATTCTCATACAATGTTTGTCCAATTTTAGTTCAATTATATCATTTTTTTCTAAAACTAGTTATTGGACACCTTTTGGTAATGTCACAACCTAGAAGAATCACTATGTATCTCTTAAATACTTTCATTACAATTTAATTAATGTGTTTTATAATCAAGATATAGTTATTAAGATGATTCACTATTAGAGTTGTAGCAAAAGTTTTAGGGTTCAAATTTATAAACCCTCGTAAATCAAATATTTAATTAGATGACATATTTTTTCATAGCTCATATGCATTTGTGTCAAGGATTAATGTATGAGATACAACCAAAAATAGTATTGAGTTAGATGTAAGTGTGGGTATTGCCCTTAGTAGATAGAGTAGAAACAATAAAAGGGTATAAAAATTTAATGAAAAATGGGTACATTGAATACATAGTTAAAATAGAGAGGTATTTTAATTATACACATTGATATGAGAATCAATGTAATGTCCACTCTCATTTTTTTCTTGTGTGCTTCTTGATTCTTATGATATATGTTATATTGAGTGTTCCATCAGTTTATTATATGATTCGTGTGATGCAATCCATTCAACTAAAAAAATTATGAGATTTATTATGCCATCAAGATGTTTTGATAGTGTATTCTAGATGCTATTATAGAGATGCTTGTATGACCATTGAGGTATTTCCAACTAGGTTTTATTTTGGCATTAGTTTTTTGACTATGAATTATGGGGTGCATATGTTGAGCTCATTTAAATTATATAATTTTATTGTTTCAATGTTATATATTATTATTATTTTTAAATAAAAGGCATAAGCCTCTATATACTTGTATTTCACAAAAGATCAATTACAACTTTATGCAAAAATTCCAAGGTACTATCTGGTAGGCAAAGATTTATAGCTTATAACTATACCACTAATAATTATAGATATGTAGAAATCATATTGAAACAAAAGGTATTAGGAAACATCGCTAAAAAATTTATAAAAAAATATAAGCCAAGCAACATAGAACCCAAAATAACAAGAGTAAAGATGAACGCACTCAAAGGGAGTAAAATAAGTTGAAGTAGTGATAAATGCCACAATACACAATGTAAATTCAAAACACAGTAAACACAACGAAGGTTTTCCACACAGTAATTTGTGTAGACAACACGAGGGTTTGCTAGTATATTAGGCGAGCATAGTCTGAAGGCACGTTTTTGGCCAAAATAAAAAAATGCATACTTTATTTCACCGAAAAAAATGCAACTTGAGTGGCCTAAAACCAAACAATTCTCACCAATAACTCAAATTGCAACATTCAAAAGAAGGGTTCCTTACCGATTTTTTTGTGTCGAAATCTTCGCCAACCCTCACTGAATCCAACCCCCTTTCTTGGGGTGACAGAAACCCTCGTTTCTACCAATATCAAACTCACAAACCCTTGCATTTTTTTGTCGAAATTACAAATCGATACTTGAAACACCATAAAATGCCCTTTCAAAGACATAAAAACTTAAATAAAGTCCACGAATAACTGAAAATTGAAACATAAAAACAATGTGTACCTTACTGGTTTTTTTCTCTTGAATTCTTCCTTCTCCCTCTTCATCCTACTTTCGTCGAGTGCAAAAAAATCGTTGTTATCCCACATCCGAAAATCTTTGCAGCCCGCGTCTTAGTCCCAATCCTATATCTACAGCAGCCTCTCTCCCTCCTCTCTTTTACGGTGTCCAAATATTCCCACCCGGAGTCTTAATGAAAACAATTTATTTACCACACAGCTGGTCACCAACATAAACCTCTTGTTGACCATGCAAGTTATGGTCGCCGGCTACGGACCGTGTGTTTTTCTGCAAAAAATACCTGCAAGACTTCACTTTTCTTGACTTCGTCGAAGCCCAACGTTTGCTTTTGTCAACACTGTCTTTGCGTCGAAAATATCCTCGCGATATCCCAACGTTCGTTTTTCTCGGCACCATCTTCGTCGTCGTAAAAGTCCTCGCGATGTAGTGTCATGTCCACGCTGGAACACAAAGCACTCTGTGCAAGGCCCACAAAATGCCACCTATGTATGGCCTGATACCCATACTAAGTACGGCGTGTTATTTATGTGCAGGATAGCCGCTTTCGTTGTTTAAAGGGCCCCATAGCCAATGTCATCTTTATGTGGTTGTCATCGTTAAACGCCACATTCCAACCATTCTCAAAACAGATATATAACTAGTATACTTATATTCAAAAAAAAATATGCGTAAAATAATGTCAAGAGATCACATATATCACATAATTGTCTTGCATGTTTATTAGTTGTCAAGGACATAAAGTTGAATAATGCTGCACTTTTTCACTCTCATTAAAGATATAATAGTTTCATATACTTAGAGACAAGTGGCAATGATTCTATTTTATTTAGAGTAATAAAATACTACTTATAGAAAAACTGAAACATGCATGCATTTACCTGTCATCTACACTTCAAATTTATTCAAAATCCATTTTTTGTTTATGGTATGTCATTGTAGATGCCTCTCAACAAAATTATACGCTTTGAATCTAGAGCTTCACAGAACAATCGCCAAATTCCAACCGTTCTCAAAACACTTTGAATCGCTTCAAAGAACAAGTGCCACATGTTGTTACACATTTACAGCGAGACATGGCACGAATTCCATGAACAACTCGAGCTTTAAGGCATTGTCGTATTTCACAATTCACAAAATTATGTTTTGTACTACATTCCAATTGGAGGCGTATATATTGTGTTGCAATCTTGTGACAAATGCTATCACAACGATGTGACGGTAAAAGTTGGCATATTCACACGATGCTTTCATTGTGAACGACACAAAAGATTGAATCTCAAACAAGAGTAAAAAAGCACGACGAGTGGAAAAACATGAGCGAGAAAAAAAAGACCTAGATCTATCCAATTGTCTTGCATTGGATATCTTCAACCCTCAACCATTGATTTGAAAATTTAGCTTGTCCATTTCAAATAAAAGACGCCTTTGACGTAAAAAATTGTAAATTTTAAAAATAGATTTATAATGAATAAATTTCTACAAATTTTAATACAATAGAAAACTAATTTTATTTAAACAACATTTCGAATAGTGTAACAATTGTATTAGAAAAAAAGTAGAGATTAAGACTCCAGACAAACTTTATAATTCTAATATTTCTAATTCTCCGCTTTCTAAAGTTTTGTAGCCCTATTACTTAAGAAAATTTGGCTATTGTAGTTCAAATTTTATTTTTTTTAATTGCAAAAATCTATACTTTAGTCTATAGACAAAATTTTGTATCGTAAATACAAGTCATTTATTTTTCATCGCTTACATTGTTTATTTACACTCTTGATCTTAATATGTGAAAAATTAAGGTAATTTAAAAATCTCCCCTTCTAATAATATAGCTATTATTAAAATCTATGTAGAGATATGGCCAGCGGTAATGCAACCATACTTCCAACATGCTCTCACATTTTGGATTTCCGATAAGGCATTTTTTTTTTGACTTTTCGATGCAATGGAAGTATTCAAATGGAACTGATACTTCTTTTCCTAAAACAATAAATTAGGCGTACAGTTTCAAACTGTTGTCCTTGGACTGTTCTTGAGTTACATATAAATTTAATAATCTCACCAACGTAAACGCATCTCGGGTACCCTCATTAATAATAAATAAGCCCTTTGGCTTAACCTACTCACGTGTCAATGATGCTTACAACACTCCAATGACAGATTGAACTGATTTTAAAATTTCAATTATATCCTATAAATCGTCCTAATGTTTCACAAAAAGTAAATTGAAAATATTCACAACCCACTATTTTTCCCTGTTCTTTTTTGTTCTTCCTTAAACATTGGCACATTGTGAACTTTCTCAATGAGATTAGATTTGTGTTCTTCCTTAAACATTGGCACATTGGCCATTTCTAAGAGGGCAATATGATCAGATTGATCCATCACTGCCCAGATTTAAATCTGTACTATTAGAAGTAGGAGCCTCGGAGTGCTGGCAAAAACATGGCAATTTGTTTGAACATCTCATCGAATGTTTATAGAATTTTGAAGCTATGGAATGCCACAAATTCTATTGCCAGATATGGTTTATTTCATTCTGTTCATTCCAATTCTTATTTTAATCTTACAATTTTTGGCCCAATGATGACAGGCAAAATACCAAAGACCTTATTGGGGATGAAGCAGAAGAGCTTGTGCACATGTTCTGTTAATCTAGGACAGTAAGTTATTTCAATTTTCTGTTGAGGGCCTAGTTCTGCAATGAAGCAATCAGGGAAAACAATGCAAGAGGCCGAGCCAAAGGATCTGAAGCTACAGAATTTGGAATTGGATGAAAGATATGAGAATTGGATTGATAAAACCCATGACAAATATAAGAATTGGATTGATAAAATCCACGACATATATGATAAATCCGTAAGACCCAACTAGAGGAAGAGTTGGATGCAATTTTTCTTCCTGGTCGGAGAAGCTAGATTCAGAAAACAATGACTCCTATCATGTCCCCACTTTAAACAAGTTATAGTTTGGTTTCTAGCTGGGCACAGGACATCTGGGAAAAATGATTGGAACAGTAGGAGAGATCCTCATTTGATGACTCAGACGAAACCCCCAGTTGAAACGCAAAACCCTAACCTTATTCAATCAACTTTCCAAATCTCAGGGGATTATTTACCGTATTTTCTATATTAATCGGAATCAAACTTTTCTAACAGATTGCCACCAATTTGGAGGTCTACAATAAGCCGTATCAAACAGGTGGGTCATTCAGTTCACACACATGATCACATCGAGTCACAAAGAGAGAAGTGTTGGGTGGATAGCTACAGATCAGTTAGATAACACAGTGGACTTCAGGCGACTACAATACATCACTAACAGAGCGCTCTCATCCATCAACTCAGCCAAGCGGACTACTCTCATAAACGCACATGCCGGAAATTAAAAGAAAGAAAAAACCTCACAAGGATTCAAGAAAGGGTTGTGCGTAATTGTACACATAATCGTGAAACTGGAAGACATATGTTTCTTGTGCATTACGCCATTGAATTCCAATCACCTCTGTTGCCAGTGTATCTATCGGGAACAGGTGGTAGCGAATTCTACTGGCATGTAGCAAGCGATTGGATATGTTCAAGCACCATTGATTTGACAAATTTTGGCGTCTTGCTTGCATTTGCTGACGTGACAAGTCAGTGGGCATTCTTGGAAACAGACCATATAGATATATTTATCTATACTAATTTTATACTATTAAAGAAAAACGATCAAATCTTCAAACTTTGAGATTAGGGTGTTGAATCCTCAAACAGATTTAAATATAACTACATGCAAACACAATTTACGTCCGAGAATGGATTCTTCCTGGCAAATTCATAAATTGGGCATATAAATTCGATACAATACGATCAGTCTAACAAAAACCCATTACAAGAAATCCTAGTCACATTTCATATTCATAGTCTGTGAAAACTATTGTGAAAGGATGTATCAGCAGCAGCAATATGCATATGGAGGAGCTCCAGGTTATACTTCTTAGACGAAAGCATTTTCAGGGCAGAGGCATCGCTTCCAACAACAACAAATTCACAGCCGGCAACAATAGACTCTGCTAAAAACTGGAATTGGGGAAAAATATTCTACAGATCTGCTTTGCTAATTTTAAAAGGGAAAATTGTCTATTTTAAACAGTGGAGGAAAAAATATTAGATCTGAGAAGAAAATAAAAAATCTTTAGCTCCACTTCACTGATTTCAAAGCTAATAGACAACGAAAATTTGAAATTTTCTTTAATCAATTTTTTTCACAGATTTACTTACCGATCTTTCCAATTCCGTCCATTCTCGTCAAAAATCTGGAACAATTTTCCATCGAACTTTATGAAACACATTTGCAGCACCTATAAATTGAACCAGCAAAATCATCATAAGTATTACGCTCCCATTAATTAAAGAAAAACAATCCATCGGATCATTTCCTTACCTGATAATTTCACCATTTCTTAAGCTGCGATAAGAAAAATATCAGCAGAATGTCATCAAGGGGAAAGAAAAAAAGTAAACTGAAACCCTAACCCTGGACAGAAATACAGACTACGTATATAAACGTCTTACAAACCCCAAGTCATAGAAACCCTAAAACCGAACATCTAAAAATATTTGGGATTTTTCCTTGCCTTTTCCTTCACCCCTGACAATTTAAAAAGTTTCTCTCTTTTCGACCTATCCATGTATACCAGTTGGAACGGCCAAATTAAGTTTTTGAAACAGTTAGACACTTTTTTACTATGCAACTAGCACTTGCACCAAAATAAGGTGCAAGGGTTACGTCTATAGTAAGATATAGTAAGATAAGGGTTACGTCTATACGTGCATCATTTTCAAAATCATGTTGAGTTTAATGTTTTTTGTTGGTGTGAAAGGGGTATTTTACCTAGCTAGTACATCACCTAGTATCCATTCACACTTGTAATTTACATTTTCTTAAGGTATACATAAGGTTATTATCACTTTATGTCTAAGTCATTAGATTAAGAGGCATGTCATAATATTATGCAATCTCGTGTCTCACTTTAGCCTATATAACTAAGTGATTCTTGTTGATGACCTAAATAACACAATGTAACAAAGGTTAAATGTTTCTACCTAACCTCTCCTAAAAGAAGCAACGAATTGTCAAATCTATAACTTCCCAAGGTCTTAGGAGTCAAGTCATGACAATGCATATTCATCAAAATCAACCACCATATACGAGTACGTGTTAAAATGTAAGAAAATATAGCTAAATGAAAACATGTGATTTTTGTGTATCTAGAAAATAAAATGTAGATATTGATAAGAGTTAGAGTTCTAAGTAAATGTTAACTAGAGTTGGCTTTATAATATATTTCACCGAAATATTTATAGTTATTTTATAATAAATTTTTATTGTCATTTGATTCTAATCTTAATTTTAATTAATTATCTTAATCTTAAATTTAATCCTCCTTAACTTTGATTTGAATAAAATCATTTTTTAAACAAAATAAAAAATAAAAGCATTAATGTAAAACATAAATAAAAAATCTCAAAAAGTAAATAATGAATAGGCATTAAAATGATATTGGTTCATTTTTATCATATATTAAATTTTGTCATTCTTTTTTACTATATTTTCTATCCATATTCTACTTAAGAATTCAAATCATAATTTCTTATATGGATCTCAACAAATTATGAGTAGAATTAACTTTTTCCATGATAATTTTTACAAAAATAACAAATAAAAAATTAAATAATAATTTAAAATTTATATAATTTTAAAATATATATTCACACATGATATCCATAACCTTGATTTTTTTTAGATCGGATGGTGTACGTGCGGGCTCTCGCAGGCGGCCAAGCTAGGGCTTCGATGCCCTAGCTCGAGGGAGGCGAAGCTGCAGGTGGGTCGTCGGGGGCAGGGAAGTGCAGGCGCGACGGGGGTGTGGAGTTGCAGGCGAGGTTGGGCAGGGTTCAGCGAAGGGAGTGGTGGGTGAAACGGGAGGTTGTGGGTGGAGCGGTGTCTGCGAGCGGCTCGGCTTTGGGGCTGCTGCGTGTCGTGGGCTTTCAGGGGGTTAGGGGTTTCGGCAAGCTCCCTCTCACGGTGGGGTCGAGGGTTTTGTGCTTTCCCGAGTGGCCCTTTGGGGTGTGGGCCTTTTTTTTATCTTGCTTAATTTTTCGAAGCTCCAATGACGAGTATTGGTGGTGAGGACTCGCAAGTACCTCCAGCCATGGATTTTCACGTTGCAGTGGGCTCAAAACCCCCATTCCAAAGTATGAAGACTTTTAACAATAACCTTTTCTCATCTGAATCGGGATCGGGGACTGTTGGTGGTTCTCGCATTATGAAGATTAATGGTTGCCTGGAGAGATGCAGTGAGAGACCGAAGTTGGTTATTCCTCTAAAACTGATTGTTGAAGACGTTGAGTACTTTTCAAAACACTCGCTTTATTGCAAGTTTTTGGGAATGAGGGTTTCTTTGCAATTTTTCGAAAACTGGGCGCAGAGGACTTGGGCTCTGGAAGGGGAAATGGAGATTCTGATGTTGGCAAACAACTATTTCATGGTTACCTTCAACTGCATGGAGGATCACAATAGGGTCGTTGAAGGAGGCCCATATTTTAACAACCAAGTGGGGTTGTTCATCAAGCCTTGGCATGCAAGGTTTAACCCTTAGGAGGAGCTCCCAAACAGGGTTCCAGTGTAGGTTCATTTGCCACGTTTTCCTGTGGAATGTTGTCGGGAGGATGTGCTATGATTGCTGGCCGCACTGCTTGAGAAGCCAGTGGGATCCTCAACGCAAACCCTAGGGAGAAAGGTAATGACTTTTGCGTGTATTTGTGTTGAAATTGATCTTAGTAAACCTTTGCCAGACGATATAGATATGTGTGCGGGCTCTTATTCATGGGTTCAACAGCTTGATTATGAGACTTTACCTTTCTGTTGTCGTCTGTGTCATGAGTATGGTTATTTACAGCGTAAGTGCCCTAGATATAAACCGGTGGTACGTCAACCTCAACAGTCGGCCCAGAGTCAAGATAGGGTTGATAAAGGAAAAGCTACTATGTCAGCCGAGGTAGAGGGTACTAATGGTTTTGTCTCAGTTAAGACAAGGAACAGGAATTGAGGACAAAAGAGGTCCTTACTGTTAGGGTTTCAAGCAGATCCGAAGCAAATATGAACTAACAATTATATGCAGATTTAAATACAAAAGATAAAGAAATAAAACAGGACACAGATAACACAGAGATTTAACGTGGTTCACCCAGAATGGGTTACGTCCACCATACACAGCCGTCCAATCTTTCTTATTATCCAGCAAAAATAGTACATCAACCTTACAATGCCTTAAGCATCCCAGCCACTTATAACATGCATTTTTAGGGCAACAAACAAAGTCGGCCTTTTTAGGGTTTTATTACAATGTCGGTTTTCATCAACAAAAACGGCAAAAAAAAAAATTTCTCGGGGGCTGCCGCCCCCGAACCCCCGCTTTCTCGGGGGCTACCGCCCCCGAACCCCTGCCCGGGGCCCGGCCCGGCCCCAGACCCCGGCGAGGATACGTGCTGAGTGTACAGTACTTTGCTGATCAGTCGCCACATTTCAACAATCTCCCACTTGGAGACTGATCAGGCTCCACACCGAACAATCTCCCACTTGGAGACTAATACTACACGACACCACTGTACATGCAACATCCGCTGGATAAAACACTAGGACTTGACTGGTATAAATTCCACAATTATTAATCAAGAAGACCAACAGAAACTGATGAAGAAATCAGCTTCTCCTGTGGAACTGCCTTTGTGAACATATCGGCAGGATTCTCACTTGTGTGAATCTTCTCAAGCCGTAACTGACCCTCCTCCAAAATAGTCCGGATGAAGTGGTACCTGAGCTGAATGTGCTTTGTCCTTGAATGAAAAGCAGAGTTCTTCGCAAGATGAATGGCACTCTGGCTATCAGTATACAATGGGCTATCCTCTTGTGTCTGACCCAATTCCTTCAGAAAACATTGCAACCAAATCATCTCTTTGCTGGCTTCTGTAGCAGCAACATACTCAGCTTCAGTGGTTGAAAGTGCAACAACCTTTTGCAGCCTAGAAATCCAACTGACTGCAGTTCCCCCTATAGTAAAAACATACCCTGTAGTACTCCTCCGTGAATCAATATCACCTGCCAGATCAGAGTCAACAAATCCACTTAGAGCAACATTAGATCCTTTGAAACATAATGCCTTCGTAGTAGTTCCTTTCAAATACCGAAGAATCCATTTCACAGCATTCCAATGTTTCATACCCGGATTACTCATAAACCTGCTCACAACTCCCACTGCATGTGCAATATCTGGCCTTGTGCATACCATTGCATACATCAGACTGCCAACAGCTGATGAATACGGGATGTTAGACATTTTATTAACCTCTTCCTGTGCCTTTGGACACATCTCCTTAGTCAATTTGAAATGACTAGCCAAAGGTGTACTAACTGCTTTTGCATCCTGCATGTTAAATCTTTTCAACACCTTCTTTATATACTCACTTTGGGACAAATTCAAGGTTCTATTTTTCCTGTCCCGTGTAATCCTCATACCGAGAATTTGCTTAGCTGCACCCAAATCCTTCATAGCAAATGACCTGGCTAATTTTTGTTTAAGATCATTTATATGTTGCATGTTAGACCCAGCAACAAGCATGTCATCAACATAAAGCAACAGGATAATATAACTGCCATTATCAAATCTCTTAAAATATACACAATGATCAAAATGACATCTATGATAACCGTGTTCAGCCATGAAACTATCAAATTTTAAATACCATTGTCGGGGTGCTTGCTTTAGGCCATACAGACTTTTCTTCAACCTGCACACCAAGTTCTCCTTACCTTTGACCTCATATCCCTGTGGTTGCAACATGTAAATTTCCTCCTCCAAATCTCCATGGAGAAAAGCTGTTTTGACATCTAATTGTTCAAGATGTAAATCATCTGCAGCCACAAGACTAAGTACAGTTCTAATTGAAGTCATTTTTACAACTGGAGAAAATATTTCATCATAATCTATACCCTTTTTTTGTGCAAAACCTTTTACCACAAGTCTGGCCTTATATCTTTTCTGACCTCCTTCCTCCTCCTTCAGCCGATAAACCCATTTGTTAGGCAAGGCTCTTTTTTCTGCAGGTAAAGGGACTAAGTCCCAAGTCTTATTTTTCATCAAGGAGTCCATCTCCTCTTTCATGCCTAGTTGCCATTGTTGTTTGGCATCCACCTGCATTGCTTCTTCATATTCTTCTGGTTCACCAGAATCTGTTAATAAAATAGAATACAAAGAAGGAGAAAATCTTTCAGGGGGTCTACTTGTCCTCGTAGAACGTCTAACACTTGCAGGAGTTTGTGGGACAATCTGTTGTTGCTGAGCATCAGGTACCTGTGGCATTTCATTTTCAGGAATCTCATCCAACACCACATATTCTTGTTTGTCCTGTTCATGCTTCTTTTCCTGCATCTGTTCTTTATACATAACCTTCTCATTGAATATAACATCTCTACTTCTAATTATTTTCTTATTTTCAAAATCCCATAACCGATAGCCATATTCATCTATCCCATATCCAATGAAGGTACATTTCTGAGATTTAGCATCAAGCTTGGTTCTGTTTTCTTTATCAACATGGACAAAAACTTCGCAACCAAAAGTTTTTAGAAAAGAATAATTTACCTTTTTACCAGTCCATGCCTCCTCTGGAATACCACCATCCAAAGGGGTTGAAGGTCCTCTATTTATCAAATAGACAGCAGTATGTACAGCATCTGCCCAAAAATGTAAGGGCAATCCAGCATGCAATCTCATGCTCCTCGCACGTTCCATGATGGTCCTATTCATTCTCTCTGACACACCATTTTCCTGTGGAGTTCCTGGAACTGTCTTCTGCTTTCGAATCCCATTTAAGGAACAGTAATCTTCAAATGCTTTGCTGCAATACTCACCTCCATTATCCGATCTGAGACACTTCAACTTTTTTCCTGTCTCATTTTCAACCAGAGCTTTCCATTTCTTAAAAGTTTCAAAAACATCTGATTTTTGTTTTAGGAAATATACCCATGTTTTTCTAGTTGAGTCATCAATAAAAATAACATAATAACAAGAGCCACCAAGAGATGATACTTGAGCCGGTCCCCATACATCTGAATGTACAAGCTCTAACTTCTCACTCTTCTTCTCTTTCCCAACCTTGAGAAATCTGACTCTTTTCTGTTTACCATAAACACAGTTTTCACAGAACTCTAAATCAATCTTCTTTAGTCCTGGCAATAGATTTTTGGAGTGAAGGATTTTCATCCCTTTCTCACTCATGTGCCCAAGCCTATGGTGCCACATTATCGAATCTGTTCTTGCAACATTTATTGTTGTTGTCCCTGCAGTAACTTTATCTGTAGCAGCTAAGGTAGAGTAAGTGTTACCAGTACACAGATATAATGTGCCTACCTTCGCACCTTTAGCTACTACTAACGATCCTTTAGTGACCTTCCACATACTATCTGAGAAGGTAACTATGCAACCTTCACTACCTAGTTGCCCTGCAGAAATTAAATTTCTTCTTAAATTAGGAACATGTCTTACCTCCTGCAAAAACCAGTCATTACCATTCTGCAACTTGATCTTTATCTTTCCTTTTCCAACAATTTGACAGGGCTCATCATCACCCAAATATACCTGTCCAAAATCACCTTGAACATAATCTAGAAAATATTTTCTATGGGGTGTAGCATGAAATGAAGCCCCAGAATCTATTACCCAGGAATCATTAACATTATCCAAACATAAGATTAAAGCATCTTGTAGAGTATTACTTGCAATATTAGCTTCCTTACTGTCATTTTCATTTTTGTCTCCTTCTTTGTTTTTCCGAGACCAACAGTCTTTCTTTAGATGACCAGGCTTTCCGCAGTACCAGCAATCTTTCTTTCCTCTAGATTGAGAGCGTCCTTTCTTTGACTTCCCTCGTGACTTCTCATTTCCAGGGCCTTTTCCTCTTTCCTTTGATCTTCCTCTGTTCTCCACATTCAAAACACTACCCGATGATGTTGGAGTCTCACCTGTGCTTTTCCTTCGCATTTCCTCGCTTAGAATAACACCAACAATATCATCAAATACCAAAGTATTTTTACCAGAGACAGAGTTACTTACAGCCATAACCAAACTATTCCAGCTTTCTGGCAAAGAACATAAAATCAAGAGAGCCCTAACCTCTTCTGCAAAGGTAATTTTTACCGAAGACAATTGACTGGTAATTGTATTAAATTCATTTAAGTGCTCCGCTACAGATCCTCCCTCACTCATTTTCAAATTAAACAAACGCTTCATAAGAAATACCTTATTCGAAGCCGAGGGTTTCTCATACAGCTTAGCCAATGTTGCCATCAAATCTACAGTCGTTTTTGCTTCTGTTATATTGAATGCTACAGACGCTGCAAGGCACAATCGAATGGATCCCAGTGCCTTTCTATCTAAAATGTCTCACTCTTCATCTGATATTGTGGTCGGTTTCTTTGCCTTTCCTTCCAATGGCCGCCACAAATCCTTTTGATACAGGTAATCCTCCATCTGCATTTTCCATAACTGATAATTCTGGCCGTTAAACTTTTCGACCTTGAATTTGGAATCCTCCATTGCTCCCACTCAAATCTGAAAGTCCTGCCAATTTACAGAAAACCTCGCTCTGATACCAATTGTTAGGGTTTCAAGCAGATCCGAAGCAAATATGAACTAACAATTATATGCAGATTTAAATACAAAAGATAAAGAAATAAAACAGGACACAGATAACACAGAGATTTAACGTGGTTCACCCAGAATGGGTTACGTCCACCATACACAGCCGTCCAATCTTTCTTATTATCCAGCAAAAATAGTACATCAACCTTACAATGCCTTAAGCATCCCAGCCACTTATAACATGCATTTTTAGGGCAACAAACAAAGTTGGCCTTTTTAGGGTTTTATTACAATGTCGGTTTTCATCAACAAAAACGGCAAAAAAAAAATTTTCTCGGGGGCTGCCGCCCCCGAACCCCCGCTTTCCCCCGGCGAGGATACGTGCTGAGTGTACAGTACTTTGCTGATCAGTCGCCACATTTCAACACTTACAGGAGAGACAGGAAGAGGATACCTTTAACAGATTTGAGGCCTTGGACAACCTTAGCCATCAGGAAAGTGAATATGGGGTTAACTCCTTTGGAACAAGGTGCATCAAGGGGGGTCTTGAAAGAGGTATTGAGGATTTTACCCAGGCCCTGCAAGTGATTGGAAGCCAGCAAATGTAGATAGATCAGACAGTAGGGGTCCAGTTGGGAATCACTCCTGGTTCGAAGGTAAATTTGGTTGGGGGGGAGGGCTCTCCGATAGCCCTAAAATTGGAACCGGCTGGGGCTAAAAGTAACAAGTCCTCTATTCACCTGGGGCTACATCAGAAAGATATTAAGAAAAGTGCTACGGAGAAGAACTCAAAGGTTGGTAGAAAGAAGGACTTGGATAAAATCAAATTGATGGGAGAAAATTTGGTTGAGTCAGGGTCAGTAAAGACTTTGGATTCTCACTTTTCCAATCCTCCTAAATGATTGTGCTCTCATGGAATGTAAGGGGCTTGAATAGCGGCCCTAGACAAAAAGTTGTTCAGGATTTGATTAGGAATCAGTCACCTGATGTCCTATTCTTGCAAGAAACTAAACTCTCAGTGGAGAGTATGATGGGTCTAGTGCTGAAGCTCTGGGGGCGAGGCGAATGTCAGTGTATTGGGGCTGTTGGTTCCTCTGGAGGGGTGGCCTGTCTTTGGAACCCTTCAAGGATTCACCCCGTCTGGTGGATGGCTTCCAGATCTTCTCTATCTGGGGTTGCCTCCATTCTTGAGACCAGAGATCTTATTTTGTTTACTAATATATATGCCCCCACCGATCTTCAGGGCAAACAGAACTTACGGTCTCATATTTCTTGTATGTGAAGGCTGGTCCCTTTCCATCCTTGGATTATGGCGGGAGATTTCAATGCTATCCTTGAGTTGAGTGAGAAGAAGGGGGGTGTCATGCGGTTGGAGCCATCTTCTCTCCTTTTTCGAGATAGTATTTCATTGTTGCATCTTGTTGACATTAAGCTTAGTAATGGTTTGTTCACTTGGAACAATAGGAGAGTGGGGGAGTGTTGGATTGCAGAGAGGTTGGATCGATTTTTGGTTTCCTGTTTTTAGTTTGGTGGGGGGTGGTCCACAAGTTCTGAGATTCTTGACTGGAGAGGGTCAGACCACTAGCCTATCAAGTTGGTTTCTTCTTCTACCCGGGTTGCTTGCTCTCCTTCATTCAAATTCCAACTTATGTGGCTTCGGGACCCTGCTTTGCCAGCTCTTATTGAGCAGTGGTGGAGGAAGGGAAGGTCGGCCTTTGGCACTGCTATGTACACTTTTGCCAAGCAGCTGCAGTTTGTTAAGTTCCAGCTTAAACAATGGAATCGACAGGGTTTTGGGAACATTTTTCACACTAAGAAAGCTGCCCAAACATGTTAAATGGCATCACCAGTGAAATCAAAGAGCATGGTTTGTCTGAAGCTTTGCTTAGGGAGTAGGAGAGGGTTGTCAAGGCTTTAGAGGAATGGGAGCTCAGGGAAGAAATTTACTAGAAACAGAGGACCCATATTGATTGGCTTCAAGTGGGCGATAAGAACATGGCTTTCTTTTTCAACTCTGTGAAAGCAAGACATCATGGAAATTCCATTCCTGCTCTGGTCAATGATAGAGGTGAGGTGTTATTATCCTTGCAGGAGATATCTAGGGAGGCTTTACAATATTTTCGATCCCTCTTCAATGAGGATTCTCAGGGGGAATCGGTGGAGGAGAACCAAGTTCTTGCTTGCATTCCTCCTCTTGTTACTAGGGAGATGAATGAGTAGCTTATGGACCCTATTTTGCTGGAAGAACTTGAGAGGATTGTTTTTCATATGAGGAAAGGAAAAGCCCCTGGCCCGGATGGGTTCCCGATTGAATTCTTTCAAGGGTTATGGGATATCATCAAACTGGACTTATTGGAAGTAGTCCAAGAGTCCCAAAGGAATAAATAGATGCTTCGAGCCCTGAATGCGACCTTCATTGCGCTTACCCCTAAGTGTGAGGAGGCCGACAAGTTAGGCCAGTTTTGCCCTATATCTCTCTGCAATGTGATTTATAAGATCATCTTGAAGCTGATTGCAGAGAGGCTGAAGAAGTGTCTGGGGGGTGTTATCTCCGAGGAACAGAGCAGGTTTGTGGAAGGGCGTCAAATTCTGGATGGTGTGGTCATTGCTACGGAGACCATTCATTCTATGGCAACCTCCAAGGAAAAAGCTATGTTTATCAAGTTGGACATGGCTAAGGCTTACGACACAGTTCGTTGGTCTTTCCTCCAGAAGATCCTTAGGGCTTTTGGCTTTGCCGAGGAATGGATTCAATGGGTTATGAGTGGAGTTACATCCACCTCTTTCTTAGTGCTAATCAATGGGGATCATACTGAGTTGTTTGGTGCGTCTAGAGGCCTTCATTAGGGGGACCCCCTCTCCCCTTACTTATTCATTCTCCTGGCTAAGGGCCTAGGGAGGTTGATCAAGCATAATGTGGGTCAGGGCAATATTCAGGGTTGGAGCTGGGGTAATGACTTGCAGTCGCAGTCTCATTTGCAATTTGTTGATGACATAGCCTTGATGGGACTTGCTCGGATCAGAGAAGCTACAAATCTGCGTAGGGTTTTGGATGTTTATCTGGCGGCCTCGGGCCAATTGATCAATGAAGATAAATCTTATATCATTTTCTTCACCCCTGGAACTATTCAAAGGAGGATTGCTCTCATCTTGAGATTCCAAGTTGGCTATTTGCCCTTGACTTATTTGGGTATTCCTCTCTCTCCTGGTAACCCTCCCCGGGAGTCATGGCAGGGTATCTTGGATAAATTTCGCTTGAAGGTTGAACATTAGACTCATAGATGGTTATCATTTGCTGGGAGGGTTCAACTAATTCAGTCGATGGTTCAGGCTCTTCCGACCTTTCAATGTATGCTTCAAGTGGCTCCTAAGTGGTTCTTGAAGGGCTTGGATGCTTTGGCAGGCAATCTATCCTTGTCCAAATGGAGTCTTGTCAATTGGGACTTGGTGTGTAGCCCGAAGAAACCGGGGGGCCTTGGTTTAAGGCAGGCTATTCTATTTGGGGAGGCTCTGGCGGAAAAATTGTACTGGAGTTGGTGTGTCGAGTAGGATCATGGCTGGGCTAAGATTTTGGCCTTCAAATATATGCAGAGGATACCAGCTCAGGAGGTTCCAAGATATCCACTTGAGGATAAAGGCTCTATGATTTGGTATACTCTCAAGAAGGGGGCCTCTCTCATTAAGGAAGGACTCTTTTGGATCAGCAGGAGGGGGGGAGAGGTCCTTTTCTGGAACGACTCCTGGGACGGGTACCCCCCCATCCTTGATCAATTTCCTAATCTTGGGAACCTTAGCTAGAGGGTTTTGGAGGTGGGGTGGTCAAGTGTGAGTGATTTCAAGACTTTTTACAGGTGTGAGCAGCTGGAGATGGAGTGGTGGAAGGATCTTAATGAGTGGTCGGTTGCTGGGATGGAGGAGGACTGTGTTGAGTTACAAGGCATTCTGGCAAGTAGACATTGTAGTGACATCAAGGGTAGGGATGGACTTGCCTGGTCTCCGAATCCTAAGGGCATCTTTACTGTAGCTAGTGGATACAGGGAACTGTTGAACCGAAGATTGGAGGGAAGAGAGGTGCACTGGTGGAAACAGGTTTGGAACAATTCTTCTTGGCCGAAGTGCAACTACTTTGCTTGGACTCTGGCCTTGAATAGATGCCTAACTTGGGATAATATTCACAAGCAAGGATTCTTGGGCCCTTTGATTTGTGCTTTGTGTGGTAATGGGGAGGAAGACTCCTCACATTTGTTCTTTAGATGCCCCTTCTCTATGCTTATTTGGCATTACTGGTGGGGGGTGTGGAAGTGTCCTTGTGTTCATGCAGATTCTCTGGTGGAGTTTTGGAGTAGTTTGGGCAGACCTCCTATCTTGTCCCCCTTCCTCCAGATGGTCTGGTATATTGGGCCCATTTTCATTCTCTGGCAGATCTGGCTTGAGAGGAATAGAAGGATCTTTCATGAGGCTAGATTGTCAATGCAACAGGTGTGGAATAGAATCATGGTTATGATTCAGGAGACGGTGGAAGCTAAATGTGAGGTGAATTTTCCTTTCGATAGAGATGAGGCGGATATCGTGAGTAGGTTTGGCTGGTAGGAGTTGTCTCCCGCCTCCACTTGTGTCAAAAGAGGTAGGTGTGCTATGAAGAAGGTCCAACGGGTGGGAAGGTGGAGACCCCCCCAGGATGAGATTATCAAGATTAACACTGATGGCTCCTCCAGGGGTAACCCGAGCCCAACAGGAGTTGGAGGTGTTGGTAGGAATTGTTTGGGGGAGGTGGTTTTCTTCTTTTCAATGCATAAAGGGAGGCAACCTAATAATTTTATGGAGGGACTTGCTATTCTCTATGCCCTGGAGCGGACTTGGGAGTTGGGTAGAAGGAAGGTTATCTGTGAATCGGATTCACAAATTATTGTGAATTTGTTGACTGAGAAGAAGGTGAGTGGGATTCATTGGCAGCTGGTAGGGATAGTTCATCAGATTCTTCAAATTATTTCTTTAATGGAGCAGGTGTCCTTCATCCACATTCCTCATGAATGAAATAGAGCAACGAATTGTTTGGCTAAGTGGCTTCAAAACATGACAGTGATTGGAAAATTGAAGGTTGGGAGCATCTTTCCCTGGATTACTGTGAGGTCTTGCAGAAGATTTTTGCTGAGGATATGGATAGTAATGATGTTGGTTGATCTTAGTCAGAGCCTGAGGCTCTTTTTTGGAGCCTCGGGGCTTGGGCCCTCCTTGTAATTTTTGTGTCTATGTTTCAATAAAGTTTTTACCCCTTTTATTCAATATATATATATATATATATATATATATATATATATATATATATATATATATATATATATATATATATATATATATATATATATATATATATATATATATATATATATATATATTCACACATGAAAAACATATCTCCACTCTAATTTAATGTTCATATTCAATAATTAATGAAATAATTTTATGTTTGTGTTCATTTTCAACAAAAAATAAATTCAAATTCAATTAAATAATGAAAATTATGAATTAAAAAATAATGTTAACATGGATAAAATAGATAATCCAAAAAGAAAAGTAATTTTGCACACTATATATATATATATATATATATATATATATATATATATATATATTCACACATGAAAAACATATCTCCACTCTAATTTAATGTTCATATTCAATAATTAATGAAATAATTTTATGTTTGTGTTCATTTTCAACAAAAAATAAATTCAAATTCAATTAAATAATGAAAATTATGAATTAAAAAATAATGTTAACATGGATAAAATAGATAATCCAAAAAGAAAAGTAATTTTGCACACTTTAATTATTTAATAAATATTAATTTTGCACACGAAACCCTACCAAACCCCAACTTTAATTTTAAATTAATAATGCAATATTAAGTTTAATAATTTTTTATTTTTATCTCTTCAACGTTAATTTTTTACTATCATTACTTTCAATCCCTATGCAAAAAAATCTCATAAATCAGAAAATTTAATGTCATTGCATTCTCAATTCCGAAAGTTTCGTGATTTTAAAATCCGTACTCATTAATCCTAGAGAGATATAGGTATGTGCCCATTTTTATTAGTTCCTGCCGACAGGCAGAAACTAACGCAATCGTTGAATACATTTTTGTTTTCAACCTCCTCCAATGAGCGCTCAGAATTTTTGGAGCTTCAATGCTTTTGGAAAACTTAAATATTTAAATTGGATTAATAATTAATATTAAATTATTTATATTTAATATGATTTGTCAATGCCGCTGAAACATTTGATTAAATGAAATAATAAAAAATAAGAAAATACATACGGGAAAAAACTTTAGACATATTGTAATAATTCAAATCTGTAAAAAATCTTTGTGCATTAAATGCCATTGAAGGAATTTGGCAGAGTTCATTTAATTTTTAACTTTCGAACAATCTGGAGTAGTCATGAGCATTCTCCAGTACATTCTCGATCTGTGCTTTGCATTGTGTTTCAGTAATGTATTTGAGTACATCTGCATCTGAGTGAACGCACATCCTTCATTTTCCTGGAAGGCAAAGAACAACAGCCAGAAATAGGGGTGAAAAAAACTGTTAGGTAAGATCTTTATTTTTGGACAGTGGCTTTTATTTATGTTTTGGACAAATTAGTGCTATTGAATTGTGTTTCAATGGTTAACCAGTTATAAATTCCCCATGTTTTCATTTTGGTCACTGGTTTCCCACCTTACTTTCTATAACAAATGTCTGTAAGCACAGTAAAAATGATTAAGCTACATTTATCTTTAACATTTTTATTGTGATATTGTGGTTTTTCACGGATTATTGAAACAACTAAGATTCAGAAGGTAGTACCTTCTGTAACCGCTATAGGGTACTTTGCTTCTGAGCCACAAGCCCTTCACAGGTCCAAGCTTCACTGTTGTAGATCGGCCTTCACACAAATGTCGGACTACAACCCCCAGTAACGTATAAGGAACAACACATTGCTTGTTTATCAAGAGCTAAAATAAAGGTTTTACAAATTTTGAAAAACAAAGAACCCACAAAATGACATTTTATCAGAAATAAAACGTGAAAAAAGAAGGGTTTATAAAATTTGTTATTAAAATCCAAAAATATGTCTGATAACATGAAATTGATTTTAGTTGAGCCAAGAACCTATCATAATCAACATTTGTTTTAAAAGATAAAAATAAAATTTGAATAGTTACTTTTTACTCTGAATTTGATAGGGCCCTGGAATTGCATTCAGTCTGGCTTTATTTTTTTGCCTGTGTTGGTTACTGGGTCGCATAATTACTAAGGGAGTGAGCCAAGGCAGGCGCTGAAGGAGAACCCCACTCACCGATTCCCATTTTGAGCACCATACTGAAAGGATTCCATGTATCATTACGCTTGTAAGCGACTTTTACAGCAGGGCCTGCGTCCCAGAAAGTACCCATATGCAACCACAATTCTTTGCTATCTCCTACAGCAATCCCAGAGATCAACAATTCATCTTTCTTCACGCAAATTCCCTGAAACTACTTTTCATTAAACAAAGAAAAGTTAAAACAGAGCACTTAAGTAAAAAATGTTAAAAGCTGACCCTCTTTCATGGAAGCGCTGGCCTGCGACACGTTCCTTGCCATGGCGACAAGAAGTGCTATGCCGTGCTCTGTAGCCGCTACAGTGTTTGCAGTGGGAGCATTTACCACCAAACACCCGTACTCTGTTGCGGCATGGAGATCCACATTATCAATTCCCACGCCGGCTCTTCCAACGACCTTGAGGCGTCCCTGCAAAGATTCATCCATCCGCAACCTTCTCGAATCATCTACCCACCTGCAACCTTCTGGAATTGTCCATCCATCCATCCCCAAACCATTAAAAAATTATTACGGAAGAAAAAATTAATAGCATTATTATGACTAAAGTCATAATTTTAGGAAAAAAATAAACGTCAACTGCTCATTCTTCCATTTGGAAGCGCGAATCTAAGGTAGACCGTCTCTTCCTTGCAAAAAAAATACGCCATTAGTCCTCATCTCATTTCAAGCCTTGACAAGTAGACCTCGCATGTAGCTGGCATCTGCATCTCTTTCCGTGGCTAGACACCTGTATCTGTAGAGTTATCACATATTAAACAGTGGCTAGCAGTTATCTTTTAAATACCAAATGGCAAAATTAGCTATACCAGATGTTAGCTTCTAATAAATTATAATATTGTTAATTTGTGATTAGTAAAAAATTAAATTAGACCAAATTATACATTAATTATATTTTTAGTTATGAATTAATATTGTTCTAATAAAATTTTTATTAAATTTATCAAATTTGGTTTTATTTGTAATTTTTAATATAAAGGTTTAAATCTTAAACTAACAATATGTAATTGCAAATTTGTTTTAAGACAAAACAATAATATATGTTGTATATTAGTTCTTTATTCTAAATTATTTTATTTATATTTTTAGTAATAAATTACTAATATGAATATGTTAAGGAATTGTTTTCATAAATAAATAATTTAATTTTAAAAAACAATAATTTTAAATTTATGTGCAAAATAGTATTTGTTTCACAAGTTAAATAGTCTTATGGAAATTTATTGCATTCTCAATTTTTTGTTCATTTACATGCCATTGCCATGCATACGACTTACTTGTAATTCTTACTTTGATAAATGTAATCTATATCACCTATTGATATGCTCCAAGTTGTTACTAAACTGTGTACCTATCTTTCATTCTGTTCGTTTTCTATTTGCATTCCATTGTTAGGCATAGAACATATTAATTGTTACATGGTTTCAGATTTTTTGTTTTAGTTTTAGTTTGATTTGTATATATAGTTTTTTTTAAAAATATGCTATTCAAACTGATTATTCCCAATTTATATTGTTGTCCCCAACCTCCTTATTAAGAACCACCTGTAACAGATTATGTCCACGTGCAACATAGACAAGGTAAGCAAACAAGTTAAATGGAAAATGTAAAGGCATCTACAAGGCATGTGGATTGTTAGCTGTGTCTGTTTATATGAATCTCTATTGAGGTTCTTTGCTCTTTTTTAAGGCTGGTGATTTTTTTTTTCATGTTATTTTACCCCATTTTTACTTGTTTTGAGCTGACTTCAGCTAAATTTAATGTGATTATAGGTGTTTGGTTAAGTTAATTTTTATTGTAGTTTTTTTGGATTCGAATATCCAATACAGTAATATACTACGGTTTACCCTTCCAATAAATTAAATTGCCTTGTTTTGCTACTGTCCTCACTGCCTCTCCAAAATAGGAGCTTTCAAACAGGGTATAGACATCCATAGAAGCAGAAAGCACTTTTGTAAGATGTTATAGTTTCAATTGCCTTGGTGGACAGGTATACAAAATGTAGAAGGATAGACGAGGCATGTTAACTATTTGACAGAATGCCTTACAAAAATGCGGTCTCATGGAATGCCATGATCGCAGGGTATGTGCAAAATAGTTACAATTTAGGCATGCATATAAAAGGTAAATATATATACTACTGATTTAATCTACATTGCAATTTTCAAGAAATTGAGATGATAAATTGAATAAAAAATGATTTAACCTTCTAATTTATATAGTTAAAATTTCATGGTTATTGCTTGTTGAAGTAATCTTTTTATGCTATACTTTAATTTTCAAATTAAGAAGACACACTTACATTGATGAAAATTTGATTCTACACGGCACATGGATTGTTAGCTAGGTTTCTTTCTTTGGTCAATAAATTATTATTTTTTTTTATAGAATTTTGTTTAAACATAAATTCACATCTCAGTTCACTGAGTGGGTACAATTAAGTTTATGACATTGAATAAAATGGTTTTCTGTTTGAAGCTGAAAAAATCCCTTTCATATAATAATTGTTTAGAAGTAGTTTAATGAGTCAAATCAAATTTAATGTATATTATATAGTACTGAAATTATTATTATTTATTTTTTATATTTCCAGTTCAATAAATTTAAATTATTTTTATTCTTAACTATCATTATGTGATTGCAAAATTTGTTTTAAGACAACAATAATATATTTTCTATAATAGTTTTTTTTTATTTTAAATATTTTTATTTATAAATTTAATAACAGATTTATAATTTGAACATATTAAGCATTTGTTTTGAATAATTAAAAAATTATTTTTAGAAATCAATAATTTTAATAAGAAATCTTATTTTTGTATAAAATTCAATTCTTTTTAATGTTAATACTAATATATAAAAGTTTCACTTGTTCCAGGATTTCATATACAAATATTCCACATCAACTATCAATATTGAAGGTATGTCAAATACTTCCACAAAATAGTATTTCTTTTGCAAGTTAAATGGTTTTATGCAAATTTATTACATTCTCAAAATTTTGTTCATTTGCATGCCATTGTCATACATACAACACATTTTTGTTTTTCTATTTGCATTCCATTGTTAGTCATAGAACATTTTAATTGTTAAATAGTTTTACATAATAGTCTTCTTCCTAAAAGATAGAGGCAAATTGTCTATTATGATCTAGGATTTTAAGGAAATATTGTTTTCTCCAATTGTGTTATATAAAGAATATTGTCTCGATTGTATTTACAAGTACTTTTTTAGGTAACCATAAATCATTAAGAATATCTATATACATAGACATATCTTTCTAGAAATATATTTACATACTTTACCATACCATCAAAAATAAAGAAACTGTTCACCATTAGTCTACTTATAAGCATGTCGCCAAGTAAGTTTGCGCTCAGCTTTACGAGAATTTTCAAATTGTCCATGACAATCTATAATTTTTTTGCATTGCAGGTAACGAACTTTGTAGGTAACAAAATTGGTGAGTAGACAATAAATTTAAGTGCAGTATATAGTGTTCAGTACTTAGTGCCCAAAACTTGGAATTGAACAATTGCAATTAATTCTAACTTCACAATTTAAAAACAAAAACCTCTGTGCAAAAGGAAACTCAACAAAACTTAGGAGTCATAGAAATCAAAACATCTCAACATATGACAGGTGCTAATACTTGTGACATTGACAAAGTGTTAAAAGACAATGGCCTATGTCGAATTACAAATTTCAAATACAACAATGGCGATTGCTTATTCGATTCTCTAGAGTTCCTATTACAAAATCGATTCACCTCCATAGAATTGCGAAATGGTGTAATTGACCATTTCTTAAACTGCCTTGCAAGATGCGAAGCAGAAGCAATCAAGTCATACAACGATGAGATCAACCCTGAAAGTTTGTATGAAATGCACCATCTTCGAGATAGAAACACTTATCTACAACGCATGCGATTGTCCGCAATGACAACCACAAACGAAAAAGAAACAGGACTATGGGGAGATATTTTTTGTATCCATTGGATATCAAACTGGCTCAATATACAAATATGTCTTTGGTCAAAAACAACGGGAAAAAAGTATTTGCATTTCAAAGAATTTTCAAACACAAAATGCTATTCTTTACTCTTCCATGACACAAATCCACTTTCAGGGCATTTTGAGCCACTGTTAGAAATAGGAAATGAAAATACCAAATACACACAAAAGCTAACACTGCGCACATTAAAAAGAACACTTAGAGATAAGATTATGCCTTCGTGTTCTACAAAAAAACAATTGGAACAAGTCCTAGCCATTAGTAATCAGTCAACGCAACATATTGAACATCAACAAAGAAAAATAGGTAATATGACAATAAGTACAAGAGCAAAATCAACCAACACAAACTCCTCAACAATCACACTTCGTCAACTAAAAAAACAAATTAGAAGTGAAAAGCTTATAAATATTGAAGCTGCCAATGATTACAATATCCCCAAACCAATAGCAATCAACCCATCATTTCAACAAAAAACTAATAAGAGGACTAGTTCACTGTCACCAGTAAGAATTTTTAAAGACAGAATACAAGATACTCCTAAGTATACTTGTTCAATTTGCCTAATGTTACACTTTAAAAAACAAACTAGGGTATTTAAAGACAAAGAAAAAAACACTTATCAAACTCTATTGCAATTTGATCGTACTACAACAAGAAATACAATATGTCGAACTTGTAACAATGCATTACAACAACATGTGCTACCAAAATATTCAACACCACACAACATTCGTACTAATAAACCATTGCAACATGTACAACATCTATCCCAGCTAGAAGAACGATTGGTCTCACTGAGAATTGCATTTGCACAAATTTGGGAACTAGGCCATAGAAGACCACAACTAGGCTTGACCGGCTCGATAATTAATGTCCCAGCAAATATGGACATAATACAAACAGCACTACCACAATCTACTGACAGCACAACAACAATTGCAGTATCGCTAAAGAGGCGCCCGGAGTACAAAAACGCATTCCAGAAAGGAATGGTGCACCCAAACCTTATAATGCAAGCTTTGTTTCAACTATCAAGCACACCACTTTACAAATTACAAAATGTGCAAATCAACAAAGATTGGCAAGCCATCGTACAACACAATTCAAATAACCAAGAAACAATACAAATAAATAATACTGATACTGACACAGATAGTGACATGGAACAAGAACAACCATCAGAAACTTTGATACACGGATTCACTGAATCTAGGTGCATACACCAAATGCAGGATAAAATACTAGAAATTTCTCCCGCACAAGACAATTGTCCCATAGGCATTTTCCAAGACAAATATGCTGAAGAAATGAACTTCCCAACACTTTTTTTTGGCAGCGCACGTGATGATGACATTACGAAAAGGTTTACATACCAAAAGATTGCACAATGGGAACTCTTAACCTCACATAGACAATTTGCATATCACACAACTAACCTGTTTTTCAAAACTGTCAAAGTCCTTATACAACAAGTCATCTCAACAATGTGGGTAAGAATACGGAAAGGACAACTTAAAGGCAAAAAGCTAATTGCAAAAGATGTCAAAGAAAAGCCAAACCTAGAAAGAATGCTAAAATCAAATATTGGTTACATTGACTTTAAAAGAATTAGAATTTCTCCAGATTACACACATCAGCTAAAAAAAAATGTCTTTGCAATGATCCGACAACTAGGGCCACCAACTTTTTTCCTCACATTCACTAGCGCGGAGCAAAATTGGGAACCCTTGATGACAACTCTTCAACAACTGCATGATTTACACTACTCAAAAGTAGATGAACAAAGAGACATTACTCAAATTGGAAACCATAAATTCCAACTTATTAAAAAAGATCCAGTGACATGTGCACGATACTATAGGCATAGAATAAATGCAATGAAAAAACTAATACTATCTGATAATAGTTTCTTTGGAGACATCAGTGACTACTTCTCAGTAACTGAATTTCAAAATCGAGGAAATGAACATGACCACTTCCTCATATGGACCAAAGATGCACCAATCTACGGGAAAGCCACAACTAAAGATATAGTGCAGTTTGTTGATAAGTACATTACTTGTAGCACAGAACATTTAGACAATTCACTTGCAAATTTACATAAGCATCACCACACAAAGCAATGCAGAAGAAACAAAAAGACAAATTGTAGATACAATTTCCCATTTCCACCAATGCAAAACACAATGATACTTGAACCATTATTAGAAAAAAATGAAAAAATAATGTCAAATTCTACAAAAATATATTCCACATTGCAAATAGAAAATTATGATGCCTCTTGCACCGTGCAAGACTTCTTAGATGAAATCCAAATAACTGAGGATGAATACATCCTAGCACTAAGGTCAACAATCCAGAGGCCAACGTTACTACTACAAAGAAAGCCCTCACAAATATGGAACAATAGCTTTGCCAAACAAATGCCCTTGCTATGGAACGCAAATACAGATGCACAATTCATACTAAATGCATATGCAGCAGCAATGTATTGCAGTTCCTACATTGCAAAAGTTGACAAGTCAATGACACAAGCATTCAACAAAATACGTAAAGAGCATCAACATGAAAACATAGATGCAATACAAATGATAAAGAAACTTGGCAATGCACTACTAAACTTACAACAAATGTCATCACAACAAGCTGCCCACATTGTCCTCTCCCTCCCATTGAATAAAAGCTCACGCAAATGCATATTCATTGACACAAGACCTGATGATGAAAGGACATTTATACTAAAACCTCCAAAACAATTGAGAAAAGAACTAGATGACTCTGAAGATATTATTTGCAAATCTCTGATGCACTACTACATACAACGACCACCCACAATCGCTGCTATTTGCCTTGCTGAATTTGTTGCTACCTATAACAAAGATGGCACCAAGATCAAGCAAAAAGCAAAACCAAACATAATAAGGTTTATCAATTACAACAAACATATTGACATAGAAAACTATTGTAGAGAGAAACTAGTGCTATATGTACCATTTACCCTCAATGAAACCACACTAAAAGATAATTTCCTATCATGGGAAAGTGCATACACACACCATGAGAAAACAATACTAAAAAACTGTGCAAAATTTACATTTACTATTAACCCTACATGGGGTGACCTTGACAAAGCCATCAATGAACTCGATACAGAAAATCCTAACGATGTTAACGATGTCCATGTACCAAACAAATTCAATGAAGATGAGCTATACGACATAGGACCTGATATCAACAAAAAAAGCCTCAAAACTACAGATACAGTTGTCCATGGTGCATTTGAAATTGCAAAGCACACACAAATCATTGATAACAATGAATACCACAAATTAAGACAAATGCTAAACATAGAGCAACAAGCAATTGTCAAAGACATTGCCATTAAAAAGATGAAAAACATGCAAACACCTTTGCATTTATTCCTCACTGGCGGAGCAGGAACTGGAAAGACATTCACAGCAAAAGCTATCTACCAAACACTTCTCCGCCTTTACAGTGCTTCCATTGACAATGATCCAGACAAACCAAAAGGACTACTCACTGCATATACAGGAAAAGCAGCATTCAATGTTGGTGGAACTACACTACATTCAACATTCCACATACCTTTCAACAAATCAAACTTTGTACCACTTAGCATTGACACTCTAGATACAATGTCAAAACACTTCAGCCAATTACGCATCCTGCTAATTGATGAAATATCTTTAGTTGGCTCAACATTCCTCCGTTACATAGACAAACGTTTACGTGACATAATGCAAACACCCACAACATCCTTTGGTGGGTTGGACACAATATTTTGTGGTGACCTCTACCAAGCACTACCAGTACTTGACTCCATTATCTTTGAAAACAAGCCAACTGCTACAGATTTGTTGCCATATAATTTCTGGATCGACAATGTCAAGTGCTACCCACTAACAAAAACTATGCGACAAAAAGATGAAACTTTCATCTATATCTTAAACAAAATGCGTGTCGCTGCACAAACAAGTGATGACATTGACTATCTTAATCAACATTGCTTAAAGGAACCACCAGTTGACCCAACACTACCTCACCTCTTCTATAGAAAAGTTGATGTACACAACCACAATAATAAAATGCTAACAAAACTTCCAGGAGAAACAATTGTCCTCAATGCATTGGATGAGCAAGAAACCAATATAGACACAATTCGTTTGTATGACCACACAACTACTTTGCCTTCCGAAATTCACGTCAAACCAAATATACTAGTTGAAATATATGCTAGCAATTACAATACTCAAGATGGCCTTGTCAATGGATCTGATGGAATCTTCAAAATATATACAAAACACAATCACATTGACATCATTTGGATTGATTTCAATGACCCAATAGTAGGAATACAACAACGCAAAAAACTTGCACCCTATTACAATCCCACCATTCAAACAAACTGGACTCCAATACTCCGTATAACTAAAGCAATACAAAAACTAAATAAACAACCACACACTACAATAAGGAAACAATTTCCAATTCAAGTTTCATGTGCACGTACTATACATCGATCACAAGGCCTTACAATGGATGCTATGGCATTTGACCCCACTGGCATTAAACAACATGGCTTAACATACACAACACTATCACGAACTAAAACACTTGATAAATTATACCTCATACACCCATTGACTCCAGCAAATTTTAAAGTTAAAAAAAAAGTGCACATAGAAATGTTGCGTCTACTTTCAACTGCACAATGGAATATTGACAACAAACTTATTTGTTCCAACAACATTGACCACCTGCAAATATGCACACTAAACACACGTACCTTACAGGCACACACACTCGACATACTCAATGACAACCTCTTAATGTCTTTAGACATCTTGTGCCTACAAGAGACACACATACATCCATCTCAAACAAATCCTCTAGCCAACCACTTTAATATGTATACAATGTATAATGTCCATGGAATCTCAACATTAACAAATACAAAGTATCCTATTTCCAAATCCAAAACACATCATTCCACTAATATCGAAGCAATTACACTAACAATAATATTATCAACTACACAACTAAACATTTGCAATATTTATGCAAAGCCAAATACTCCAATTACACAAATTACAACAATTATTGATGAAATACTAAACATCATAGACCTTAATACACTACTCTACATTGTTGGCGACCTCAATATTGACATGTCCACACAAACCAAATCCAAACAAGTGCTTGAGAAACATATGCAAAAGTACAATATACATTTACTCTTAAAAGAAACGCACACCATAAATAAGCCACTAATCGATCACATATGGTCAAACTCAACTACTAACATATGCACCATTAATAGGATGGAAGCATATTGGACTGACCACCTCGCAGCTATTCTAACAATTCACAATCCTTAAAATTCAATCAATCCGCCTCAAACAAGCAAAATTCAACAAAAATTTTCACAAAACTCACTTTCCCAATAGAGCACTCACAATTTACAACTTTTTTTTCCTTCCCAAAAATACGCAAATAACATAATCATTACTCAACACTCTACTATTTTTCTGCAGCATTACGAATGCAACAACATACAACAATAGCACCAAAGTCTGAGATAATGGACAAGAACACAAGCAAAAGGTAATATACATGCACTATCTAAACATTACACATTCTCTTTTTCCTTACTACTATAGTACTAATACTCTTCCTTCTTTGCACAGGTCCAAAATTAACAATGAAATTTCATTATCAATCGACGACCTAAATGCCAGAAAAGCTGGAAACAATTTTCAAGGAGATGTTCTTGTCATCTACAAAGCAACATTGGACAAAGTGAACAAGACTAGAGAAGTTCTTCGTGCAGACCTCACAGATTTGAAGGGTGAAATGACAATAACCCTCACTGTCAGCAACAACTTACTACACAAATTTGAAGACAAAATCATCGTAGGCATGGACCTCTCTATATCAGATTTTGACGTTGTTCCACGCACTGACTACGACAGAGGTGATTGTGACTGTGTTCTTCTCCTCAAGGACACAAGCACTCTCCAAGTAATTCCACGTATTTTACATGACTACAACTTCATCCCAAACACCACAATCAGGCACTTGCTAAATAACACAAGTGACTATCCTATTGGCACAATAGGCGCTTTGGTAGTTGCAGCAAAGAGATCTGGTGTACAATACACTTTGGAAATAAAAGATGCACACAATGATAACGCTCAGGTTCACAGCTCTCACACTTCTTTCCCTTATCTCTACTTTTTTTTCAAACCAACCTCCATCATTCTTTACTTTCCCTTTACACACCATGCTTATGTATTTTCTTTCCTATTTTGCAGCTATGGATGAATGCTAACTTCACACAACACTATTTAGAAATAGAGAACAAACTACAAAGTAATGAGCTTCCACAAATGTTGTTCAAAAACATTGTGAAAAGAACTGATCTCAAAAATGCATTCCGCACAGGCATTGCTACATTCATTTGTACACTCAAAGACAAAAGAACATTGCAAAAGCTAACAGCACTCATGGAATCAACCAACAAGGTAAGAAAAACCAAATTTTACACAGTTCGCATGCCTTTTGTATTGTTCCACAGTTTGCACATGTTTGCCAACAAACCATCGTCTTGGCAGCTATATAATTGTTTCCTTCTTATGGTTGCAGGTCACAGGCAAATTAACTATTACAAATGCATTCTCCAACCCCTTCATTGCTTCTTGCACTGCCTGCAAATACAAGTTTGACACATTCGGCATGCTCCATGGCAACACTGCCTACTGTCCAAAGTGCCAAAAGGACATCAAACATGAATATTCCTTGCACCTTAAGTCAACTCTCACAATAGCTCCTGACCAGAAAATCAATTGCATCATAGAGAACACTATAGCAGTCCAGCTAATGCCCACTCTACAAGACTTATCACCTCAAGATTACATAAACGACAAATCAAAAGTGATCGAAGTTCTCCGTGACTTCTCTGCCCAAGGAGAGTTCACTCTCAACCAAACAAATACAATCATCCACACTTCTGCCACCACACACTAATCCAGAAACATACAACACAGGTAAGCAGTTGCTCCTCCTTACAACACCTTCATCAAATAACACATTCCTCTCCTCTTATTCTCAGATTTACCATCTTACACTTCTCCCTCATATTATTAAATATTGTCTACCCACTTTGCAGGTCTTCGACTCTTTGCTACAATCTCAATACGAACACAGCAAATGCCAGCAGCTACAACTTTTATAGCATGAATTTTGACTCCACAAATTAAGAACATTCACGTCTTCTTATTTCACTGGAACTAAAAATTTTCAGCAAATTCTATGATTACCTATAATTAAGTCTGCTATTGTATCTTTCAAATCATGTGACAGAAAGCAGTCCTGTATGTTTGTATATTTTAAAAAGTACAACATGTATGTTTATATATTTTAAAAACTACAGCTATGTAGCCTACTACTTAGAATTAGAACAAAGTGGAGTAATTTTGGATTTCACTGAGCCTTTGCCTTATAATGGAAGATCACTAACATGAATAGTCAGCCTCAGTTGTCTTAAAGATAAGTTCTTCTCATTTGCTCTGCATTTCTGTAACATTATTTGAATTTACATATCATGTACTCATATGGCTATTTCAACCTTTTTCACTATTTGTTTTACTTTTTATCTCTATATTATGATGTAGTGGTGATTTTAGTTATTTTGTTATCTTCTTGTTTCCAAAATTTCCATATATTGATAATAAAGTTAAAGTCATAAATTACGCTATAAGTTCAACAATTCTAGTGTGCTGATTTCTTTCAGTCTGTTCACATTTTAGGCATGGTATCTATGGACTGGTATCATATGATTAGTCTCATAAGATCAACACTGAATGAGAACTGTAATACATTAATATCCATGCGGTAAGCTGACAAAATATAAAGAGATTACATTAGAGATATTAAACCCATGTTTAAACTTAATTATTCAAGTGTCAGGTTAGATTCATATTTATATCGAATAGCCGTTAATTTTTAATTTTTTGCTTGTACACTTTATAAGTATGCCTGCTTGAATTGTGATTTGAACTTGAGTTGCTCTTCTTATGATTAGGCATTTTAAGCCATTCGACTACAACTCTTTGGACCTATTTTTATTTCGAATCTTTGAAGATACTTAGTTAAAATGTGTCTGTAGTTCAGTTCAGTTTAGATTTATTTCATACACCTATTCATTTTTTTTTATTAAAGTATAACTTTTTATTTTTTGAGATAATAAAGGAATGCGTTCTCTGGATTGCTGGGTCTGGGTTGGATTTTATTCCAGCACCAGTTTCTATATTTTTCTTTAAAAAATATTATTTGGATTACTTAAAAACACACTTCTTGGGACACTTAATGACTCTGTATTCTTTAATTTGTGACACTTAATGACTCTTTGTGCTTTTGTGGCATACCGAATGAACACATCCATTCTTTGGGTAACCAGGTTTAGGTCTGTTTTATTATTGCAATTTTTTTCTGCTATATCCAACTAAATCTCCAAATGGGGGTAACAGATTCTACAATACAACTGATTAAGGTGTCTACATGCATTGAAGTTTTAGCCCTATGAGAAGTCTATGATCACTGTGAAAACAGTCTACTAATACTTTGTACGCTGTTCTATTTTTCACAAAACCAGTAATTTGCCTTACAGTTTTGCATTTAATATATATACCATGTTTCTAATCACAGGTTGAGCACCTGTACTGTATGATTCGAAGGCGCCCTGCTATCAATTAATCATCATTTATTTCATTCCACTCCATTGCCTTAATCTCTTCTTGTGTATTTTTTTCGGTTTACTTGAATCTGATTTAGCAGCTATTATAAATGCCCAGTTCAGAAAATCAATGCCTGAAGTCCCTCCTGGCTACGACCCAGTAGCACATACCAAACACAAAACAAAGTCTCCTAAGAGGAATGAGCGAAAGAAGGAGAAGAAGCATCAGGTACAATCTTATTTGTATCCGCTTGTTTTATTTTAGGAAAAGTTGAACTAGGGCACATAAGCCAAGCACCATCTAGTTCGATGCAACAGGCTACGTCTGATTTGCATTGCATGATCTTTGCCCCATCTTTATATCAATGGAAAAATTGGGTTTATCGACTTAATTTGAATTGCAACATTTGGACTTCGAGCTCTACCCCCTCAATTGCCTTGTGCAGGAGTACAGCAGATTCCTGCTACAGTGCGGATGCATCCTATATGAAACAGATAGGGGGACCATTTAATGGGGATCCACTCAAGTAAATACATATTTTCTGTCATTATGTATAACCACAATCAAATTACACATACTTGGCATAGTGAAAGACTTGCCTATCGATCCCATGGAAAAGGGTCATATATACAATTTAGTCTTGCTCAAGAGATATATCCTTGTGACTGCTACAGATAAATTTAAGCACTGTTCTCGATTGATACTTAACAAAAATGCCTAAATTAATAAATTTACTATTGCAAATATTCATGCTACCATTCTTAATCTGTTCTTCTCAGTGATATGAAATATTTGTTTTTTATATTTCTTTTCAAAAAAGGTCTCTGATTTATAAATAACGATACACATCAATTTGATACAATGTTATTACAGAACATAATAATATTTCAAAATGTTTATATGAAATATACGAGTTAATATTGCTTGATATTAACTTTTTTTAATTTCTTATTAAAAAGCACCATTTTCATTATACCTCCTTCAATAAACAAGATACTCAATTTTAGTTAATATAAATATACTATTATTATATATCATATATAATTACTTTACAACAAAAATTAAATCCACTTTCTAACTAACTCAAACAGATTTTAATCAAAACATAAGATCACCATACAACTTCTACTTTTCTCCCCTCCCATCTACATTTCAATCATACAGACACCTAACTTTTGTTGTTCTTTACCATTATATCTAGCATATACATTAACACTCCCCAGTACCATCCATACATTTTCTATTCTCCTCTCGGCAGGAACATGACGCTTTGCGTCTCTTGTTTCCATGACGTTTCTTGTTTTTTCCTTGCCGCAATGAAATAATGAAAAATTAAAAAGAATGAAAAATTGTTGGCCACCATTTTTTAGTTGTGAATTTTTTCAGGCATTGGACATGAGGAGAAACCAGTGGGGTTTCACTCTATATATAGCCTATCGGCTAATTACTTTTCTCCTTAGTTTGGCATACAATACAATAAATTTTCAAAAATTAAAATTTTAATGTGTTGTATTTACATGTTATTAGTAGTTTTATGGAGTAAATGGCTTGAAAATCCTAAAATCATTTTAACAAAGCTCTACAACCACATCAAATTAGAAGTCACTAATAAGTCATTTTTATTCACATAAGTGTGGATTTGAGAAGAATATATGATGAAAGTAACTCAAATTATATTTAATATAGTGGTTAGGATTTTCCTCCATGTTTTCTTTTTGTCATCCCTTTATAATGTTTTTGTAACAAATTTTTTGACCTATTCACAACCAAACATATCATACCTAGGGATGTCATTAATGAAAATATATTTTTTAGATTTGTGACATGTTTCTCCATGTTGCTTGCGTGAATTTCAACACATTTGCAAGTAACATATTTCTTCACGTGATGAATATTTTTAGGGTACAACTGCTAGGAAGATGATGGTTGTGATTAGGGTGTTGTATATTTCTTCACATAACAAATATTTTTCATCGTCTCGTGGATCCTATGGGATAGACAAAATGCAACAAGTAATCAATAAAAAATAAGTGTCCATATTGAAGGTTGTTTTTTAAACAAATTTTAGTGTCTAGTTAATCATATAGGTCATTAATGGGTTTCAAAGGTTGAATGTTGTGGTCCTACACTATAATGCCCAACATTTTCTACATGAAAACTAGAGTAAATTTAAATAAATAAAAACCAATTTAATAATACTTATACCCTTAGAAGTGTGTTTTTTAAGTTCTTGGTATAAACTTCCTTCCATTGTACATCATAATTTTGGCATGTGTTCTTCCTCTAGCCTTAGTGTGGGCGTGTTGCCAACAACACTTCTTCTTGAAACATTGTTTCTTAACCTCCACACACCTTAAGATCCCCACTTTATCCTACTTTCATTTCAATGGTTTTATGGTTTCTTAGGAGACCTTTAGTCATCCCTCATAACGATAGTGATGAGGGATTGGCACCACAACCATAGGGTGTATTCACATCTCAACCTATAACACACATTCATTTAATAAATCGATTCCAACTAATATTTCCTCTCACTCTATACTTTCATTAGAGGCATTGGCTCCATAATAGGTTACTACAATTTCACAACAATTCGGCTAACCTAGTTAATACCCATATGAAGATGAGCCTTTGGATTTCTTATAATGTTTCTCACATCTTATTTATTCAAATAATTCTTATAACTCAATATAACTATAGGTTGGGTAATCACCAACATTCTAATTTTTCATAAATGTGGTGCTCTTTGGCAATATGATTATTGAAACATATTTATATAAAATATATGATACTTTTCTTAATCTTATCATTAATGAGATATCATTATTAAATTAAGACTATTCTTTCAAAATAATTAATTGAGATACTAGAATTCGCAATTATACAATGAGTCTAAATTTCCAAGAACATAATTCTCTATTACACCTATGAGATGGCCCAATGCATAAGTTCATATGTGATTAAACTACCAAGCTCCCATTTTGAAATTGAAGGCTCAACTAGTTACCATATGGAGATAGAAGTCGAATAATAAACTTGAAATGTCCTAATTGTTCAAACATAACAAACTAAATTTATTTATTATGTATATGTTCTCGTGCGCACGCACATACACACACACTGTGTGTGTGTATCGGTAAGTGCAAGAAGTTGTGTCCACTTAAGCGGATAGGCGATGAAACGGGATCCCGATTAGGCACGGGATCCCAAACCAAAAAATGATTCAAGATCTTGTATGCTTTGGGATCCTGAGCCTTATTAAAAAAAATTGAAATGAGACCCGGTTCATTTTTTCTAATTGGGATCCCGATTCTAGCCTCCACCAAGCCCTCCAGGTAGGCAGCCTACTCCATTTTTTTTTTCAAGTTTTAGTTTTTAATATATATTTTTCAATCCAACACAATAATTTTTAAGTTAAATTAGATTTTCACTTGATTATGAAAAGATTTTTTTTTGAATTGATTAGTTTAGGTTTTTTTTTAAATGTTAATTTAGGTTTTCATAATTAAGTAAAAAAATTTATATAATTTTTATTTTTCTTGATGAGAATTTATGTTCATAAACTAAACCCAAAATAAAAACAAAAATAAAAACAAAAATCAAAACGAAAACAAATAGCAAAGCCATAACAAAAATCAAAACAAAAACAAACACAAAACCATAACAAAAATCAAAACAAAAACCAAAATCAAAATGACAACAAAAATAAAAATAAAAATGTTGAAAAAACAAAATGAAAATGAAATTGTTGAAAAACCAGAACCAAAACCAAAATGAAATTCAAATTATAATAGGACCTATTATGCCCCCTTGAGACCTATTGGGGCCCCTTAGGACCCATTAGGACCACTTACCCTTTAAGACCCCTTAGGACCTGTTAGGTCCTATTTATGGCATATTATGATCTAGTTGCACCTATTAGGTCCTATTATGCCTAGTAGGACCTATTAGAACCTAAAAGGTCCTATTATGGCATATTAGGACCTATAAGGACCCATTAGGTCCTATTATGGCATATTAGGACCTATTAGGTCCTATTGTGCCTAGTAGGACCTATTAGGTCCTATTATGCATAGTAGGATCTATTTGTCCTACTAGAACCTATTAGGTCCTATTATGCCTAGTACGACCTATTTACAGTCCTAGTACGACCTATTAGATCTTATTATGGCATAATAGGACGTATTAGGTCCTATTATGGCATATTAGGACCTATTAGGTCCTATAATGGCATATTATGACCTATTATGTCCTATTATGCCTAGTAGAACCTATTACGATCCCTTAAGACCCCTTAGGACCTATTAGGACCCCTTAAGACCCCTTAGGACCTATTTGTCCTAGTAGGACCTATTAGGTCCTATTACTGTATAATATGACCTATTAGGACCTATTAGGCCCTCTTATGCCTAGTAGGACCTATTAGGACCAGTTAAGTCCTATTATTGCATAATAGGACATATTAGGTCCTAATATGGGATATTAGGATCTTTTAGGACCTATTAGGTCCTATTATGGCATATTAGGACCAATTGGGTCCTATTATGCCTAATAGGACCTATTACGATCCCTTAGGACCTATTAGGACCCCTTAAGACCCTTTAGGACCTATTTGTCCTAGTATGACCTATTAGGTCCTATTGTTGCATATTAGGAACTATTAGGACCTATTAGGTCCTATTATGCCTAGTAGGAGCTATTTGTCCTAGTAGGACCTATTAAGTCCTATTATGACATATTAGGAACGATTAGAACCTATTAGGTCCTATTATGGCATATTAGGACCTATTTGTCCTAGTAGGTCCTATTAGGTCCTATTATGGCATATTAGGACCTATTTGTCCTAGTAGGTCCTATTAGGTCCTATTATGGCATAATAGGACCTATTAAGTCTTATTATGGCATATTAGGACCTATTAGGTCCTATAAATGCCTGGTAGGACCTATTTGTCCTAGTTGGACAAGTATCAGGACCTATTAGGTCCTATTATGGCATAATGGGTCCTATTACATGTCTTAAGACCCCTTATGACCTATTAGGACCCCTTAAGACCCCTTAGGACCTATTATGTCCTATTATGACATAATAGGACCTTTTAGGACCTTTTAGGTCCTATTATGTCCTATTATGGCATAATAGGTCCTATTACATGTCTTAAAACCCCTTATGACCTATTATGACCCCTTAAGACCCTTTGGGAGCTATTATATCTTATTATGGCATATTAGGACCTATTAGGTTCTATTTGTCCTAGTAGGACCTATTAGGACCTATTAGCTCCCATTATGGCATAATAGGATGTATTAGGTCCTATTATGGCATATTAGGACCTATTAGGTTTTATTATGGGATATTAGGACCTATTAGGTCCTATTGTGGCATATTATGACCTATTAGGTCCTATTGTGGCATATTATGACCCACTAGGTCCTATTATGCCTAGTAGGACCTATTACGACCCCTTAAGACCCCTTAGCACCTATTAGAACCCCTTAAGACCTCTTAGGACCTATTAGGTCCTATTAGTGCATAATCAAACGTATTAGGTCCTATTATGCCTAGTAGGACCTATTTACCCTAGTAGGACCTATTAGGTCATATTATGGCATAATAGAACATATTAGGTCCTATTATGGCATATTAGGACCTATTTGTCCTAGTAGGACCTATTAGGACCTATTAGGTCCTACTATGGCATATTAGGACTTATTAAGACCTATTAGGTCCTATTATGCCTAGTAGGACCTATTACAACCACTTAAGACCCCTTGGGACCTATTTGTCCTCGTAGGTCCTATTATGGCATATTAAGGCCCATTATGACCTATTAGGACCTATTTGGTCCTATTTGTCCTAGTAGGACCTATTAGGTCTTATTATGGCATATTAGGACATATTAGGACCTATTTGTCCTAGTAGGACCTATTAGGTCCTATTATGGCTTATTAGGACATATTAGGTCCTATAAATGCCTATCAGGACCTTTTTGTCCCAGTAGGATAGGTATCATGACCTATTAGGTCCTATTATGGCATATTAGAACCTATTAGGACCTATTATATTATATTATTGTATAATAGGTCCTATTATATGTCTTAAGGCCCCTTATGACCTATTACGACCTCTTAAGACCCCTTAGGACCTATTAGGACCCCTTGGGACCTATTATGTCCTATTATGGCATAATAGAACCTATTAGGACCTTTTAGGTCCTATTATGGCATATTGGACCCTATTATGTCTATTATGGCATAGTAGGTCCTATCACATGTCTTAAGACACCTTAAGACCCCTTATGACCTATTACGATCCCTTAAAACCCCTTAGGACCTATTACCTGGCCCCTTAAGACCCCTTAGGACCTATTATGTTCTATTATTGCATATTAGGACCTATTAGGACCGTTTAGGACCGATTAGATCCTATTATGCCTATTAGGACCGTTTAGGACCGATTAGATCCTATTATGCCTATTAGGACCTATTAGGTCCTATTATGCCTAGTAAGATCTATTTGTCCTAGTAGAATCTATTAGGACCTATTAGGTCCTATTGTGGCATAATAGGATGTGTTAGGTCCTATTATGGCATATCAGGACCTATTAGGGCATATTAGGTCCTATTATGGGATATTAGGACCTATTAGGACTTATTATGTCCTATTATGGGATATTAGGACCTATTAGGACTTATTAGGTCCTATTATGGCATATTAGGACCTATTAGGACCTACTAGGTCCTATTATGCCTAGTAGGACCTATTACGACCCCTTAAAACCCCTTAAGACCCCTTAGGACATATTAGGACCCCTTAAGACCACTTAGGACCTATATGTCCTAATAGGACCTATTATGTCCTATTATGGTATATTAGGACGTATTTGTCCTAGCAGGACCTATTAGGAGCTATTGGGTCATATTATGGCATATAAGACCTATTAGGACCTATTAGGTCCTATTATGGTATATTAAGACCTATTAAGACCTATTAAGTTCTATTATGCCTAGCAGGACCTATTACGATCCCTGAAGACTCATCAAGACTGCTTAGGACCTATTAGGAGCCCTTAAGACCCCTTAGGACCTATTTGTCCTAGTCAATTTGTGCTATCATTTTGGAGCTAGAATAGATGCGTTCGCGTTTAATATTGTGTGATATCCACCTTTGCTATTTCATGGACTACGGAGCCGACATTTTCTTTTGCCTCGCAAAACGACAAATGTGATTAACATAATGTGTTATGCGCCTTCGATGTTTCAAGGGGCCATGACTATTTTGGCTCCAAAATGGACCTTTCATACAACGTGATAGCGATGTGTTAGTCAATCGCAATTGTTTATTTCAAAATCGACAGTGTAAAACACGTGACTAACACGCGTGTTAGTAATCCGTAATGTCATTTTGGAGCCATAATAGACGCATTTGTTTCAAGGACTGCATGGCCAACATGTTTTTTTATTCTCATGAAACAACGAATGCGACTAACATTGCGTGCTATCCACTTTCGCTATTTCACAAATTGCGTGGCCAACATTTTCTTTAGCCTCGCGAAACGGTGAATGCAACAAACATAACGTGTTATGCACCTTCGCTGTTCCTTTAGCCTCATGAAACGATGAATGTGACTAATATAGCATGTTATGCGACTTCGTTGTTCCGCGAACTGCGTGGCCAACATATTTTTCACATGTTTCAAAACTTTGTCGATAATTTCTAGTATATCTAATTTATGTTCAATTTTTAAGTTTCTTTCTTGATCACTTATGAAATTATTTTAAACTATTTGTTAGTATTATACATGGAGTCTAGTTCTCTCTTCAATTATCTTGCCCCATTCCCTTTGATGATATGTAATGGATTATTTATATTGTAATAATAATGCATTTCTAAAACCTAACCTCAAGTAATCTTGTTGATCTATCTTAAATCAATCATTGACATACTTGCATTATCATGAAGGAGAGAAAATTGTCTTCAATCCAAGTCTTCACAATTTACACATCTCTATTCCATATCTCACATTAATATCTCACATCTTGCTCAATTTCATTGTATATCAAAATTGCATTATTACAGAAATCAACACTAATCCTTTTAGAGTAGACTTAATGATATGACATGTTTAGAGAAAGGATTATATTTATTAAATTTAAATTAACATATAAAGTGTATTTGTTTGTAGACATATAAAGTGTATGGAGACAAACATGTAAATTGTAAACATAATCGAGACAAATGCATGAAGATCAGCTATGTAACCATAGAAATGAACCGTTTTATAAAAAGAGCATAGTCATACAAGAACAGTTATACAATTTTAATGAGAGGACCTCCTCTGCGTTGGGAATCTCCTCTGTATCCTAACAAACCTCAGTGCTGGATGAGGACTATCATAACTAGTGAAAAAGGGGGTGTAGTCCAAAATAACAAAGTTCCATGGAAAGGTCGTGACATCAACAGTACTGTCATCAAGGCATGGCACCAAGGCCTGTCCACATCTCTAATGGGGTCTCACAACACACATGATGTGAATGCAAAGGAGATTCACTGGCTAGTATGTAAGGGCAAAATATACTGGTCACAGTTGCCTATACAAACTGACCGCCCCCGAATCGTGATTCGGTGAACAAGTACACTTCATCTATGTAAACGATGTACATATAATCCCTGGTATAATATCTTGGTGTAGTCCAAAATAATGAAGTTCCATGGAAAGAAGGTCGTGACATCAATGATACTGTCATCGAGGTGTAGCACCAGGGCCCTTCCACGTCTCCAATGGGGTCTCACAACACACATGATGTGAGACCGAGTTAGAGTCACTGACCAATACGCAAGGGTGAAATATACTGGCCATAGTCGCCTATACAAACTGATCATCCCCCGAATTGTGAATCGAGTGAACAAGTACACCTCATCTATGTAAACGGTGTACATATAATCCCTGGTATAATATCTTCCCATGCGAACTTCCCACTCATCGACCCGTCTGGGAGTTACTCTTTGGATAATATCCACAATAATAATATCGGGGAGGTGCTGAAATAACGCAGAGTCTTCGTGGTTCTCTGTGGTCTATAGCAATCTACATATACATACGATAAGAGTTAGTAATATAACTACAACATTCAATAAATGTAAGACATAAGAGTGTTAAGCACTAAAAAAATGTAAGACATAATTATATCGTAAGAGTATTAATTATTTAACTAGAGCATTCAATAAATTTAAGACATAAAAGCATAATATTGAAAATTAAGTTGCATAAAACCTACGCCTGTCACCTGATGTGTACGTGAACACCATTACCAGATGAACACGATGACAAATGGGACTTGCATACAAAGATACATTATAAAAGATGGTTAGGGACAGTAACAGTCAACATTACAACGAAATTACAATAAACAAAGTTGTTCCATATTACACAACATGTTGAATGAAGAATGGCTAAACATGAAGCACACATATGACCTACTTACAAATAGAAAGCTTAAGCTGAACAAATAATACCAAAATTTGTATCAGTGAGCATCATTCTATGATCCTTGTCCATTTAAAAGACCATCAAAAGCCAATCGCCGATGAGGACTCCTATGGCAAGGTGTTGAGGGCGTAAAACACTGTCACACGTGTGGATCACTTTCACTGGCTACAAGACATGACGACTAAATAAACGCGATGGAAAATAAAACACATTAAGATCAGAGTGTAAATAAAACCAACTCTAAATAACAATTACATAAGTTTGTGGCTATAAAATTAGAAAAAAACATATGATTGTTACTTATATAAATTTTCACTGTATTACTTTATCATGACAAAAGCAAAAAGTTGTATCTGGTCATGATTACAACGACAAACTAAAAATTCAATGGCTCGTTGCAAAAGACATGTCCATGAAACACTCTAATTGAAAGTGCACCAGATTATGCTCCCCTAATTTACTAGACAACCATCGTGTTTTCTACAAAGATTAATGTGTGGAAAACCACAATTTTGTTTATTGTGTTTTGAATTTACACTATGTGTTGTGGCATTTATGATAGTTTAATTTAGATTAAAAAATGAAAGTGTTTAAAAAATTGCACGTAAGATTTTGACAAGTACAATCTTAGGGGCGTAGCTATTGTGGCTCCAAAACATTAGCATCGTATCGATGGCATGCATAACATACATGCATACCCATGCTCAGTTGCAGGTAGGCCCCCACATGAGCTGTGGTGATGTGGACATAGTGGGACATCAATTACGACAGTAGTGCAGACTAAGGTTAAGTTAGATCTATGAAAGGTATACGTTTTCATGGTCGGCTCTGGTTTTTATCTATTCTTGGTTGAATTTTGGTAGAAAAATGGTTAAATTCCCATGCTCCTATTGTTTGTACTACTGCAACAATAACACTATTGTCTTTTACTTAGAGGGTTTTCTTATAACATGTATCATAACGCGCCTTGTTAGTCGATATCTAAATGAAATTTTTTATTATTTGTGTGCATATGATGAATCCAAGGTCTTCGAAGGATAAGATTATATGGGGGGGGGGGGTATAGGGGACATGGATAGGTGTAAGTGTTTAAACACCCTAACAGACTATGGTACCGAATATGTGACAAGTACTTAGATTCTAAAAGGGCAATAGCATGGAACTTGTGGTAGATGAATTTAGTTATTAGAAAGCACTTAAAAATTAACGCATAGCTTGATAAAAATTAAAATAATTTATAGACGTTGTTGTTAGTCTGACATAATCGCTTGTCTATTTTGGAATTACAGGTATCTCAAATTGAAATATGGAGGCCAACTTTTCTTTATAGACCAGCAAAACACAGGTCACATTTTGGGGAGGAACACTCGATGATAGGTTGGTGAACCTATTCATCTATGAAGACAACACATTCCTTTCTGCGGTAAAGTTAATCCTTGGACCTGAGTATCTAGACGGTGGATAGAGGTACAAAACGAATTCAGACATAGTGTCTCTGTTTATGGCATGGTGTTTGGAGCTTCGACTTGTTGTGAAAGTCAGAGAAATCATGAATAGGTGTGTCAAAAATGAATGGCTAGGGGGAATGAAAGGTTTATTGGGTTTGGCACGAGACATGGATGACTTTGATAGTGTGGACGGAGCATGGATTCACGTGAGTGAATTCACTCCTCCCTTGCGACCGTTCTTTCTCTGAAGCACCACATTCGATAGAGGCCACCACATTCAATCTGTACTGTCATTTTGGAGCCAGAATAGACATGTCTGCAACTAACATTGAGGGTTATCCACCTTCACTGTTTTGTGAACTACATGGCTGGCATTTTCTTTAACCTCGCGAAATAGCGAATGTGACTAACATAGTGTGTTATGCACCTTCACTGTTTCACGGACTGCATGGCTAGCATCTTTTTTTATCCTCCTGAAGTGGTTAATGCAACTAACATTGCATGTTATCCGCCTTCGTTATTTCGCGGGCTACATGACCATCCCATTTTCTTTAGCCTAGTGAAACGACAAATGCGAAAAACATAGTTTGTTATGTGCCTTTGCTATTTCACAAACTACGTTCCCGACATTTCCTTTTGCCTCGCGAAACGATGAATGTGACTAACATAGCGTGTTATGTGCCTTCATTTTTTCGTGGACTGCGTGGCCAACATCTTTTTTAGCATGTTTGAGAACTTTGTTGATAATTTCTATAATTGTAATTAAGCTGAGAGGCTTCCTACAGTCATATATATGGATGTCAGCCATCCGTGTACACACTTTCATCTCATTTAATGTAAGAAATTAGTTTAATCACCACCATTGAATTTCAAACCATGGTTTATTTTAAATTTGAAAACATTATAATTATTATTTTAACCGTTTAGAAGAGGGAAAGAGAGATGTGGACAGATGCGATTAGCAAAAATTATAATATGCAAAATTTCTAAATTGAAGTAGTGCCCTATTTTAATGGGGTGCAAATAAAGCCGCTTTTTGTGCCAATAAATATATACAGAATAGTCAGATATTAAACATGACAATATAAGTGGTTAATAAGTGATTAATTGGAGAATTGGTTTTCTAATTCAAAATCATGGCCAATAGTAATTTTATAGGCCAATAAATTTTAACACTATGAAAAACACATTTATAGCTCCTGACACGTTTATTGCAACTATATTACCCTAATGGTTTTTTCAACTGTTTATTTAATATCAATATAAACATAATGGCTTCGATTTTGGATTGTTAGTTTCATTCTACGAAGTAGAATTCATTGTGAAGATTGGAAAGGTAGCATAACAAATAGATGTTTTTGAAGGCAAGAAAATATGTGCTTTAACATTTTGAATGTTTTTTATGCATCTACAAATAGAGATCTTTATAATATCTCGGAAGATATAATTTACATATTAATTTATATTTTTAGCACGATTTTAGACGCCTATTTCTAATGTTTCTTCTTTGCTTCTAGAAATTAAGTCAGTGTCATGTTTTACACATTAAGTTTTCAGAAGGTGATTTGGAAATTTATTTCACCCATATTCACATAAAAGTGAATAAAAGTGAGGAAAGCGAATTTGTAGCGATGCATGATTAGCTATATTGTAGAGATACATACTCGATTGCATGGCAAATAGAGATAAATCTTCACAAGTTTCTTTCTTATGCAGGTCATTTCTTGTAGACAAGAACTAATCATTTTGATAGAGCATTTTTGGATGACACATTTTTACAATTCATCTCTCCTGCTTCCTCTTTGCCCGATTCCTCTTTTCAACCCTTTTTATAATTGGCACTAATTTTGATTTTCTTACTAATTTTATTTTTATTAAAAAGGTACTAATTTTCATAATTTGTGCATGCTAAAAATTTGAAGTTTACAAGATAGAATCCGTTAGGATTTTATCAAGCTTTAATTTAAGTATAGCTATTTAGAGTTATTAATGCTTATATAAATTATAATCATAATATTAAAATTATTATTGTTATAATTGAAACTGTGCAGTGTGCACATCCATCATTAATTGAATAAATTGATCTCTATGGGATCAGAAGGATGAAATAATTAATGAGTATCTGAATGTATAAAATCAAAATTTGTATCAAACCAATCTATGATTTTACCTTGAGAGTAAATTGTAACTTCAAATGTTTTCAATTGAAATAGGGTGAAACGTCTCTATTCTTGCATCATAAGAAGAAATATAATAAGGAATTTACTGTATTTTGAAAGTGAAACATTAATTATTATATAATATAATATAATATAATAATCAACTATGTTCAAGAATTGGGCAGTCTCTTACTCTGTCACATATGTACTTAAGATGGGTTCTTGAATTGCAGATGATAAGTTGTTTGATCATTTTTTAAAGAATATTAAAATCTTCACTTTTTCTTTATTAACATCATAAACGGTTTGAGATAGATAAGAATTTTTGAATTTTATTTTAAATTAAAATAAAATTATTTTTTAATAAAATAAAAGTAGAAAGTACCATTGAAATGGACGAATAATGTTAATGAAATAGTTTTGTTATTTAAATAAACATAGTATGAATTTATTTTGAGGTTTCCTCAAACACTACAAATATGTTCTTTCCATTGTGATTTTATTGGGAACTATTATTTTGAATTTTGAGCAAAATAAATGTAACTTGTATTTAGAGATTTTAAAAAGATTTTAATGTTAGAGAAATATTAAAATGATTAAATTAGGAATTAAAAATATGATCTAATCAAAAGATAGATTGTATATATAATTGTTTCTAAAATTTAAAATCTATACTTAACATATTTGTATTAATTTCAATTGTTAAAAATATGCAATAAGACACTTGGTAAATTAGTTACATCACTGCACTTTGCATTGGTTAAAATGACGTACAAAATTTTTTTGAACAAAAATGCAGAAAGAAATAAATAAATCAAATAACTAAAAAAATTCTTAATATCTTGGAAAAGTAAAAAAATCTATCCATGCAAATAAGGATTTTACTCTCGAGTCAATAAATCAAACATCTCTTCATGCAATTAAGGTTTTTAAATGCCCAATTATAATGATTACTGCAGTCAATATGTGTAAGTTAATGTATCTTCTAACTTATTTCCTCACAGAATTTATAAACGTCCAAGAAAAAACTTAAGCACTTTCATGGGTGCATTAAGCTACAAAATTCCAAGAAAAATAGATTGAAATATTACAATACTTAAAAAGAGCTAGAAAACAAAGCATGGAGGTTTTTAAAATTATTGAGATAATAGTATAAATAATTCATGAAACCTATTAAAAAATGTTCTAATGTATAATGAAGGGAGCATCTCCTTATATAGAAGACATTGTAAGAAATAGAGGGATAAGATTGAGAGGTGTAAAAGATAAATGGTCAGCTAGGATTAGAGGGTAGGTAAAAGAAATAAGATAATAATACGAGGATAGTCTATAAGATAGACTGACTCGGGAGAATAGGGCTAGGGTAGTCTATAAGATAGACTACGAGGGAAAACATCCTCATTGTCATCCACACACCTAAGAGATCCGAGTGCAAAGAGAGCAAAGAGTGCAGTCAGCAGCGATGGCATTGGTGCACAGATTTGATCACGTTCGTCGATATCAGAGGCCAGCAGATGCAGGAGAGTCAAAAAGTATCACAAAACCTCCTTGTACCTTGATGCATTAATTGTTGTCATAAATGCATGTTAGGTAGTGTAATAAAAAATATCAAGCGGGTCAAAAGATGGGAAGGCACGTTTGCATTGGTGCCAGGCACGTCTGGGTAGGGTACGCACGTCTATGTAGGATGCAACTGTGTCTATGCTTTTAAAAGTGTATGTGTCATATGCAAGCGCGTCTATGCATTGCAGGCGTGTTTATGCAAGGTAGACACATCTGTGTGTTTCAAGCGCGTCTGTGTAGGGTAGGCGCGTTTGTGAAGTATGCAAGCACGTTAGTGTTATAAAAGTGCATTTATGTCTTCAAGGTCGAATCGACAGTTTTGTGATAAACATATGTTGTTGATTGGATAAGTTGTTGAGAGGATACACTCAAGCAAGTCCTCTAGGGAATACTAGGATAGCAAATAGGGCTAAGATTGACAATTTTGTGATAGAACATACGTTGCCAATCAGGTAACTACTCAAGAGGATACACTCAAGTAGAGACCCTAGGATAGGATATAGTGAGGCACTTTGTGATGAACAGGGGGTACCATAGAAATTGACAATTCTGTGATAGAACATACCTTGCCAATTGGATAAGCTACTCGAGAGGATGCACTCAAGTAGGTGCCCTAAAAGATAGGATAAAAGCAACACTTTGTGATGAACAGGGAATGCTACTAGGATAGAGTGCCATATGAGAAATATAAGCACTAGGATAAAAAGAAGCACTTTGTGATGAATAAGGAGTACCACTAGGATAGAGCGCCATATGATAGATATAAGCATTAGGATAAAAAGCAACACTTTATGATGAACAGGGAGTACCACTAGGATAAAGTGCCATATGATAGATATAAGCATTAAGATAAAAACCAGTACTTTGTGATGAACAGGGAGTACTACTAGGACTGACACAGGTGATTTATTTGACTGCAGGAGGACCTACCTATGCTGGAGTCACGGGAGAGATTCCCTTCGACTCAGAGTTTATGACCAGAGCTGACATTTGAGGATAGAGCAGTAGTTGAGGCCATGGGATTGAGATATATTTTGTATGTGCCTAAGTTTCAGGTGAAGATGGGATTGCTGACTACATTAGCTGAGAGATGGAATTCAGAGACATGCACGTTTCATTTGTCGATGGGTGAGATGACAGTCACCTTGGAGGATGTATACAAGATACTGAGGATACCGATCATTGGGGAGTTAGTTCCTTATGATCGAGAGGGAGACATGGATGCACTGAGATGAGTGTTATAGGATCCAGGATTATAGATGAGGGTAGGACATGTGGCTTGGGACACTATGTCAGCTACATGGTTGGCTCTACCGACGGTGCTGGCAAGAGTGATCAGTGGGTTCTTATGTCTGGACAGGGAAACACAAGGGTTGGCTGTGGGATGGGGGAGGACTTTGGAGACATTGGTGACTGATCACACCAAGTTTGCATGGGGGTCGTGTCTGCTGGCACATGTGTATTATGAGTTGCATCAGTTTGCACATCATGGATCAACAGGATTAGGATGTGGAGTGACATTGTTGTAGGTATGAGCATATGAGCATTTGTCGGTCACATGACTGATACACTTTAGAGGTAGGGGGCATGGGCGTAGTTATGTGCATCTATACAATATGATTACTTCTCAGCCACAGATTGGGAGGCTAGAGTATTGGCACCGAGTGATCGATGAGGTAGATAGTGTGGTATGGAGGCCTTACTAAGACTGTGAGGAGTGGGAGGATGACGCAGTGGAGCTGTCGTTTATATTCTAGAGTAGGTATTTGATATGGAGGACACCATATATTATTGAGAGGCAGTTGATTGACTGAGTTTGCAGGCAGTTCGGTAGGATACAATGGATGCCATGGGGGTCAGGGATGTATGCACAGACAGTGAGGGATCAGGTGCATTTAGGGCCATTATTGTCGTATGATTAGGTTGTGACACAGATGCTAGAGAGGGTTCCCATGCCTTGGGACATCTGGACAGATGTGGAGGATGTAGGGATGGATGCAGAGTACATTGCATATTAGGTAGAGCATCCGTTTCCACAGTTGATGAATCTAGGGGAGCCAATAGAGGGAGACAATGGAGATGATAGTGGAGATGGTGGAGGCAGAGGCCGACGACGGAGGCGGGGTGCAGTGGTAGAGAGGAGAGTGGCTCAGAGGAGAGAGCGCAAAGAGGAGAGACAGGTGCATGTAGTAAGGGGTAGAGGTGGATTGCTATTACAGGTGCCAACAACATAGGTTCCCAGATAGGTACAGGGATGGGGACAGGGACAGGAGCAACCATAGGGACACGGTGAGGGGAGGGGGGAGGAGGAGGATGAGCTACTATCCTTGAGGGAGATTTGCCAGGGATAGGCAGATGAGATCCAGGATTTGGAGAGGGATACAACTAGGCTCAAGAGACAGTTGAGGGACACTAAGCAGGAGAGGGATCAGGCTATTCAGTGCTATACGAAGGCTGAGACAACACTGAGGGCAGGCAGGCAGGCAACAGAGGACACACGGACCGAATACACATATATTCTGTGGCCCGGGGAGGATATAAATTACTGGAGAGACCTGTACTATGGAGTGGTGCCACCAGATCAACGAGCTAGGAGCTTTCAGAGACCATCGCATACTACAATGACCACTGGAGAGAGAGATAGGAGATAGGCGTCTAGTGGTGGGATCATGGGTCCTACACCACCACCTGATAGAGGGGGCAGGAGAGATGATCCTGGGGCAGGGACTTCCAGGGCTCAGACTCCATGAAGGCCAGCTAGCTCCGAGGGAGGGAGTTCATCATAGCCTTAGAGGGCTCCCTATGTATCAGTATTTTGTACCATTTTTGTATGATGATGTAGACACCTTCGGGTGATTTTGTAGCCATATGCATTTTGACATCATTGTATCATGAGACTTATGATTTTTGAGATATATATATATATATATATATATATATATATATATATATATATATATATGAGATGATTCATCTTTGCGGAAACTATATGCATGTGTACCTATGTGGTGTTACTTCTATGTGATGCATGTATCTATGTGATACTTATGATGTGGATACAAATATGTACATGATGAAATGCAATATATTTTTGTTCTTTTATGTTTTTCATGTTATGCAGATGAATATGATAATGGAAATAATTATTTACATGATGAGAATGTAACATGTGCTAACATGTGTCGTGTGCAAGATGTGATGCAATTGTGATATCTATATGTATGTATGAAATGCTAAAATGTGGTAATGCAGGTGCAAACTATATGAAATGAAAATATTTGTTTCTTTTGGCGTGTCATTATACTCAGTCATATGATAGCAGGCTACACGGACTCAAGAAGGATGATGGAGGTCAATCAGAAAGGGGGATGGAAGATAGAAGATATGGAAGTGAAAAAGCTTCTTGTGCTATTATCATCATTGAGCTTTGTGTCGACTTGAATTTCATCCCCAGAATGCTACCCGCAACAAGTTAGTTTCACAAAATGCAAATGGAAATGCTACAAGAAATCCAAACTCAACCAATAAAACTACATGAAATACATATGAAGGAAAAATACTAATAATACCTTCATGGTTTATGTCTCATTGTGTCCTAACTCCACTGTTCCTGGTTGCAGATGGTGTGCTCTCAGACAATGCACTGATAGCTTCCAAGATGGCATATGAATAATGGACTGATAACTGGTATTAACTGATGCTATGATATGCAATGCTACATGATTATGCTATATGATAATTGCTATTTGCTTCAAGATTAAAACTCACAGATGCATAAGTTTTACAAATGATTTGCTTGAAAATGCACTTGAAGTCTAACTCTCTCTCAACTGAAGCTCTTGATTTTATAGACCTTGAGAGGATGAGATGATGTGGCTTAGATCAACGGTCATGATCAGATCTACAGATTTGGATGGTTGTGAGAAAAGGTGAAGGTTGAAAAAAAGGGGGAAGGAGAAGACAAGTGTCACTCATCTCACCTTGACTGGGTTGTTGTCTGAGGGAATCTAGGGATGGTTGGAGAAGATTTAGGCATGATAGGACAAGTGGACTCAAGTTCTTCCTAAGATGTAGGAGGTGTTGGAGAGAATATAGAAGATGGTTATGAAATATGTGTATGTACACCATATTCATTAAATTTGGTGGTTGAAGATAAATGATGAATTAATATTTAAGAAATATTAATTTCTTTAGCCACATGTTTGATGAGTTGGTAAAGGGAAGATGAAGTGGAGATGGAAGGTGAGTTGGAAGAGGGGGATTAAATAATTTAAGAAATTATTTAATATTTGAGACTATAGGATAGGAGAATACCTATTAAATATTAGATATTTAATTGATTGAAGGAGATAATTAAATATTAGATATTTAATTAACTTAGTTCGAGGAATATTTAAATATTAGATATTTAATTATTTTAGAGGAATATAATAGATGAATTAATTAATAAAATATTAATTAATAGAAAGACACGAAATGAATTAAATAAATTAAGCTTTTCAAATTAACTACTTAATAGAAAAATAAACATTAAATAAATATATAATATTTATTTAATCACTCATAGCCAATTTTATGTGTATACATTTTTCCCCTCTTTGAAATGATGTCGAGACAACATTGTTTCAAAGATTAAATCAAGTCTCGATAGTGCGCCTGGCGAAGATTAAAAATCCTGACTGTGTGCCCCAGATACTAATTTTTGGATATTGATTTGATGATGATGCCCCCTTGAGAGATCGTTTGTGCATTAAAGACATGGATGATCTCTTGATAGAGGAAGAATGTTATATGAAAGATAGATGAGTGGAGAGATTGCAGATTGATCAGATGAATTAGATTGATAAGATTGATTGGATTGAGATCAAGTCTGGTTTCAGGAAGGACATATCCTGTATAAGACAAAAGATGATCAAAATGTCTGGTTTCAGGAAAGATACATCCTATATAAGACATGATAGATGATCAAAACGTCTGGTTTCAGGAAAGGTACATCCTATATAAGACATGATAGATGATAGTTGAATGAATGATGAAGATATTAAAGTGAAGAATGATTCCATTGGATGATGATGTTGGTGCAGGTGTCGTAAGTGATCCAGGTGTTAGACCCACAGGCTCGAGAGGTAGTCATGATTCTTGACTTGATTTGTATCAATGAGGCACTTGTATTGTTTATCTGATATCATTGTATACTTGGACTTTTATTGTTTTATTATGATCTATATGCAGACATGGATTCTATATGATGATGATCTTTATTATGTTACTCTATTTGATGATGATGCTTTATGCTTTGATTATATGGATGCAGTGATATTTATGCATGTTATTCTATTTGATGATGATGCTTTATATGATGATGCAATGATAAATGCTTTTGTTGATTTTCGATTTTGATGATCTTGGATGCAAATGAAAATATTACTAACTTTAATGATATGTAAATGATGCAAATGCAATGATCTATATTGAAATGCAAATGAATGGCTGCTTTAATGATTATGATGATGTAAATACAAATGATCTACATGAAATGTTTTTGATTTTATATGTAATGTTCATGAATCTAAGTGTAAAGATGCAACTAAATGATTGTTAATGGAATGATAATGCAAATAATAATGATGATACACTACATGATGAATGAAATGCACTTAATTGAATGCAAATAAATGCAATGATGTATATACAACTAAATGAAATGGAGGATGATTAAAATGATTCTAAAAATGAATGCACCTACAATGATTAAATGCAAATTGTTTTTGTTTGTCCAAGTATACTCAATCTTTATTTATGACCATTGATCTGTTAATGAAATGATATGCTTATAATGCAACTGACCATGAATGCTTATAATGCAGATGAATAATGAGCTAATCCAAAATCATCTAACTAAAAATTGTACTGCCATTCTTCATATGCTATCTTGTAACAGTGCTTGATTTCATCATTGAGCTTTAAAATGTTGTAAGAAAATACAAGCAACTTGACATAATGATTCAAGATGACCTGGGTATTCCTTACATGGATTTCGATATAGCAAGTTAATACAAGAAACTTGATATAATGGATCAAGTTTACCCGAGTATTGCTTGCAGAACAAACAAGGATTATCCCCTTTCATGCATGACTTGGAACGTCCTCCTTGATCTTTTGCCGATCATATCCTGAGACAAGTACATACCATAGTAAGAGATAAACCAAAGACAACAATCAAAGAAAATAATCATGCCCCATCATAGCTTCTCTAGTCATGGACATCCTTGAGTTGTATAAAGTACATGATTAACAATAAAATCAAGATATAAACACCGAATCTTGCATGTCATTCACATGTTCTTATGGTCATTAACTGATATAATCATCTTGATGAACAATCTTTAATAATCCCATATTATTTGCTGATTAATTCTTCATTTTCTGAGTTTCACGATTCAGTTGTTGATGAAATGCCTTGATTTTTGTTGCTTTGTTGCTCGTTATCTGTTTCAAAATCCTAGGTGTTTTTGGTTTTTCTAAGTTTTTCGAATGTTGGATTTTCAAAGATTCAAAAGATCACCTTAGCAAAAAGGAATTAGGATTTTTCCCCCAGTGGAAACAAAAATTATTATGAATGTATGAATTGATCAAGATCCAAACCATGGTGGGATACAAATGCAGATTGATTGATTCTGATAAGATCCAAGACAATGACTATGACAAGTATGTCAAAGATTGATAATTGCTGGTAAGCTGCATATTTCTTGCTAAATGGTTCAGAGCAATGGACGCAAAAGATGGAATGGATAAGCTAGGATATGATGGAAGCGATAGATGCGATAGGATGGAGTGGATAGGTGCGCAAAGCGATCTCATAGATGGAGAACTCACTTTTTAGATAGCACCTGTTTACCAGGTTGTTAGGATCTAAATTTATTGCATTTTTTTCTTTCTTTTCATATTTTGATTTTTAGGGATTTTTTGTTTTGCTTTTCGGATGTTTACTGATTTTTTCAGGACTTTATATGCTTTTTATTGATTTTGTTTAAGGACTTTATATCTCAAGCATAGAATTTTTTGAGATGGACAGAATTGATAGGTTCATCAAACCAATCACCTTCAGGGGTAGATAACTTGTATGCTCCTAATCCATATGCTGCTACTATGACAAAAGGTCCTAGCCAATTTGGTTCAAATTTTCCTTTCTTGTCTTGGTCTTGCTGATTTCTTGGATTCTCCCTTAGAACTATATCACCAATTTGAAAAATGTGTGGCTTGACCTTGTGGTTATAGCTTCTTGCCATTCTTTGTTGATTTACTTTCAAATGATCTGTTGCATTTTGGCGACGTTCTTGAATCAGTTCTAGTTCCTGGAGTTGAGAGACTCGTTCTTCTTCTTCTGGTATAAGACCTTGCAAGGATACTCGTAGAGAAGGTATCTCTACTTCTATAGGTAATATGGCTTCTGATCCATAGACCAAACAATATGGAGTTGCCCCTGTTGGAGTGCGGATACTAGTTTGGTATGCCCAAAGAGCAGGATTTAGCTAAATGCGCCAATCTTTTCCAACTTCATTGACTGTTTTCTTCAAGATTTTCAAGATAGTTTTGTTTGATGCCTCAACTTGACCATTTCCCTGTGGATAATAGGGAGTAGAAAACCTATGTTGGATATGAAATTATTCACATAGTTCCTTCACATCTTGATTTTTGAATGGTCTTCCATTATCAGTGATAATGGTCATAGATAGCGACAAATTATATAATTCAAAATAAATGATGATATTTGTTTTCCTGTCACTATTGTTAAAGGCACTGCTTCAATCCATTTAGTAAAATATTCAGTAGCTATCAGAATAAACTTATGTTCGTTAGAAGATGAGGGATTTATCTTTCCTACCAAATCAAGGCCCCATTGTGAAAATGGCCATGATCCTATCATAAGATATAACTCTTGTGCTGGTGCATGAATGAGATTCCCATGGATCTGACATTGTTTGCATTTTCTAGCATATGTGAATGAATCTATCTCCATAGTAGGCCAAAAGTAACCCATACGAAGAAGTTTCTTAGCCAATGTTAAACCACTTGAGTGTGTGCCACAAATACCTGCATGAATATCATTAAGAACTTTATTAGATTCTTCTTGTTCAAGATATCTCAATAAAGTACCATCTAGACCACGCCTATAGGATATCAACAATAATAGTATAGTGAGAGGACGGACGGATAAAATTCCTTCTCTGATTGTGAGATAAGTCAAGAGGAAGGATATGTTCTTTTAAATACTGATAAGTTTGACCGTATGAGGATTGACTGGTTCTTGATATATGGCAAATTCGGTAGGTATGCTAGGATTTAATGGTAGGGGCTAAGATATCTTCCACGAGAAATTAGTAACGTTGTTGATTCTCCTTATTTTGCAAGAGAGATGCTATTGTAGCCATTGCATCTGCTGCTTTATTCTCATTTCTTGGAATCTGGGTGAATGATATTTTTTTAAAGTGTTCTTTAAACTCCTCCACTAGTTGTTTGTATGGCATAAGCTTATCATCCTTAGTTTGATATTCGTCATTTACTTGGTTGATGATAAGTTGTGAAACACCATAGACATATAGTTCTTTGTCATTTCATTCAATGGCCATTTTAAGCCCAATAGCTAATGCTTCATACTCTGTAGTATTATTAGTGCATGGAAACCGCAGTCTATATGATTTGGGAATTGTGTGTCCTTGAGGTGTGATGAAAAAGATTCCTGCGCCTGATCCATATTGTGTATAAGAACCATCAAAGTACAATTCCCAAAAGTTTGTACCTACTGTCAAGATATGTGCATCAGGAATTTCGATGTGCAAAGGCATGTCATTTTGTAAAGGTGCATCAGCCAACTGATCAGCGATAACTTGTCCCTTGATATCTTTCCGATCAACATACTCTATACCAAATTCACTCAGTATCATAACCCATTTGGCTAGTCTCCCTGTCAATGTCGACTTGCTCAACAAATATTTGAGAGGATCTATCTTTGCTATTAGTTTCACAGAATGAATCAATATATAATGTCGCAGCTTCTGAGTTGCAAATACAATTGCTAGACATGTCTTTTCTATTGAGGAATAATTTAATTCATAGCCAACAAGCATTCTACTGATATAATAAACTGCTCTTTCTTTTCCTTCATCATCATGTTGAGCTAGGAGGGCTCCTAATGATACATTTGTTGCTGAGATATAGAGCAACAATGGTTTCCCTTTGGTTGGTGATATCAGTACTGGAGGACTCATAAGATATTCTTTTATTTGCAAAAAAGCTTCTTCACATTTTAGATCCCATTTAAATGGAATATTTTTATGTAGAAGATGGGTGAATGGAAGACATCTATCTGCTAACTAAGAAACAAATCTCCTGATTGATTGCAATCTTCCTTGTAAAGATAGCATTTGACTTATGTTCCTAGGTGACTCCATCTCCATGATAGCTTTGACTTTTTCAGGATCTACTTCAATTCCATGAGCTAATATAATGTACCCATGGAGCTTTCCAGAGGTTACCCCAAATGCACATTTCTTTAGATTTAATCTCAATTGATATCTTTCCAGCCTGTCAAAAATCTTGCTTAAAATGTTCAAATGTTCTTTTCTTGTATGAGATTTTGCAAGTATGTCATTGACATAATCTTCCATAATTGTATGCATCATATCATGGAAAATCGTCATCATAGCCCTTTGATAAGTCGCTCCTGCATTCTTAAGCCCAAATGGCATAACGTTCCAGCAATATGTTCCCCATGCATAGGTGAAAGCTATCTTTTCTTGATCTTTAGGTGCGATTCTTATTTAATTATATCCTAAGAAGCCATCCATTAATGAAAACATCTCATGCCCTGCTGACAAGTCCACTGTGATATCAATGTTTGGTAGCGGGAAATCATCTTTTGGACATGCTTTATTCAGATCTCTGAAATCTGTACAGACCCTTGTGCTTTTATCTGGTTTTGATACTGGTACAATACTTGAAACCCATTCTGGATAAGCAACAGGTCTTATAAAACCCACTTCTAATAGTTTCTTCAGCTCAGTTTTTGCAAGAAGAGCAATGTGCAGATGCATCTTTCTTAGCTTCTGCTTAACTGGTTTTTCTTTTAAATCCACATTAAGATGATGCATGATAAGATCTGGATTAAGTCCTGGCATATCTGCATATGACGAAGCAAAATTTATTTGTCTTTGCTTAAAGAATTCCATGTATTCATTCCTCTCTTTTTCTGATAATAAGGCAGCATAATGAAGTATTTTAGGATCCTTTGATGTACCAATGTTTACTTCTTTTGTTGGTTCTATTAGGATAGCAGATCTCTCTTAAAAATATGCAGGAAGAATGTCCAACTTTCCATCTTTTGGCGCCTCAAAGAGGTTTTCACCATCAGATGCGTCCTTTATTTTCCCTTTTGATTGATCTAGTGTTGCCATGAAATGGTTTTCAACAATAGGTCTCTTTCCTTGTTTTATTTCACTTTTGCAACTAGAAAGTTTGGCATTCTCCCGACTATGAGAAATATTACTTGATTCTATAATGGAAGATATCTTAGGTGGGATGGGTTCAACAGTGTTAAGGTACATGGTTAAGTCATGATCATTGGAAAAGATATTCAATTCGGGGTTGTCTAAATTATCCCAATCAATTAGTTCAGGATGAAGAAGGGGTAAATCATAATCACTGTCATCATTAGGTGTTTCAACGTTCATGACATAATGATCATAACTTGGCATAGAATAGGTACTGTCATAGATTAAATGTTTTTGAGAATTGTCTTTCTCAAGCGTCTTCGATTTAGTTCTAACAAAACCAATATTAGCATTTTGTAGTTCACACTCAAGTGGTTCTTTAACTGACATTTGTCCCTAAAATGAATGGATTATATCAACACACACATCTTTAATACTACAAATTCCTTCTTGATTGACCTCATTTGCATTTTGGAGTTGACATACTTGTGTACATGATAAAGAGGTTTCTTTTGCTAGATTTTGTCTCCTTTCAAACTCAACTTCTTCTGGACTAAGAGTCAATCCAACTTGACTATCTCTTAATTCTTCTATGGTTCTATCACATCTGGATACATTTTATTCCTCTTTTGATGAATATCATGTATTTACATTTACTTGATCTATCCTCATTTGTACTTCTTGTGGCATTAATTATTTGTCTTTGTCATTCCCTTTCCTTTTTGCATATGCCTCTTTTCTCTAAATTCTGAGTTTTTCTTGCCTTCTTTCTAACTCCATCTTTTGTTTTGTAATAGACAAGTCTTCTTTTGTGATAGCTTATTGGTCTTCATTGTGTCCTTTACTTGATATAGTAGATAAGACATCTGGACCCCATTCATACTCATTTGAATCTGTCTCTGAATCCTGATCTAGGATTACCCCACTATACCATACTGAAATGTTGCATGGTGCAAAAAGTTCTCTGATTTCTGCTATCTCTATTTTTACTGCTTCTGGAATATCTTGTTCAGATTTTGCGTTTGTTTGTATTTTCAGAACTTATTGACAAGATTTTCCTTTACCTTTGATGGTAATCTCCTCTTCTTTCTTTACGTGTTCTTCTTGCTTCTTTTGTTTATTGGTTACTATTTCGGTTGCTTGATGTATCTTTTCTTGCCAATTTTCTTCTTTAGAAATTGATTTCTTTCTCCACTTTTGTTGTTGATGATTATGTTGCCTTTGATTGGATTTTAGATATCCAAGCCCAGATTTATCTTCTTTGAATTGCAAGTATGGACAAATAGGTTCTGAAATACCTTGATGTCGCTTACCAATTGGTCCTTTTCCTTCATATCCCATTTTTTGCATGATTTCATAACCTTTGCCATATTGTTTTATGGGAATATTGACTTCTGCTGCTATTGCTATAGTTTTATCTTCATCCTTGTACAACCAACCAAGAATGTCTTTGTCTTCATTTTCTTCTTCAAGAGTTCCAACACTAACAAATATCCCTTTAAACATATGTTTTGATCTTTCTGATGTCTTTGATTGAATATTTGTAGGCTTTCCATATGACTTAAGGGAAAGTGGAAAATTATGCAAAGAATATTTTCCCATTCCTTCATCATTTAATTTGAGATTTTCCTGAAAAGTTTCCCATAACTTTGCTTGAATTCCTTTGGTAGGATATACTGATTCTCTGTTATGTGGAACTCTTGTATCTTGTGTTGGCTTCAAATTATTGCAATATTGACTAGAATCTGCAATTATAGTGATCTCTTGTCCTTCATGAGGAAATTTCACACATTGATGATATGTAGAAGGAACTACTTGCATCTTGTGAATCCATGGTCGTCCTAGAAGAATGTTGTAAGATATGTTCAAATCTAAAACCTGACACAATGTATCCCTCCACAGGTCCTATTTTTATTCGTAGCACAACAGTTCCTTTAGAAGAACATTCTGCTTCATCATAAGCCTTGATGGTTATTTTCTTTTTCGGGTCTACTGCATTTTTTGAATATCCCAAAGCTTTTATCAAACTTAATTCACAAATGTTTAAGCCAACTCCTCCATCTATGAGTACACGTTTAACACGAGTTTTATTAATGGAGACTTCAACATGTAAGGGAGCATTGTGAGGATATTGTAAGGATGCATTATCATTTTCAGAAAATGATAAGCAATGAGGAGCTATAAGGTGCCCTACCATGTTTTGGAACTGATCTACATCCAAATCTTTTGAAACTATTGTTTCCACTAAAGCTTTCTCTAAAATTTCCTTATGCATAGGAGAAACCTTGAGAAGTTCCAGAATTGATATTTGAGTGAGTATTCTTTGTAATTGCTCTACTAAAGTGTATTGTTGTGATGTGGATGTTGGGTCTTTTGCTATACCTAGAAAGGTAACCTTTGCTTTGCTTCTCGTAATAACATTGATTGGCTCTAAAGATGGATTATCTTTAACAATGATTACATTTACCACATCATCATATGTATGGGTGTAATTCACTTTGGCTTTTCCTTTGTCATCTTTTAATTGGGATGATTCACCTTTGTCATAATTCGAAAGTGGAGTTTTTAAAGCTGGGTGTGATTCATTTGTTTTATGGCTATCCACTATGATGGTTCCATTATCGATTAGATCTTGGATAAGGTGTTTCAATCTCTGACAATCATTTGTTAGGTGTCCTTTATTCCAACGGTAATTGCAAAAATGATTGTCATCCACCAATTTGGCTTGCTAGCGGTTCATAACTTCTTGCTTCTGGCAAAACAATCAATTTGTTGGCAAGCAGAGTTTTTAGAGCTGATTCCAAAGGTTCTCCAATGTTTGTGAATTTCCTCCAAGGATTGGAGAAAAAGGACTTGACTTTATTGTTTTCTGGATTGTTATTGCTTGGGATTTGACTTGATAGATTAAAAATTGGTTGTTGTTGTATGAATTATTGTAAAGTTTTAGCTCTCCTTTCTTTACCATTGCATTCTCTATTTTCAAACCATTCTCGATCATTTTGGCAAAAGAGGGAGGACATTGCATTCTTAGTCGATAACTCATTTCATTGATAAGATTATCAATGAATATGTCCATCTTTTCTTGATTGGGTACATCTCGGGGATACCTATTAAACATGTGTTTCCATCATTGTAAGAAGATCATAAAAGATTCACCATTCTTTTGTTTAACATTGCAGAGATCCAACATCGTTAACTCATTCCTTATATTGTAGGAGCATTGTGAAATAAATCTATTCACAAGTTCTTCAAAAGATTTGATTCCAGATGGTAATCTTGAAAACCACTCCATTGATTGTCCATTTAAACTCCTAGGAAAAAGACGCATAAGGTAAGTTTCATCATGAGCAAATTCCATGCTCATAGTACAAAACTCCCTAATGTGATCCTGAGGATCGGATTTTCCATCGTATTTGTCATATTTAGGAATCTCGCAATGTTGTAGAAATGGTATCATGTTCAAATTTTTATCGAAAGGATATGGGCATATATCTTCTAATGAATACTTCTTGGAGCTTGTTCCATTTCGCATGTCTTGTATCTGTTGTTGTAGAGTTTGCATTTGTTGAGTAAGGTTTGATAATGGATTATCCACATAGTTTCTTCTTGTTTCTTCATGAGTTCTTTTATCACTACGCTCTTTTCTTGTGTCATCCCTTTCTTTCCTTGTTTCTTCATGAATTTCTTTGTTCACATCTTCATTATTTGGATCATCTATGTTTCGGGTGTTACTTGCCTCCACATCTTGTTTCAAGCTTTCTATGTTAAAGTCTTGTGGTAGTTTAGTTCCAGATTTTGCCAACATCAAAAGATATTTCTCTTTTTGCTTTGTCAACAATTTTTCCATTGGCCTATCAAATTTGAAAACTTGCTCGAGGTCTCTAATGGTTCTATTGACTACTTCTTTGTCAACAATGGTAAACCCAAAAGTTTGAAATACAGGATTATCTTCTTCCTCTATTTGTTGTTGTTTTCTAAGTTGTTCGTATTGAGCTCTAGTCCAAACTGGCATGTGATTATTTCAAAATTGTTGAAATTTCCAAAGGACAAAGTCAATAGGTGATTATTGGTTTAGGAAGATATGCTTTGTTGATTTTACCTCTATTGTTTGTTCGTTGTGATAAAGCGTCTCTTTGTTGAAAAGCATGTCTTTGCAAAATTTCACCGTCAAACTATGTACCGCAACCACGTAAGTAGTGACGAAACAGTGTAGGAATGTCCTATGTTTTAATAAGATCTTGCGATTGATATACAAGAATCTTATTCTTTTCTGAGTAGCTTTATAACTAGGTTTTCTTTTCTTAAGGTGATACTTAAAAGTCATATAAGCATTTGACAATTTACAAGTTTGTTTGATTCCAATTTTGGTGCAATTCTGATTTTGATATAACCTAGGTTCAAAATAGGAAAGATATATCCAAGATTATGAACCTAGTATAGATTGATCAAGCTTCGTGATAGAGGATTTGATTATCCTGATGAGAGACTTGACAATGATGTTGATTTTTTTTGCACTTAAGATGTTTGAATCAATAGCTTGTTGAATGTTGATGTTTATAGAACTTCTTGGGAATAATCTGTGGGATTAGTGACCTAGTTGTTTGAGCTAGTTTGACAATACGTGATGGTTTAGAGACAAACCTACTTCAAAAATTATTTTGATACTGACGTTTTGACACTTTGGTTTTGATTTGGTGTTTCAAGTGTTGGAAAGCTTTTGTATTACCCTTTTGATCAAACTTTTTCAGCAATTTGTTGGATTTTTTGCTCACGCATAGAAGATAATTTTCTTCAATTTTTGACCATTTGAAAAATGTAATAGACATAGAAGACATAATGTCTAATAAACAAAATGCGCAAGCAAGTACAAATTTTATGGCAGGTTGAGACAATAGTTGTTGAATCTCACATGGGGTTTCCCCGAGTCTACGCTATTCAAAGCAGATATTTAGATGCTTGACCCCACTGGCTCCACCCTCGACACTCACTTCTTCGGGGCAGCCAAGCACCAATTTCCATGAAAACTCCCCATGGCAAACTTTATATCTCTACTAGGAACCGTATGTGTGTGAGCCGCTTCAAAGGTCCGACCTCCTACGCTAACAACTAGAAGGATTTTGGCAACTAGTACAAGTGGTTTTTAGTAAAGGCTTCCGGTCATGTTGCGGCACTTTCAGCTCTGTAAATACAGAAGGTTCCCAACCTATAGAGGTTACGCTCCATAGGGTTTATGGGGAAACATAGTGTCGATACGAACTTATCAGCACATGTTGTTTGGGACTTTCATCACAAACACAATTTATTTATAGTGGATTGGAAGGACTCGATATTAACCCATTTCCACTTTTGGTCGTTCCCCTCTCACTGGCCCCCTTAAGGCAGCTCGAGAAGACAAGCCCTCTAAAGGATTTAATTGCTTGAAAGTAAAGAAAGCATAAAAGAGTGGGTTTGGCTTTTTGGTCACCCAATTAAGGGGAGAGCATATACCTACCACTTTTGAGACATGAAATATAAGTGTTCTTTTTAACCTTTTCAAAGCAATTGTTGGATAAGTCCTATTTGGAGATGTTTCTCCAACAAGCATGGTGTTTATTTTAGGCTTTTTAAAAATCTATGTGCAACTATTTTAGAGAAGTTACTAAAAATGTAAGTTGCATGCTGTCAATTTATCCTCTTAGTTAGACTAAATGAACAAGACATGATATATTACTTCCCAAAATAAGGCCTTTAATTAACTAGATGAGGAAATGCATAAAATTTGCCTTAAACACCATCCTGCACATGCATGTTAGTAGTTTGAAAAATCTAATTTCTTGGACATTCGGACCTGCAAGAAAATTTTGTTAGTTGGAAACAAAAGCGCTATTCTAACATATGCACTATCTTTCTCCTCAAATTCGCTAATCTTTAGAGCAAAAGCACTAACCTAGACTATAAAAGCGCTGCTCTGCGGATACAAAAGCGTGTTTTCTTTAATAAAAGTGCTAATTTAGAGAACAAAAGCGCTAACCTAGAAGACAAAAGTGCTACCCGACAATGCAAATGCATAGATTTTTAGACAAAAGCGCTAACCTTCATGGCATATGCGCTAACCTGTGATGCAAATGCGCTAACCTATCGAACAAAAGTGCTGTCAGAATTCACACATGTGTGAATCTGCATTACAAATGCATTAATTTTACTTTTTGTGAGATTTTTAAAGATATATGCGAGGTCCATGAGCCCCATGGTGGGTGCCAAAATGTGTTGACTTGAATTTCATCCTCAGAATGCTACCTGCAACAAGTTAGTTTCACAAAATACAAATGGAAATACTACAGGAAATCCAAACTCAACCAATGAAACTACATGAAATACATATGAAATAAAAATACTAATATTACCTTCATGGTTTATGTCTCATTGTGTCCTAACTCCATTGTTCCTGGTTGCAGATGGTGTGCTCTCAGACAATGCACTGATAGCTTCCAAGATGGCATATGAAGAATGGACTGATAACTAGTAGTTAACTGATGCTATGATATGCAATACTACATGATTATGCTAAAATTATTATGCTATATGATAATTTCTATTTGCTTCAAGATTAAATCTCACGGATGCATAAGTTTTGCATATGATTTGCTTGAAAATGCACTTCAAGTCTAACTCTCTCTCAACTGAATCTCTTGATTTTATAGACCTTGACAGGATGAGATGATGTGGCTTAGATCAACGGTCATGATCAGATCTGGAGATTTGGATGGCTGTGAGAAAAGGTGAAGGTTGAGAAAAAGGGGGAAGGAGAAGACAAGTGTCACTCATCTCACCTTGACTAGGTTGCTAACTGAGGGAATCTAGGGATGGTTGGAGAAGATTTAGGCATGATAGGACAAGTGGACTCAAGTCCTTCCTAAGATGTAGGAGGTGTTGGAGAGAATATAGAAGATGGTTATGAAATATGTGTACGTACACCATATTCATTAAATTTGGTGGTTGAAGATAAATGATGAATTAATATTTAAGAAATATTAATTTCCTTAGCCACATGTTTGATGAGTTGGCAAAGGGAAGATGAAGTGGAGATGGAAGGTGAGTTGGAAGAGGGGGATTAAATAATTTAAGAAATTATTTAATATTTGAGACTATAGGATAGGAGAATAGCTATTAAATATTAGATATTTAATTGATTGAAGGAGATAATTAAATATTAGATATTTAATTAACTTGGTTAGAGGAATAATTAAATATTTGATATTTAATTATTTTAGAGGAATAAAATAGATGAATTAATTAATAAAATATTAATTAATAGAAAGACATGAAATGAATTAAATAAATTAATCTTTTCAAATTAACTATTTAATAGAAGAATAAACATTAAATAAATATATAATATTTATTTAATCACTTAGCCAATTTTATGTGTATACAAGCTTTATTATGGCAATTAGGTTATGACAATCGAGGTATATGTTCGACCTGGAAAGTCATTGTATAAGTTTGCATGGAGATCAAACAATCGCAAACAAGGAATGCCCCAGTTCACACTAGACTCATAGTGTCCTCATATCCTTGGACAAGTCATAGCATTACTAAGAGACAATCCACAGACAACAAAGAAAAAACATAGGTGACAATACCCCATCCTCGCGTTTCTACTCAAAGACATCCTGGAGATAAAATCTCTAGTCAGAGACATCCTGGAAAAGCTAAAAGACATGTCACCAAAAAGATAAAAATCAAAAGAAAACCAAGACTCGACACCAACATCCACTATAGTCCTAAAGTTTAGTGTCTCTTGTCACTTGTATAAGTCTATTTGATTGCCGTCACAATGTTTGCCTTCACAAAAGGATAAGTAGCACTGAACCATAATGTTATCTGAGTCTGTTGAAAGATTTGATTTGTTGAAGCCTGTTGTTGCTTATGTCTTATTTGAAACTGGCCGAATCCATGAAACTGATACTTTATTGTGAAGAAGAATGGAACTTTATTATGGATCCATGATACAAGTGTTTCTTTATTGTGGATTGTGCGCAGATAGACTGAAGAAAATTGGAAGAAACTGTACTCCTTGGAACGTGGGATGCTCTTAGTGCCACACCCATCACTACACTTAGGATTTTCCTTAGCCACAGATAGGAGCTGATTTATTATGGATGGAAAGGGTGAAAAGGAGGGATTATTATGAGTGTATAACCAATCTTAGGTAGATCAATAACAAGCCATGATGGGAATGAGTAAGTTTATTATGGATGGATAGGTTGTGAGTGTGTGCAAAGTGAAAGGATGAGATGGAATCATGAAGGAGGGAGGAGAAATGTCTCTGCACATGGCGTCGGTGACCCGGTTTTCACCATGGTACTTTCTCAGGGCGCCACCAAAGTGGTTTTCACCGTTGGACAAATTTATCTCTCTTTATTTTTTTATTTATTTTTTATTTTTTTTGTATTTTTGAATTAGGACATTCTAAAGAGCTATGTGTAAAACCGGTGGAGGTGCATGCTGTTGATAGGATCCTCCAAAGGTTCACCCTCTGGGGTTGAGAGCTGATATGCACCAGATCCATAGGTTGTTGTGATGATGTAAGGATCAAGCCAATTTGGTTCGAACTTGCCCTTCTTCTCTCGGTCCTGTTGATTTTTAGGATTTTCTTTGATAACTAAGTCACCTACCTCAAATGTGTGAGGCTTCATGTTATGATTGTAGATGCATTGTTCCTTGACTAAATGATGTGTAGCTCCCTTGATTATCTTCCTTGATAAAGGAATTGAGATAGAGTTGCTAGCGTGTGAACTATGTAGGCCCATACACATGTCACCTAAAGAAGTTTGGGCATCCCTGATAACAAAGTCCTTTAAGGAAGCTCCATTAAGGGTCCATGATGTATCACTAGAAGGGAATGGATGTGTGAAACAAGTGGATGAGTTATGAAGGCTTGTGATTGCGAAAATAAGTGAAAGTAGGATGACATGATGGAGACTTAGGATCAACAAGTATTCTTTTTGACTTGAAATTTTAGAACTTTTGCCCCCAGTTATTTTTATATTAGGGGAGATCAACTCTTGTTCTTTTTGCTTTATAGGATTTTTATCTTTGACCTTGATTTTTTCAGAGTCCAATAGCTTTTGATTTTGATTTGGACTAAAGGACTTTTCTTTATTTTTAATTTTAGATTTTTCTTTTCAAAGCTTGATTTTTGATCTCCAATTAGTAAGGGTTTTTGTGATTCTTGTCAATCCAAGTCTGGGAGAGTGGAAATGGAATGAGTGGATGAAATGCTAAAGCAATGTGAGTTCTCAAGAGGGTTGGTGATATGCTCAATAGATTCTTTTTTGGAACCACTCTTAGGACTATTGATATCAAGAGCTGCTTGCACCACTAGAGGAGATTTGCATTTAGACTTAGTAGCCACAACACTAGGTGGTTCACACCAAATTCCTTGCAAATTGTTTATAGATTGTTCCTGTCGACTGAATACCTTAGGAGATAGTGGGAGTTGATCAACATGAAAGATATACTCACCACATCCCATGTCTTTAATCTTAAACTTTTCTTTGATCTTTGCTTGTTTTGATGTAGAAGGTTTTAAGGATTCTGGATCCACATATGTTGATGATGGAGTTTCTTCTCGATTGACTGGGATTGTTATTTCTGATCTAGGTCACAGATTGTTGCAATATATGAATGGGTTTGGATCAGCTTTGACGGTCACTTCAACTCCATTGTGTGGGAACTTGATACATCGATGATATGTTGAGGGAACAACTTTCATTTCATGAATCCATGGGCGTCTCAAGAGAATGTTGTATGTGAGATCTAGATCAAGGACTTGACAAACCACATCCTTAGTAACTGGCCCAACTCTGAGAGGTAAGGTGATTGTGCCTTTGGATGAGCGTTCCTCATCATCATATGCCTTGATGGTGATTGCATGTGTAGAATTCACAGCCTTTTCAAAATATCCCAATTGCTTAAGAGTATTAAATTGTCAAATGTTTAGACCGGCTCCTCCATCTATCAGGACTCATTTTATTTGATGTTTGTGTAGGAAGGATTCAATGTGTAAAGGTGCATTATGTGGTTGGCTTACAGAGGCATTGTCAGCTTCAGTGAATGTGAGAGAATGTGGAACGGAAAGGTATCCCACCATGGCTTGAAACTGGTCTACGTTTAGATCAGTGGGGACAAAAGTTTCTCTCAAAGTTTTATCAAGGATGGCTTTATGTGCGGGGGATATGCATAAAAGCTCATGCATGGAGATAAGCGCGGGTGGCCTCCCTAAATGTTATACCAAATCGTACTCAGGTTTGGTTGCTGAGGAAGCGGTGGTTTTAGTTGGAGCACCTTGCAGGATGACTTTACCTCAACGAGTTGTAACATTACATTCAGAAGAAGATCCAATGCCTTTTAGGACAACTTTGGGTCTTTGGGTAGAACTTTCAGGCATTTTTTCCTTTATGATAATGGTAGAGACATAATTGTCCATCGAAATATGATTAACAGTTGAATCATAGTTATAGGAGGATTTTGTATAGTTGGCTTGCTCATCTGTGGCTTTGGCTTTTCCCTTGTCATGTTTAAGGAATGGTTCCTTAAACATCTCATGTTCTTGATTGGATGAATATCCTTCGATCTCGATGTCACCTCTATCAATAAGATCTTGTATGATGTGTCGGCATTATGTGAACTGGCATAGCATTATGTGAACTGACATGAAGACATAATGATATTGTATGTTGTCATTGATGTCAATATGAGACATGGTGTGAACCGGCACATGTGATAGGTGAATAGAGAGAGGAACTGACATATGTATGAACTGGTTTATATGCCAAAGTAAAACGACATATTTGTTCAAGGTGAACCATCATGTAGTTATGGGAACTGGCACACGGAAGCATTGTATGACTACCGGTTGGTAGGTAGCTTCCACTTCAGGGTTTTTGGTTGGAGTACCTCAAGTCTGTGTGACTCAATCGATGATCTTCGTGTGATGAGTTAGAAGTATGATGGAGGACAGATCGTGTTGCCCCATAAGCTCTGTGCATGTGAAGGATCTTGCATGAAGAAGACTATTCCTATCTACCGCGGGAATGTGCGAAGTTTGTCAAACGGTGATAACATGTGATGGGTTATCAGTCGCCAAGAAATCGGTGGATAATGGATGATGGAGAATGTCTTGAGATCGATTCAAGATTGTTGCATTTAATGTAGTATGATTCAGCGGTCAAGATCGAACCGTTTGAATTGCTTAACCTAACAGGTTTAGGGTTTAGGGTTTTTGCCACCGACCTGTATGTTTCCTATAAGGTCAATGTTGTGTTTCTTTTTGAAGTTGTTGGCAAAAGTTGTGAGTGTGTATCCAAAGGAAGTGATACGTAATTCTTGCCAGACCAAAGGAGAGAAGAGATACCTGCAAAGTGAATGTGCAGAAGGAAAAGAGGAGCCTAAATAGATCTGCATTAGCATTGAGTGCTGTTAACAGATCATTGTAATTCCTGTTGATCTCTAACCACTTCAACAGTTGTAAAATCCCCTAACAGGGTAGCCTTAACTGGCTTGATTCAAAATCCCTTAAATCGGGTGGTCTTAACCGACTTCATTCAAATCCCTTAACCGGGTAACTCGAGGCTAATGAGTTCTGAGAAGCTAGAGAGCTTAGGAGATCCTTTCAACTATTGAGTTCTTGAAATCCTCTAACAAGGTGACCCTACCGGGTTTAACCCTTAACCGGGTATCCCTTAACCGGGTGATCCCTAACAGGATCGGTTCCTACCAGAACCTATTGTAATGTCCTTAACCGGACAAGGCTCCTAACAGAGCGGACTTCTAAAGAGTTCAAAAAGCAGCTTGTGGGTATTCATCCCCACCGTGGTTTTTCCCAGTTGGGTTTCCACGTGAAAAATATGTGTGTAATGTGAAATGCTTTTGTCTTGTGATGCTTTGTTTTACCTGTTAAGCACATGAAGGTTCTATGTTTTATGCCTGTCTATAAAACATATTGAACTCACTGTTGTGAAGATCTGATGGTCAGGTTTACCTGTTTATGCATGAGAATATAATAATACTGTAATATTGAGCTAAGAGGAAAGCTTATTGAGTGACCAGTTCATGACTGATTGAGCTGTATTGGATGTTACCGGTTGCACTCTATTTTACTGGTATCCCTGTTTTTCAGTCATTTGGAGTATTTGCTGTCAAACCAGTTTTGGACTGTATTTGTGCTTGTACTGATTCACCCCCCCCCTCTCAGTACCGGTTTGGTACTAGTGGTTCATCATTGAGTTATCAATTGGTATCAGAGCGCTCCAGGTCCTCTGTGTTGTAAGCTTAACCGCTTGAGGAAAAGATCCTAGTCAAATGATGAAGAGGGAAGGTCCAAAGTTTAACAGGGAAAATTTTGGTATATGGAAAGACAGGATGAAGATATTCATCAAAAGCACGGGTGTTCAACACTAGAGTTATGTTGAAAATGTATATGTTGTTCCTACTGGTACTCTCACCGATGACCAAAAGAGAGAGATACAAGAAAATGGGCAAGTCATGGAAGCCCTCATCAGTAGTCTATCTAACATTGAGTTTATTGATGTTCAGGACAAGGCAAATCCCAAAGAGGTATGGGATGCTCTTGAAAATATCTATGGTGGTGATGAGCATGTAAAACATGCTAAGGAAGAAAGCCTGAGAGGGAAGTTTGAAGACATGCAGATGGTTGAAGGAGAGACCATTCAGCAGTATGGAATAAGAATCAAAATAGTTGTTGGAGAAATAAAGAGTGCAGGTGGCAAAATAGAAGATTCCATTGTGGTAAGTAAAGTTCTGAGATCCCTGTTGTCGGTCTATGCAATAAGGGTTGTTGCTATTCAGGAGCTGAGATCAATTGACAAGTCTAAGGTGTCCTTGGACTCCATCATAGCCAAGTTGACAACCTATGAGCTGAATAGTTTTGATGGCAGTGTTCAAAAGACAAAATCAACTTTTAGAGCCTCTGCTATACCTTCCAGAAAAGGAAAAGAGGCTAGCACTAGTGGGGAACCTAATCAGAGCAGAGAAAGGAAGGATGAAGAGTTTCTGATGGAATTTGAAGCACTTCTTGCCAGGAAATTCTCAAAAGGAACTGGTAAATACAAAGGTAAGCTACCTTTGAAATGTTTCTCCTGTAACCGGATAGGACATCGCTATGAACTGTCCTAATAGTGACAACAAGGATAAGTCGGAAAGGTTCAAGAAATTCAAAGGAGGAAACCAGAGAAACTGTTTTGTGGCAGTTGATGAAGGTGTCATAGATGAGGAATCAGAAGATGAAGAGAATGAAGACATTGTGTTTGTTGTTGTAAAGGAAGATGTGGCAGACAAGAAGGTTCTTGTCTCCTGGTTTGATGATTCCAATGAGTGGATCATTGATAGTGGTTGTTCTCACCATATGACTGGTGACCGGAGCAAGTTTCTATCCTTAGAGGAGTATGATGGTGGTGTGGTTCGCTTTGGCAATGATGCACCATGCATGGTCAAAGGTAGAGGGTCCATCTCTTTGAATGGAAAGAGTAGTGCTGACAATGTGTACTGGGTTGATGGTCTCAGACACAACCTTCTAAGTGTTTCCCAGCTAAATGACAGTGGCCTCACTCTGCAATTCAAGAATGGAGTTTGTAGAATCAAAGGTAAAGATTGTAAATTGGTAGCCACCGGCATGCAGACTAAAGGTAACCTATTTCATCTGAATGCAAATATAAGTACATGTCTTATGGCTAAGCTTGATGATAGCTAGATATGGCATAGGAGATTCTGCCATGTGAACTTTGATAACATTGCGAAGGCTAGTAAGATCAAGGCAGTTAGAGGGTTGCCGATGCTGAGCAAACCGGATAATACCTTGTGTAGAGAATGTCAATTGGGGAAAATGTCTTCCTCAACCTTTAAAGGTAAATCTTTGACTGCTGACAACTTGCTTGATCTTGTGCATACCGATTTATGTGGTCCTATGAAAACTAGAAGTGTGTAGGGTGATAGGTACTTCATGATTCTCACCGATGACTGCTCAAGAATGATGTGGGTCACATTCTTGAAAGACAAGTCTGAAGCTTTTGGGAAATTCAAAGCTTTTAGAGAATTAGTGGAGAAGGAAAGCGGTAAAAGGATCAAGTGTCTCAGAACTGATCAAGGAGGGGAATTCACTTCCAGTGAATTCAACAAGTATTGTGAAGAATTTGGCATCAAGAGACAGCTGTCTGCCCCTCAGACTCCATAGTAGAATGGCTTAGCAGAGAGGAATAACCGGACGGTGGTTGAAGTAGCTAGAACCATGTTGATTCAAGGAAAGGTTGCTCACACCTTTTGGAGAGAAGCGGTGAGCACTGCAGTCTACACTATGAACCAGGTACTCATCAAAAAGGGTAAGGACAAAACTCCTTATGAGTATTGGACCAGTAAGATACCTGTGGTTAACTACTTTAAGGTATTTGGTAGCAAATGTTACATCAAGAGGAGTGAACATCAGGGCAAATTTGAAGCTAAATGTGATGAGGGAATATTTCTAGGATATTCCACCAAGAGTAAAGCTTTCAAGTGCTACAACAATAGGACTCAGAGAATTTTGGAAAGCATCAATGTAAGAGTTGATGAATCCTCTGAGAAGACTGAGGAAACCGACAGTGAGCAAGCTATAAATGAACTGGTTGCAACCTTCTGGGAACCGGTTGTCAGTCAACCGAGTACCAGTAACAGTGTTCCTGAACCGGTAAATGTTGATATTGATGAAGATGAGGATGAAGAAGAAAAGCAAGAAGAACCAGTTAAGACCATTCCTCGGTATGTCAAGTTGAATCATGATCCCAAGTAGATCATAGGTGATAAGGATGCAGGAATCCTTACCAGAAGAAAGATCAGAGAAAACTCATGTATGATCTCTGAATTTGAGCCTAAGTCATTCAAAGAGGCTCATAAAGATGAAGACTGGATCAAGGCAATGGAAGAAGAACTTGACCAGATAGAGAAAAATGGTACATGGTCCTTGGTACCCAGACCAGAGCATAAAAATGTCATTGGCACCAAATGGGTGTTCAGAAATAAGTTGAATGAGGATGGCACAGTGATTAGGAATAAAGCCAGACTGGTATGCAAAGGATATGCTCAAGAAGAAGGAGAAGACTATGGGGAAACCTTTGCTCCTGTAGCCAGATTGGAAGGAGTTTGTATGCTTCTTGCATATGCAGCTTTTAAGAGGTTCAAGGTATATCAAATGGATGTAAAATCTGCATTCCTAAATGGTGTACTTGAAGAGGAGGTGTATATTGAGCAACTAGATGGGTTTGCCCTATCTGAAGACAGTGACATGGTATGTAGGCTACATAAAGCATTATATGGTCTAAAGCAAGCACCTAGGGCATGGTATGAGCGCCTACATTCCCATCTTGTGAAGATTGGATTTGAGAGAACAAGTGAAGATAACAATATCTACTTGAAGTCTGAAGGAGATCAGATCTTGATCTATGAAGTTTTTATTGATGACATCATCTTTGGTGGAGATGACAAGATGAGTCATGAGTTTTCTGATGAGATGAAGAAAGAGTTCAAGATGTCACTCATAGGGGAGATTAAGTTCTTCATTGGACTGCAGATCCAACAGATGGAAGATAAAATCTTCATCACTCAGTCCAAATATGTCAAAGAGGTGTTGAAGACTTTTGGCATGGAAGATAGCAAACCGGTTGGTACACCGATGGTGACCGGTTGCAAATTGACAAAAGAGGATGATTCTGCACTGGTTGATGAGAAGGAATACTGATCAATGATTGGTACGTTGCATTATGTAGTGCATAGAAGACCAGATATTGCACATGCAGTTGGCATTACTGCAAGATTCCAAAAGAGTCCAAGAGAATCTCACTTGATTGCAGTCAAGCAGATTCTTAGGTATCTGAAGGGAACAGTTGACTATGGATTGTGGTACCCATACAACAATAATTTCAATTTGAAAGTGTTCACAGATATTGATTGGGCAGGTAATGTGGATGACCGAAAAAGCACAACCGGTGGTGCATTCTTTCTCGGTGGTAGACTGGTCTCATGGATGAGTAAAAAGCAGAGTTGTATCTCTCAGTCTACAGCGGAAGCGGAGTATGTTGCAGCTTTCATGAACTGCACTTAGACAATCTGAATGAAGCATGTACTGGAAGGCTTCAAGATCCCTGTATCTGAACTGGTAAGTATATTTTGTGATAACACAAGTGCTATCAATATATCAAAGAATCCGGTTTTACATTCTAGAACCAAGTATTTTGAGCTTAAGTATCATTTCTTGAGGGAAAAGGTTCAGAATAAAGAGATTGCATTGGAGCATGTGTCCGGTAAGGAGCAGTTAGCAGACATATTCACCAAGCCTCTCCCAAAGACAACATTTGTGCATTTGAGAGGTGAATTAGGGGTGTTTCCCCTTCAGGAGGTGAACTAAAAGTGATTGTTCCACATCAATCAGGTACTGGAAAGACAAATTTTTGGTTGATTGGTGTGTTGAAGGATGCTACTCCTCAGGGTGAGCAACATGATGAAATAGAGATGATTGTACCTCCACTTTGGCATTGTTGTCAAAGGGGGAGAAGGAGTGAAGCGAAAAGATATCTGTAGCAAATGAGGAGAATATGTGAAGCAAAGAAGATATCTTTTGTATATTTCCATCAATGCCAAAGGGGGAGATTGTTGGCATTATGTGAACCGGCATGGCATTATGTGAACCAACATGAAGACATAATGATATTGTATGTTGTCATTGATGTCAATATGAGACATGGTGTGAACCAACACATGTGATAGGTGAATAGAGAGAGGAACCGTCATATGTATGAACTGGTTTATATGCCAAAGTGAAGCAACACATTTGTTCAAGGTGAACCAGCATATAGTAATGGGAACTGGCACATGGAAGCATTGTATGACTACTGGTTGGTAGGTAGCTTCCACTTCGGGGTTTCCGGTTCGAGTACCTCAAGTCTATGTGACTCAATCGGTGATCTTTGTGTGATGAGTTAGCAGTGTGATGGAGGACAGATCGTGCTGCCACGTAAGCTCTATGCGCGTGAAGGATCTTGCATGAAGAAGACTATTCCTATCTACCTCAGGATTGTGCGAAGTCTGTCAAACGGGATAACACGTGATGGGTTATCAGCCACCAAGAAATCGGTGGATAATGGAAGATGGAGAATGTCTTGAGATTGATTCAAGATTGTTGCATTTAATGCAGTATGATTCAACAGTCAAGATTGAACCATTTGAATTGCTTAACCTAACAGGTTTAGGGTTTAGGGTTTTTGCTACCGACCTGTATGTTTCCTATAAGGTCGATGTTGTGTTTCTTTTTGAAGTTGTTGGCAAAAGTTGTGAGTGTGTATCCAAAGGAAGTGATACGTAATTCTTGCCAGACCAAAGGAGAGAAGAGATAACTACAAAGTGAATGTGCAGAAGGAAAAGAGGAGCCTAAACAGATCTGCATTAGCATTGAGTGTTGTTAACAGATCATTGTTATTCCTGTTGATCTCTAACCACTTCAACAGTTGTAAAATCCCCTAACAGGGTAGCCTTAATTGGCTTGATTCAAAATCCCTTAAATCGGGTGGTCTTAACCGACTTCATTCAAATCCCTTAACCAGGTAACTCGAGGCTAATGAGTTCTGAGAAGCTAGAGAGCTTAGGAGATCCTTTCAGCTATTGAGTTCTTGAAATCCTCTAACAAGGTGACCCTACCAGGTTTAACCCTTAACCAGGTATCCCTTAATCGGGTGATCCCTAACAGGATCGGTTCCTACCAGAACCTATTGTAATGTCCTTAACCAGACAAGGCTCCTAACAGAGCGGACTTCTAAAGAGTTCAAAAAGTAGCTTGTGGGTATTCATCCCCGGATGGTTTTTTCCAGTTGGGTTTCCATGTGAAAAATATGTGTGTCATGTGAAATGCTTTTGTCTTGTGATGCTTTGTTTTACCTGTTAAGCACATGAAGGTTCTATGTTTTAAGCCTGTCTATAAAACATATTGAACTCACTATTGTGAAGATCTGATGGTCAGGTTTACCTGTTTATGCATGAGAATATAATGATATTGTAGTATTGAGCTAAGAGGAAATCTTATTGAGTGACCGGTTCATGACTGATTGAGCTGTACTGGATGTTACCGGTTGCACTTTGTTTTACTAGTATCCCTGTTTTTCAATCATTTGGAGTATTTGCTGTCAAACCAGTTTTGGACTGTATTTGTGCTTGTACTGATTCACCCCCCCTCTCAGTATCGGTTTGGTACTAGTGGTTCATCATTAAGTTATCATGATGTTCTTCAAGCGATGGCAATTTCCTGTTTTATGTCCCTTGCTCTTGTGATATTCACAGTACTCATCATCATTCCATGAATTTGGTTTGACCTTTGGTTGAAATGGAGGATTGTCTAGAATTGTTATTATATTGTTTTCCACTAGCTTCTTGAAAGCCGATTCAAGTGGTTCTCCCAATGGGGTGTATTTGCTTCGTAGTTTTGAAGTTGTTTGAGTATTCACTTGATTGTTTGTAGAACTTGATCCAGAAAGAATGATTTTGGGTCTCACTGTGTTAGCATCGACAACACCATCATCTACTGTGTTCTTGTTCTTGTTCCAAAATTGTGGCTTGTCTTTTCCTTTAAAGTCCTCTTTGTTTTCTTTGAATATCTTAATGACTCCTTGTTCAATTAAGACCTTATCTATTGCTAAGCCTTTTTCAATGACATCCTTGAAAGTGGACAAACAAGCTTGTCTTAAGTCATAACCAATTTCTCTGTGGACATTCTGTGTGAACATCTCTACCATTTGTTTTTTGTGGAATTTCACAAGAGCATCTGCTGGCTAAATTCCTCCATCTTTGTAAGAATGATGAAAATGACTCCCCATCCTTTTGCTTGGTGTTGCACAAAGTGGTAACTGATATATTGGTCTCTATGTTATATGAGAAATGTTGTATGAAAGCTTTTGCTAGATCACCCCATGACTTAATTCTAGGTGGAAGTTGGGAGAACCATTCCATAGCTTGATCACCTAAGCTTTGTGGGAACAATCTAATCAAATATGTTTCTTCTGCTGCTACCTCAATGCAAGCTGTGAAAAGTTGTCTTATATGTGCCTTAGGGTCTCCTTTGCCTTTGTACTTATCAAACTTAGGTGTCACAAAATGTGTAGGAAAAGGAGGCATTGGAATGCTTTTGTCAAATGGATAGGGACATATGTCTCTCATTGTGTAAGCTGGCTTTGGTGTATTAATGTCCTCCATTTTATTTTGTAATTCCTTTATTTGCTATTCCAAATTGTTCTTAGCTAGAGATCGACTTCTTGGACCATATCCCATGCCTGAGCCACCAGGTGGAGGAAGAGGATACTATTGGTATTTTGGATATGTTGATATGGTTTTTTCATTGATGTCAACACTTGTCAACACTTGTCAACCTTATCAGCACTTGGAGATCTTTGGTTTTGTTCACTAACAAGTCAGTGAATTATGCACAATCACCGGTATTTGGTTCACCGTCAGGTTATGTTGTTCACTAGCACTTGGAATGACTTGGAGACTACTTGGTTATGTCAAAGACATTATTCAATCACTTGGTTTTGGAAATTTGGTTATTGGTTTGTTCGGGTTTGCATATTTGCTATTACCAACAAATAGGTCCAGGTTATGCACCGGCAAGCATATCTATTAAAGATCAGCACGACACATTATGGAGATGATTTATTATTATTGTAAATGCATTGAGCCGACATCATGCATCGGATATCGATTTATTTGTAATTGATTTTATTGTAATATCTTTTAAGTGAGCCACCCTATTCAATTGGTCTTAGGTTATGGTATAAATATAAGATCTCATTTATGAGATTGATATGCGATTTAAAAAAAGAATAGTAATAAGGTATATGCAAAAATAAGCAGAGATATACATGCAGACATCATTTGAAGGTTGAAGGAAGGTTTTCATGATGGCAATCAGAACTTAACCGGTACTAAATCCAGCATATGAAGATGCTATTTTGAGTAGTAAATTATCATTGGATTTAACCATCCAATTGTAGTCAGTGTGACTCTCATCTTGTGATTGAGAAGTGAGCTCTAGGCAGTTGGCTTTTCTGCATGTGCAGAATCCTTATTTTACACACATACTATCTGTAGAAGTATCATTTGATTGTGGGTAAGGCTTCCCACCATGGTTTTTCCCCTTACAGGGTTTCCACGTACAAATATTTGTGTTATGCATTGTGATGTTATTGTCTTTCTATTTCATGCATTAATCTTTACCGACACTGCAATTAACTGATAAAACTGTCTACCGGCATAAATTTTGGTTTACCGGTATTAAGCATTAAGTTTTGGTTAAGTTAATTTTGGTTGAATTTATTGGACAACTGATTCACCTCCCTCTCTCAGTTGTCTCCGGGACCTAACAATTGGTATTAGAGCCTAGTTCTCTTTTTGCAGATTTTTAACAGCTTGAGGAGATCCAATGTCTTCTAACTATTTCAGGAAGGACAATTCAAAACTTGATGGAACCAACTATGGCATATGGAAGATCTGGATGGAGACACATTTGAATTGCATTGGAAGGGACATATGGGATGTTACAAAGAATGGTTATACTGCTCCTACTCAAGGTCAACCTAATCCACCCAACTTGGCTAAAGATGAGGAAAATGATTGCAAAGAAAGAGAAGCACTTTTGAGCGCATTATCAGATCAACAAATCATGGGATTGTCAGATAGATCTACTGCTAAAGCTATTTGGGACAAATTGGAAACATTGAATGAAGGAGATTCCACAGTCAAAATTGCAAAACTTGAAAGCTTCTGGGTCAGGTATGAAAATCTGAAAATGGAAGAAGATGAAAGAATTTATGCTTTTATGGAAATAGTAAATGAAATTGTTTTGGGTATACAATGTTGTGGAGGAACCTTAAGTGAACATGAGATTGTTTCAAAAGTTTTAAGAGCTTTGCCACCGACATATTAAATGAAAGTTACTGCTATAAATGAATTGAGAACAATGCCTAATGCATCAGTATCTAGAGACACCTTGGTTGGAAAACTTTCAGCTTTTGAACTTGAGGAATTTGGTCTTGTTGCTACTATTAAGACAAATCTAGCTTTCAAAGCATCATCATCATCTGCAACATTATCATCATCATCTAAGAAATCTGATTGGAAAGCCTTCTATGCAAAAGAACTTGAAGATATTAGGAAGGAGAATGAAGAACTGGAAGAGCTTGAAGCACTATTTGCAAGAAAAATGCCTAAAGGTCCAGTTGGAAGTAAGTATGAAGGTAAAGCACCCTTTAAATGTTTTAACTGTAATAAGATTGGTCATATGGCTTCTAGATGTCCTAATAGACATGCAAGATTAAGAGAAGAAGCTAAAAGAACATATAAACCTAACCCTGATTATCAGAGATACACATTCAAGAAGAATAGAGACAAATCTTGTTATTATGCTGATGAAGGAGTTACTGATGATTTTGATGAGGAACCGACAAACAATGGATGCGATTTTGTTGCTATAACAGAAGATCAACCGACACCTTCTGTTCAACCAGTAGAGCAGGCCCTGGCAGCTAAAGTTGAAGATAAGGATGAATGGATTATTGATTCAGGATGTTCACATCACATAACTGTGATAAGAGTAAATTCTTAACCTTTCCGGATTACAATGGAGGTCTAGTGAGATTTGGAGATGATAAAGCTTGTATGATCAAAGGAAAAGGAACTATATCTTTTGATGGTAAGCACAATACTAATAATGTTTACTATGTAGAAGGTTTAAAGCATAATCTTTTGAGTGTTGGTCAATTAGTTGAGAAAGGATTTCAGTTACAATTCAAGAATGGTAAATGCAAAATCTTAAATAGAACTGGCTTGGAAATTGCAACCGGTAATCAGACTAGAGGTAATATCTTTCATTTGAACAACAATGAGAAATCATGTTTAATTGCACATATTGATGAAAGTTGGTTATGACATAAGAGACTTTGTCATGTAAATTTTGATTGCATTGTGAAAATCAGTACTACTAAGGCGGTAAGAGATTTACCTAAGATTGTTAAATCTCACAATCCGGTATGTAAGGAATGTCAATTTGGAAAGCAAGTTAGAGCCACTTTCAAGAGTATTCCAGAGAAGTCTAACAATGTTCTTGATTTATTTCATACTGATTTATGTGGTCTAGCAAGAACTAGAAGTATACAAGGAGATAGGTATTTTATGCTAATCATTGATGACTATTCTAGAATGTGTTGGGTTACTTTTCTCAGGGAGAAATTTGAAGTATTTGGGAAATTCAAACTATTCAAGGTGATGGTAGAGAATGAAACTGGAAAGAAAATCAAATGTTTGAGATCAGATCAAGGAGGTGAATTCACATCTAAGGAATTTAATACATTCTATGAAGTAAATGGGATAAGAAGACAATTATAAGCACCCCGGACACCACAACAGAATGGAGTTGTTGAAAGGAAAAACATAACTATCTTGGATGCAGCTAGAAGTGTGATATCATAAGAAAATCTACCTCATATATACTGGAGAGAAGTGGTCAATACAATAGTTTATACTGTAGACACCCAAAATTGTCATGTCTAATTAAATAAATATTTTATTTATTTAATTATCTAAGCCTAATTCTTCTATTAATTAAATAAATCCTTATTTATTTAATTAATTCATTTATCCTCTTCTAGCCTTATTTCTCATTTAAATAAATACATTTATTTATTTAAATTATCATTTTCCTAAATTAAATAAATATCTTATTTATTTAATTGATCCCACTTCTTCTATTAATTAAATAAATGTTTATTTATTTAATTAATTCATTAACCTTTTCTACACATGACACATGTCATTCATCTCTTAATTCATACACTTCCTACCTCTTTCATTATTTTACTATTTCTTCTACCTACCCTCTAATCTTAGCCGACCTCCTTTTACACCTCCCAATCTTATCCCTCCATTTCATATTGTGTCTTCTATTTAAGGAGATGCCTTCTTCACTATCAAACCCTAACTACTTGATCAATTGACTACACTACGATCCTACTTGCAACTACATTCCGTTCTTTGTTGAGCTCTTGTGCATATAAAATCTGAGAGCAAATATATCAAGCAAGATCAATGGAGATAGGAAGAATGGAGATCCAAACCCTATTGGACATGTGATGGTATAATCTTTGTGATTTCTTGTGATTTGCATTGTCTTAGGTAATCTTCATATGTTATGGTGGATCTTTGTTGTTGTTAGGCTAGCGTTTTGTGGTTGAATCCGTTTAGTCTTTCAATATTGTTATTATTGTTATCCATTTTCACCATATACATATACATTCAACCAAGTTCACATCAAAGGTGAAATCGGTAAGACCCCTCACGAATTATGGTTTGGTAATACTCCCACTCTTAAATATTTCAGAATATTTGGAAGTAAATGCTATATTAAAGAGATGAGTATATTGGCAAAATTAATCCTAGAAGTGATGAAGGAATATTTCTTGGTTATTCATCTAAGAGAAAGGCATATAGATGTTTTAACAAGAGATTGCAGAAAATTGTTGAGAGTGCAAATGTGAAGATTGATGAGCAGTTTAGAGGAAATTCAAGGTACATGGACTTTGAACCGACAATAGAGATAATCACAAATGAACCTACTGTGAATACAACGGTACAAAATGTTGATCCAGTTACTCCGACATCATCTGAAGATTCAACAGTTACTGAAGAACAACAACAAGTAAAAACACCTAGTTATGTAAGATTGAACCACTCCGAAAGTCAGATAATTGGAAATAAATTTCAAGGAGTTATGACTAGAGGAAGATTGGAAAATGAAGAGGTATGTCTTATTTCTCAAATTGAACCTACATCAATTAATGAGGCATGTGAAGATAAATATTGGATTAAAGCTATGGAAGATGAATTGGAACAAATTGAAAGGAGTAACACTTGGTCATTAGTTGCTCGGCCTAAAGACAAAAATGTAATTGGAACTAAATGGGTTTTCAGAAATAAACTTAATCAAGATGGTAAGGTAATCGGAAACAAAGAAAGATTAGTGTGTAAGGGATATTCACAGAAAGAAGGAATTGATTACAATGAAACCTTTGCACCGGTAGCTAGAATTGAGGCAGTCAAACTTTTATTGGCTTTTGCAGCACACAAGAACTATAAAGTATATCAAATGGACGTTAAAAGTTCATTTCTGAATGGAGATCTTGAAGAAGAAGTTTATATTGAACAACCTGATGGATTTTCTTTGACAGATAACAATGACATGGTTTGTAGGTTAAGGAAAGCTTTATATGGACTAAAACAAGCTCCTAGAGCTTAGTATGCTAGATTGGACAAATAGCTTTTGAAGCTTGGATACACTAAAGGTAATGCTGACAATAATTTATACTACAAAGTGACTAATGATGACATCTTGGTTATTGAAGTTTTTGTTGATGATTGTTGGCGACACATATAAAAATTTCCATTCTATATGTCGCCTTATTGAGTCATGTCCCCATCTGGTCCTTTGGTCGAGTCATGTGCTTTGAATTTCCCATGTAATCCAGCCTTTGTTGTTGTCTTTAAGTTTCATTGTGTTGAACTTGAACCTTGAACTTGAACCTTTTTGGTTCAAGGTTCAAAGTTCAACGGGCGTCGTATTAAAAGTTTTTTCCTCCCACGCAGCTTTAAGTCTTCTTTAGTTTTTGTTAGTATTTAGCATTGCTTGAACCTTGAACTTGAACCTTTTTGGTTCAAGGTTGAAAGTTCATGATTTGTCATGTTTATGTTTTTGTGTCGCGATTATTCCTCAAGATTCAGAGTTCGATGTTTAGACTTCTTGGAGATCATGTGACTTGTCATGAGGTGGCGGCGCAGATTTTAAGATATGATTAATGACGACAAAGAAGAGGAATATTCTTTCTTTAATGATTTGAAATCCGTCATTTATGGCAAGCGTGGCATGAAGATCTGTATTGTTAGATACAAAGTGACTTGGCATTAAATGCATGCTCGAACGCGATTATTTCAGAGTGAGGTCGCATGAGTGAAGAGTAATGAGGACAATTCGTGGTAATCATGGGTAAGATTTTCTCGACTTTTTAAATTGAGCAGTTGTCTTGTCGAGTTTGTCATTTGTGGATTTGTCTGGGTTGATTGGGGAAAAATCACGAGTTAAGCATGAGGCCCACTCTACTTAAATTAATGAACTCTTCTTCCCTTGTAAGTTCCTTACCAGAGCTAGGTGATACAACTTTAGTTCAATTAGATTTAGATGATTTCCTAGAAAGAATACGGAACCCAGCCACAGATTCTGTGATGAGAGATATTGCACAATGCGGTTTATTAGAAGCAGCCTCATTTCCCACAACTGCCCCTTGTCCCGAATTGCTTTTAGAATGTATGAACCACTATGATAAAGCTAACAAATGCATAAGGAAAAATAATGGTGAGGTTTTGTTGTCCATTCATAGACAGACGGTAATGGTTGCCATGGGTATCCCACATCGGGAACCCTACGAAGATTGGACTATTGGAAAATCTTATGGAATTTGTTCGGAGAAAAAGCAGTATTACAGAACTATTATTGCGCGAAATTGGCTTAGCGGGCTCAAGGTTGCCAAGACCCTTAACCCAAGAGCATTTGATTCCTGGAATAAGAGATTTGGTAATATTGTTGAGCAGAGTTAAGGGAAATTCACACTCCTATTGGGAAGACTGGATGTATTTCTTCATCCAGGTCACTCTAGACAAAAATCGGTTCATTGACTGAGGAACCGTTATTGCAGAAAGATTGCATGAGGGTTTGAGCAATTATCCTGGGATGCCAAATTTCTATATGTCTTCGTACCCGTTATATATGCTAGCTTGTGTGAGGGAGTGGCCTGGATTATTCCATGCTAAATGGGTTCAAGGTATTAAAATTTATGAGCATCACCCCCATTTGACTTTAAAAGGACATGTTGATAATTACCTTCACTGGAATGACATTTTTGCTGGGAGATTGACCTTTGAATTACAAGATAACTTTCATAGGAGAATGTCTGCAGAAGCGGTTGAACTAGTAAATCACTTCACTTACATAAGGGTTGGAGGTTTTAAAGGTGAACGCTTTAGGCTACCTAGATATATTTCGGACTCCTGTATTTTGATTGAAGTTTCCAGGAAGCTAGCTTATGTTGCAAAGGATTATGGTGAAGATTCTGACACAAGTGGAATTTTTCCTATCGATTTAGGCCATTACAATTGTACGTTTGTTTCTGATGCACTAAATCTTGAGTTAGAGTTTAAGAGATTTCATTTGAAAACCTTTGTGAAAAGGGATAACTTTGATAGTAAAGGTTTTATTGCCCAATATGTGAAAATGATAGTGCCTAATCAACATGTGCCCCAATTGGAGGATTATTGGGAGGATTGCCTAGATGAGTTTGAAGTGAGAAAGAGGAGTTGGTCCGGGTTGACTCTGAAACAGATTCATGACATGAAATTGCCAATGGATACCTAAGGTGTCACTACTGATAATGAAGATGTAATGGATTCAGAGTTTATGGAATGGATACATAATGAACCTCTCCTAGAAGTTGACTGGAGTAAAAAGATGGAAGATAGCGTACATGCACGCACTTTCAACATAATTCGCAAACAAAAAATTGGCTTAGGAGTTGCCGATTTCATCCGGCAAGGGCAACTAGTTCAAGAAACAAAAATGGAAAGAGGAAGATCGCAAGCAAAACTACTGTTTTAACTAACATCATTGTTTCTGTTGCAGGAAAAAGGAAGACAAAGATTAAAGAAGAAAAACTTGACACTGAAGAGGCACTTTCTATTGGTGGTCGGGTTACCAGGTCAAGGTAAAAGAAGAACTTTCAGCCACCTGCCGCTCATCTCATTCTTGATTTCGACACCGAGGAAGTACATTGTGATATGGAAACCCCTGTTTCCGATGCTGATAAGGTCTTAACTGATTCAGATGCTACTACCCAGGATTCACAGGTGCTTGATATCCGGTCTAATGCAGACACTGCTACATTGCCGCCTTCAAGAGGGCCTTCCCCTATGCAATCTAAGGAACTAACTCTGGCTCCTAAATGGCTAAATGACTCAATTACTAGGAAAAGAAATGTGGTGCCTATTTTGGTGTCGATGAAAGATGTTGTGAGTAAATGCCTAGGAAGATCCACGAAGCCTAAGCGGTTAAAAATGGAGTCTATGATTGGTTTTGACGAAGACACAAAGCATTGGACTACAGACATTGCTAAACCTACATTTGATAAGTATGCTACCACTACTTCATAGGTGGATTATACCATTGAGCGAGTTGATTTGGGGGTTGAAACTAGAGCAGTTGATGTGAAACATTTGGAGACTTCGACCAAACGAATTATCTCCCGTACTTGGAAGGATGAGAAGGACAAGGGTGAGTTGAAGAAAAATTTAATGCAAATGGCCCATTATATTCATGATTTGCAGAACAGTCTGTTGCCATTGTCTCAAAGCTCGGTGCCCTTTAGTTCAAAATCCCCAGGTAATCAGAAGTTCTTTGATGAGGTTCAATGAAACAAGATGATTGCAAAGATTTTCTCTGAATGGCTCACCTCGATCATGCATCAAGGAACCAATTACATATTAGATTTAGTCCAGATTTTCAAAGATGCTAATGAAGTTACCAAGGAGTTGGATGCCGACTTAATAAGACTAAATGGGCAGTGATTTCAAAGCAAATGCACGGCAGTCAACGTTATGGCTTGATGAATTTTCTTGCCGAAAGACAAGTGCTAGGGTTAAACGAGGATATAATATTTATATGCAAAGAAAGCATAAAGTGGCACAACCAAATCATTGAACATGGTTATAGTGAATCAGTCATCTACGAGGCAAACTAACAACCTTGAGGATGACCATGCAAAAGGATTTGCGCTGCGTAGATGTCCAATTGCTTAAGGAAGATAGCCAGACTTTGGAAGATACTGCAGAGATGATCAATCAATTCAACAACCACATTAAACAAATTAAAGTGGAGAAATCCTTGGCTGTGGAAGATTTTACGAGGATTTCCAAAGTGGAATAAATGCTCATAGTTTGTCTGGATCACTTGGATTCACACAGGGACGAAGTACAAATGGTGAAGAGGAAGAAAGAACTCTGGAAGCAAAGGGTAATACACATCAGCCTGCCGCATGTAACAGTAATTCAGGAGTTCTTGAAGGTGCATCGAGAGTGGAGTGTGGCAAAGGCGGTTATGGTGTCAATCCAAAATAATAACCAGGCAATCCGACTAAGACAAAATCAACAACATGACTAGCACTACTGGCAGTTGTTTGACAACGAGTCTAGTCATTTTTTTTAGTTTCAGTTATGCAGCTAGGGTAGTTTCTCATTAACTCTTTCGAGTTAATTTTATCTTTGGTTCAAACTATTGGTTTGGCGACCTATTTATATGTTTTGTAATGACTTTATAAGGGTTCACTAAGTTTTTGAAAAACTATCTCTTTAATTTTGTTGAATGACTTTGTGTATGTGGAAGGTGGATGATCCTCTATGAATGAAAATCTAAATGACAGTTATCTTTGACCTTGAATCTGTGTGCTTGATGTTTGAAATTTGGTTTATGTGAGAATCTATTTCAAGAAAAGATCTGTTATAACTTTCTATGTGCGCAAAAAATGACCAGTCAAATTCATCTTTTAAGCTTTTCATTTTGTTTTAGTGTACATGTGAAGTCTGTTGGCTTTATACAAAGAGTTATATATGAAACAATGCTTGTGTTCATTTGGTGTTGATTGGTGAATGCAATTACCTTTCTGTGCTTTCTGGTGAAAACTATAATATTGGTTGTGTGTAATTTGGAGCCGATTGAATATATATTAAAGGGAGTTGTACCTTAATTCAGAGGTTAATCAATATAATGATTTTCCAACTGTTTGGTAAAAGTTGTCTTTCATTTCTCGAGCTATAGTATATAAAGATTAAATAAATTGTGAGACAAATCTGTTTACCAACAAATTTTTGGCGACTCTGCTGGGGAGGAACAAGAACAATTGGTTTTAAAAAACAAGGTCGTCATTTCAGTGATACTTTTTTCTTTATAAATGGTGCTGCCTCACGAAGGGTTTTTACCTATTTTACAACCAAATTTAAATTGGGTGCAAGAAGAGCAAAGTAACATTATCTCTGAGTTAGATACTCTAGCCTGGAGACATAGAAGAAGTCGAGCTGAATATGATAGCATAAGTGCTTTCCTTGATGAAATAGAAAGAGAAGCAGACCATCCTATGATAATCTTTGAGAGGGTAATTGTTCCTAGGGTTTTCTTTATTCAAGTCCCTGATAATCAATTACAGAATCCCGGATGCTTGTTAACCTGATCGTTCCACACTGGACTCTAAGCCGTATACTAGATCCCAAAGAAGGGAGGAGGTTTTTGATCTTGTCTTTGAAGAGTTACAGAGCTTAAATTTTCAACCTACCTTCTCACCTCAACGAAGGGCAAGAAGTAGACCTCCATCCCCATTGTCGTCATCACCTGCGTCCTCAGTTTGTCTAGCTTTGATCCTGCACGGTGTTGTCTTGCTGAATACATTCAATCCGACCCCTCTTAATATCATACTCCCAATGGTAGCAAATAACCCATGGGGGGCTACTGTAGGTCCATTGAATTTAGGTTTGAATCTTAACCCCTTGCCAAAAGGTGCTAGGGATCATTTTCCCAAATTTTGTGGAGATGGGACGGTAACTGTTGATGAGCACCAGAATTCTTTTAGTGTAGCCTGTGGAGTAATAGCAGTTCAACACGAGGATGTGGCTGTCAGGTTGTTTGTCCAGACACTAACAAGGGTAGCAGCCGATTGGTTTTATCACTTGCAAAATAGTGTGATAACAACCTGGCAAGATCCGAAGATAAGATTTGAAGCTAGATTTAAGGTACCTGAGGATGAACATTCCGTCTTAGCCCAATTATCCCAGTTAAAAAAAGAAATTCCTGAATCTATGAGGGACTTTGTGGCGAGGTTTGATAAGATCTTGCACAAGATCCCAGTTAATCAAAATCCCTTAGAGGACAACCTTAAATGTTTTTTTATTAATTCTATGCCTTCTGAAATAAGTTTCCTGATTTGTAAGCAAAGGGTTGCAGATTTGAATGCCGCTAAAACTCTTGCAGTTGAATTAGAAGATGATTTGATTACAACGGGTAAATGAAAAAGAGAAGTACAAACACTTAATGCCCAACCTTCAGCTTCTTTAGATCCTATCATCCAACGGTTAATGAATGATGTGATTGTCTTAAAGAGACAGACTCCTAAAGCAAGTACTTCATAGTCTCAACCATACCAAGACATTCCTAGGAAATATCCTAACCAACAGGGAGGAAATAGAGGAAGACATTTACAATTACCTCCTGTACAACAAAGACTTGCTATTGAAGCACCACCCCTCAAGACAAACACATGTGTGTTTCATTTAACTGATGAACATGATGGTTCTTCATGTCTAGAGATGGTTCATTTTTCTTAGATGATCAGTAAAGGAGAAACAATCTTAGAAGCTGATGAAGGAGGTTCCCAAAGTATGCCTGGAGACTCTGAAATTCATTATATGGAATATGTCTCCGACTCAGAAAGGGGAGGAAACATGTTGGTCTCTTTGGAAGATTCCTCATACGCAATTCTTACTAGAACTCAGCAAAATTTGAAGTCTCAAGATGTTTTAACACCCGTTCATAGCACTGTAAAAGGAAAAGAAATTCTAACTCATCATGGAGGTGTTTCAAAAGTTGTTCAAGAAGTTGCTTCTTCAAGTTCTGATTCATTTAATAATCCTTTTGATATCATTGAATTTTGCAAGTCATCCTGTGTTCAGATTACTCCAGCTGAGTATTTGAAGTTAAACCCTAAGGAGTTAGATAGACTAGTTGAATTTGTCAAGGGAAACGATGCTCATGCCTTAGCAAGTGAAACCCAAATGTCGGTGAATGGCAATTCTCTAGCACACGAAAATGTTAGTCTTGCTTTAGTAATTCCCAAAGTCTCATTGAAAACTATTCCTCAACAAGCCGAATTGATTGAACCTAATCTTGAAAATAAACCAGAACCTTTCTATGTGTCCTTATATATTAATGGGCATAAATTGAGCAATTGTATAATAGTTCAGGAGCATTAGAAAATGTCATGCCCTCGGCCATAGCAAAAGCTTTAGGTTTAACCTTAACAAAGACCTTTGGAAAATGTTACTCCATGGATTCCAAGCAGGTTCCTTTATTAGGGAAAATTAAGGATGCATAGGTCGCTTTAGTAGCACACCCTGACAAGAGAATCAAGTTGATGATTCTAGTGGTTGATATCCCTGCTAGTTATGGCATGTTGTTGAGTCGCACCTTCTATAAAGATATGGGAGGGGAAATTAGAATGGATTGGTCTCAGGCAATGATCACGATTGGAAAACATAGAGTTATTTTGCACCCTGAAACAAAAGCTAAATACACAGTCTTTCCCTTAGATGATCTGAAAGCTCAGGTTTTGTATCAAGATTGTGGTTTTGGAAATTATATGATATCAACTGATCCTCAAGGTGTGGATAAAGCTATAGATTCAGGTATGTCTGATGAAATCTGGTCTATGGAATTTGATGGGAGTTGTTCATCATCTGGTTCAGGGGCCGGGGTTGTATTAATACCTCCCCAAGGTAAAGTTATTCCTTATGCTTTCAAATTGGAATTCTAAAACATGAATAATAAGGCCGAATATGAAGCTTTGTTATTAGGTCTTGCTGAAGAGAGGAGACTGCAGATCAAAATGTTGAAAGTTAGAGGAGATGCTGAACTTATTGTAAAACAGGTGAGAGGTTTATTTGTTTTTAAAAATGAGAGACTGAGACATTACAAAAATTGTGTTTGGGATGAGATCGAAGCATTCGATGCTTTCTCAATTGAAGCGGTACCTAGGGAGTTTAACTCGAAGGCTGATTCTTTGGCGGTATCTGCAGCTTTATTAGTGCCTCATCCTGATTTCACAACCAATACTTACAGGGTAGAATTAGTTTATAGACCCAGTGTGCCTAACAATTCTGAATCCTGGCAGGTATTTGAAAATGATAAACAGATTCAGAACTTTCTACAATGTGCTGAGATTTTTACATCCTTATTTTATGAAGGATCAGAGGCGAGTTGTAAATAGTTTTCTCCCAATACACCAGATGAACTGCATGATGGAATGTTACAGTTGAAATGAAATCCCAAAGGGTTTAGTTTCTCTTGAGCATCTTTTTGATAGAAAAGATGGGTATGTTAAGCGAGGGGAGAAAGAGTCTCTTGTAATTCAAAACTCTGGTATGAGCAAATGAACATTGGTACCAAGGAGGATCCTAAATTTGTTAATTTGGGAAAATGTTGTTCCGAAGAGGAGAAAAGGAGGTTCATCAGCTTGTTGGTTGAGTTCAAAGATGTTTTTGCATAGAGCTACGATGATTTAAAGAATTTCAGGGATGATAATTTCCAACATCACATTCCTTTGAAACCAAGTGTCAATCCTTTCCGGCAGAAGTTGAGAAATTTTAATCCATAAGTAGCAGAAGTGATCTTCCATGAGGTAGACAAGATGTTGAAAGCATGAATTATTTATCCTTTACATCATTCCACCTAGATTGCTAATATCATTCCTATTCGGAAGAAAAATGGTCAAATACAAATCTGTGTTGATTTCAGAAACTTAAACCAAGCAAGTTTGAAAGATAATTATCCTCTGCCAGCAATGGACCATATTTTCCAAACTATTTCAGGATCAGAGATGATGTCCATGTTGGATGGGTTCTCTGGATATAACCAAATTAGTGTCTCGGAGCAAGATCAACACAAGACAACCTTTATAACTCCCCGGGGCACCTTTGCATATAATAGAATGCCTTTCAGATTGAGTAATGCAGGGGCAACATTTCAAAGAGCGATGGATCTTTCCTTTGGGCATTTGAGGGATAAGATCATTATGGTGTATTTAGATGATTTGACCATTTTCTCCAGGAAGAGGAAACATCATGTACGAGATTTGAGGAAAGTTCTGGTGAGATGTAGAGAGCATGGAGTATCGTTAAATCCTAAAAAGTCTATTTTTGGTGTCACAGAAGGAAAACTTCTAGGACATATTGTTTCACAGGAGGGGGTAAAGGTAGATCCACAAAGAGTAAAAGCAATACAACAGCTCAGTCTTCCAATACAAATGGAGTGAGGTCCTTCTTTGCATAGGTGAACTTTCTAAGGTGTTTTCTTCCCAATTTTGCTGAAACTACTAACTATATTATAAATATGATGAGTGAGAAGGTAGTTTTTAAGTGGACTGAGGTAGGAAAAAGGGCCTTTGAAGAAACGACAATTGCACATGCACCTACTCTAGTTGATCTGGATTTTAGTAAAGACTTTATTATTTATTGTTATGCATAAGAGCATACAATGTCTGGAATTTTAGTGCAGAAAAGCGAGGATAATGAGGAAGTTCCAATTTCCTTCATGAGTGTACCTCTGAAGAAGCATGAGTTAAAATACTCGCAGACAGAGAAATAGGCTTATGCGGTAGTAAAAGCTATGAAGCAATTTAGGTACTATATACTTCATTCACATGCAACTATTTTTGTTCCCAACTCTATAGTGAAAAGTGTTAACTCAATAGGATTTTGGTATCAACAATAGAGCATCTTGGGTCTCTAAGATTTAGGAATTCAATTTGGACATCAAGCCCACTGAAGGGGTCAGAGGAAAAGGACTTTGTAAATTAATGGCGAAGAATAAGTTTGAAGAGGAGAAGAATCTACCCTTAACTCTATTTGTTGGTCATTAGGATTCTTGGTTCACCGATTTTGCCTTTTATCTCACTTATGGAGACTGTCCAGACCATCTTTCTTCTAGGGAGAAACGAAATTTGAGGCTGAAAGCTACAAAGTATGTTATCTTTGATGATATACTATATTAGAAGGGTTTAGATGGCACCTTTCTCAGGTGTGTGGATAAACCGCATCAAGAGGCTTTATTGAAAACTTTTCATAGTGAAGCATGCAGGGGTCATTTCTCTTCTATGGTTACTGCATATAAAATCTTGAGGAACTATTACTATTTGCCAGGAATGTTCAAAGATGCGTATGCTTGGGTGGCGAAGTGTGAATTGTTCATAGGTAAACCCCAGCTGGCTACCTTGCCCTTAAGACTCGTAGTAATTGAAGAGCCCTTTAAATAGTGGGGGTTAGATTTCATTGGTCCTCTGAACCCAATTTCAAGTGCAGGGAACACTCACATATTAACAACAATGGATTATTTCACTAAGTGGGTGGAAGCTATCCCTGTGAAAAAGACCACTACAAAGATTGTGTGTGCATTCCTTAAGGACAATATTCTTGTCAGGTTTGGGGTTCCTTAGAAAATAGTCAGAGATAATGCATCAAATTTCTCTTCATCTGAGTTAATTTTATTTTCCTATGATCATGGAATTTCTTTGGCACACGCTTCTAATTATTACCCACAGGGTAACGGTCAAGCAGAATCAAGTAACAAGAACTTAATCAACATCATGAGGAAGTTGGTTGGTGAGAGTTTTAGGGATTGGCATAAGAAGTTACATAAGGCACTGTGGGCAGATCAAACTTCACCAAAACAAGCCATAGGGATGTTGCCTTTTGAGTTCATATATGGCATTGGCACTCAACTCTCTCTTTAGAGTTAGCAGCTTCCAGATTGTAGAATGTAGTAGAAGATGCATTCTTTCAGAGCTCCTTTGAAAAGAGAATTATGTTCTTAGCCAAGATTGAGGAAGAGAGGGAAAAGCTGGTTGATAGGATTACAGAACATCAGATGAGTTAAAAAGATTTTTGATCAGAAGGCAAGACCCAGGAAATTCATGAAAGGTGATCTAGTGTTATTATGGGATAAAAGGAGAGAGCCGAAAGACGCTCATGGAAAATTTGAGTCATTGTGGAAAGGACCTTATGTAATTCATGAAGTAAGGGGCCCCAGTTCTTTTAAACTTGCTTATCAAGATGGCTTTGAATTACCCCTGTCCTACAATGGGCAGGACTTAAAATTGTATCAATTGTAAACAGGCATCCCTTGTCAGTTTGTACGTACAATTTTGTTGTGTTAGTATGGGAGCGTCAGTTTTGTTGTGATTCAGGCCTTTGTTTTAAGTCATATTGCGAAACTAGGGATTCTGAGGTTCTTTGCTTGGTAGTTTACAGTTCCAGTCCCCATGCAGAGCCACTGTTGGCGGCACATATAAAAATTTCCATTCTATATGTCGCCTTATTGAGTCATGTCCCCATCTGGTCCTTTGGTCGAGTCATGTGCTTTGAATTTCCCATGTAATCCAGTCTTTGTTGTTTTTTGTAAGTTTCACTATGTTGAACTTGAACCTTGAACTTGAACCTTTTTGGTTCAAGGTTCAAAGTTCAACGAGCGTCGTATTAAAAGTTTTTCCTTCCGCACGACTTTAAGTCTTCTTTAGTTTTTGTCGGTGTTTAGCATTGTTTGAACCTTGAACTTGAACCTTTTTGGTTCAAGGTTCAAAGTTCATGATTTGTCATGTTTATTTTTTTGTGTTGTGATTGTTCCTCAAGATTCAGAGTTTGATGTTTAGACTTCTTGGAGATCATGTGACTTGTCATGAGGTGGCGACGTAGATTTTAAGATATGATTAATGACGACAGAGAAGAGGATATTCTTTCTTTAATGATTTGAAATCTGTCATTTATGGCAAGTGTGGCGTAGAGATCCGTATTGTCAGATATGAAGTGACTTGGCATTAAATGCATGCTCGAACGCGATTATTTCAGAGTGAGGTCGCATGAGTGAAGAGTAATGAGGACAATTCATGGTAATCATGGGTAATATTTTCTCGGCTTTTTAAATTGAGCAGTTGTCTTGTCGAGATTGTCATTTGTGGATAAGTCTTAAGAAGAGTTTTTGGAGCAGGAAGAAATAGACTATGATAGGGGTTTTTCAGATGACAGAGGAAGGTATGTTCAACAACTTTCCTAATTGGTGCAGTCTTTAGAATAGATCTGGGTATTTTATTTAGCTGTTTGTTTCCATTTTACCTTTTCTTCTTTGTCTGGGTTGATTGGGGAAAAATCACGAGTTAAGCATGAGGCCCACTCTACTTAAATTAATTAACTCTTCTTCCCTTGTAAGTTCCTTACCAGAGCTGGGTGATACAACTTTAGTTCAATTAGATTTAGATGATTTCCTAGAAAGGGTACGAAACCCAGCCGTAGATTCTATGATGAGAGATATTGCACAAAGCGGTTTATTAGAAGCAGCCGCATTTCCCACAGTTGCCCCTTGTCATGAATTGGTTTTAGAATGTATGAACCACTATGATAAAGCTAACAGATGCATAAGGAAAAATAATGGTGAGGTTTTGTTATCCATTGATAGACAGACAGTAATGGTTGCCATGGGTATCCCACATCGGGAACCCTATGAAGATTGGACTATTGGAAAATCTTATGGAATTTATTAAGAGAAAAAGCAGTATTACAGAACTGTTATTGCGCGAAATTGGCTTTTGAGGTTTCAAAAAGGGGGCTCAAGGTTGCCAAGACCCTTAACCCGAGAGCATTTGATTCATGGAATCAAAGATTTGGTAATATTATTGAGCCGAGTTAAGGGAAATTCACACTCCTTCTATTAGGAAGACTGGATGTATTTCTTCATCCAGGTCACTCTAGACAAAAATCAGTTCATTGACTGCGGAACAGTTATTGCAGAAAGATTGCATGAGGGTTTGAGCAATTATCTTGGGATGCCAAATTTTTATATGTCTTCGTACCTGTTATATATGCTAGCTTGTGTGAGGGAGTGGCCTAGATTATTCCATGCTAAATAGGTTCAAGGTATTAAAATATATGATTATCACCCCCATTTGACTCTAAAAGGACATGCTGATAATTACCTTCATTGGAATGACATTTTTGCTGGGAGATTGACCTTTGAATTACAAGATAACTTGCATAGGAGAATGTCTGCAGAAGCGGTTGAACTAGTAAATATCTATGGTAGTTTCTTTACACAATTTAATCACTTCACTTACATAAGGGTTGGAGGTTTTTAAGGTGAACCCTTTATGCTACCTAGATATGTTTCAAACTCCTGTATTTTGATTGAAGTTTCCAGGTAGCTAGCTTATGTTGCAAAGGATTATGGTGAAGATTCTGACACAAGTGGAATTTTTCCTATCGATTTAGGCCATTACAGTTGTAGGTCTATTTCCGATGCACTAAATCTTGAGTTAGACTTTAAGAGATTTCATTTGAAAACCTTTGTGAAAAGGGATAAATTTGATAGTAAAGGTTTTATTGCCCAATATGTGAAAAAGATAGTGCCTAATCAACATCTGCCCCAGTTGGAAGATTATTGGGAGGATTGCCCAGATGAGTTTGAAGTGAGAAAGAGGAGTTGGTCCAGGTTAACTCTGAAACAGGTTCATGACATGAAATTGCCAATGGATACCTAAGGTGTCACTACTGATAATGAAGATGTACTGGATTTAGAGTTTATAAAACGTGTACATAATGAACCTCTCCTAGAAGTTGACCAGAGTAAAAAGATGGAAGATAGCATATAGGCACACACTTTCAACATAATTCACAGAACAAAAAATTGGCTTAGAAGTTGCCAATTTCATCCGGCAAGGGCAACCAGTTCAAGAAACAAAAATGGAAAGAGGAAGATCGAAAGCAAAACTACTGTTTTAACTAACATCACTGTTTCTATTGTAGGAAAGAGGTAGGCAAAGATTAAAGAAGAAAAACTTGACACTGAAGCTGCACTTTCTATTGGTGGTCGGGTTACCAGGTCAAGGTAAAAGAAGAACTTTCAGCCACCTGCCGCTCATCTCATTCTTGATTTGGACGCCGAGGAAGTACAGTGCAATATGGCAACCCCTATTTCTGATGTTGAAAATGTCTTAACTGATTTAGATGCTACTACCTAGGATTCACAGGTGCTTGATATCCGGTCTAATGCATACAATGCTACATTGCCACCTTTAGGAGGGCTTTCCCCTATGCAATTTATGGAACTGACTCTGGCTCCTAAATGGCTAAATGACTCAATTACCAGGAAAATAAATGTGGCACCTATTTCGGTGTCGATGGAAGATGTTGTGAGTAAATGCCTAGGAAGATCCACAAATCCTAAACGGTTAAAAATGGAGACTATGATTGGTTTTGACGAAGACACAAAGCATTGGACTGCAGACATTGCTAAACCTACATCTGATAAGGATGCTACCACTGCTTCAGAGGTGGATTATACTATTGAGCGAGTTGATTTGGGGGTCAGAGCCAGAGCAGTTGATGTGAAACATTTGGAGACTTCGACTAAATGGATTATCTCTCATACTCTGAAGGACGAGAAGGACAAGGCTGAGTTGAAGCAAAATTTAATGCAAATGGTCCAATATATTCATGCTCTGTAGAACAGTCTATTGCCATTGTCTCAAACCTCGGTGCTCTTTAGTTTAAAATCCCCAGGTAATCAGAAGTTCTTTGATGAGGTTCAACGAAACAAGATGATTGCAAAGATTTTCTCTAAATGGCTCACCTCAATCGTGCATCAAGGAACCAATTACATATCAGATTTAGTTTAGATTTTCAAAGATGCTAATGAAGTTACCAAGGAGTTGGATGCCGACTTAATCTCGTGGAAAAAAGAAAAGACTAAATGGGTAGTGATTTCAAAGCAAATGTGCGACATTCAACGTTATGGCTTGATGAATTTTCTTGCCGAAAGACAAGTGCCAGGGTTAAACGAGGATATAATGTTTATATGCAAAGAAAGCATAGAGTGGCGCAACCAAATCATTGAATAGGGTCATAGTGAATCAGCTAGTCTACGAGGCGAACTAACAACCTTGAGGACGACCATGCAAAAGGATTTGCACTGCGTAGATGTCCAATTGCTTAAGGAAGATAGCCAGACTTTGGAAGATACTGCAGAGATGATCAATCAATTCAGCAACAAAATTAAACAAATTAAAGTGGAGAAATCCTTGGCTGTGGAAGATTTTATGAGGATTTCCAAAGTGGAATCAATGCTCACAGTTTGTCTGGATCACTTGAATTCACACAGGTTTAAAGTACAAATGGTGAAGAGGAAGAAATAACTCTGGAAGCAAAGGGTAATACACATTAGCCTGCGGCATGTAACAATAATTGAGGAGTTCTTGAAGGTGCATCGAGAGTGGAGTGCGGCAAAGGCGGTTATGGTGTCTATCCAAAATAATAACCAGGGCAATCCGACTGAGATGGAATCGACAACATTACTAGCATTGCTGGCAGTTTTTTGCCAGCGAGTCTAGTCATTTTTTTTTAGTTTCAATTATGCAGTTAGGGTAGTTTCTCATTAACTCTTTCGAGATATTTTTATCTTTGGTTCAAACTATTGGTCTGGTGACCTATTTATATGTTTTGTAATGACTTTATAAGGGTTCACTAAGTTTTTGAAAAACTATCTCTTTAATTTTGCTGAACGACTTTGTGTATGTGGAAGGTGGATCATCTATGAATGAAAATCTAAATGACAGTTATCTTTGACCTTGAATCTGTGTGTTTGATGTTTGAATTTTGGTTTATATGAGAATCTATTTCAAGAAAATATCTGTTATAACTTTCTATGTGCGTAGAAAATTACCAGTGAAATTCATCTTTTAAGCTTTTCATTTTGTTTAGTGTACATGTGAAGGCTGTCGGCTTTATACAAAGAGTTATATATGAAACAATGCTTGCGTTCATTTGGTGTTGATTGGTGAATACAATTACCTTTCTGTGCTTTCTGATGAAAAGTATAATATTGGTTGCGTGTAATTTGGAGCCGATTGAATATCTATTAAAGGGAGTTGTACCTTAATTCAGAGGTTAATCAATATAATGATTTTCCAACTATTTGGTGAAAGTTGTCTTTCATTTCTTGAGCTATAGGGTATAAAGATTAAATAAATTGTGAGAGACAAATTTTTTTACCAACAATGATATAATCTTTGGAGGAGAAGATGGGTTGTGTAAATACTTTTCTAACAAAATGCAGCGAGAATTTGAAATATCTATGATTGGAGAGATAAAATTTTGTTTAGGATTGCAGATTTCACAGACTGATAAAGGTATATTCCTATGTCAATCTAAGTACTTGAAGGAATTACTAAAGAAATTTGGCATGGAAAACTCTAAACCGGTAAGCACACCTATGACTACAACTGATAAATTATCTTTGAAGGATGAATCAACACCTGTTAATCCGACTAGATACAAGTCTATGATAGGAGGTTTACTATATTTGACACAAACAAGACTTGATATTATGAATGCAATATGTATTGTTTCAAGATTTCAAAGTAATCCTAAAGAAAATCATGAATCAACAGTGAAAAGGATTTTCTGGTACCTACAAGGCACTACAAATCTTGGTTTATGGTATGCTAGAGATGAAAATTTTGATTTATGTGCATACACAGATGATAATTGGGCAGGAGATGTAGATGACAGAAAAAGCACCACCGACGGAGCATTTTTTCTTGGTAGCAAACTAATTTCATGGTTGAGCAAGAAACAAAGCTGTACATCACTATCAACAACAGAATCAGAATATGTTGCAGCAGCAACTAATTGTACACAGGTATTATGGATCAAACAAATGTTGAAGGACATAAAGGTAAAATGCAAGGAATCTATAACTATTTATTGTGATAATATGGTAGCAATTGATATATCAAAGAATCATGTATTTCACTCTAAGACTAAACATGTTTCTATCAAATTCAATTTTCTAAAAGAGAATGTTGAAGCAAAAGAAGTGAAATTGGTTTATGTGAATATTAAAGAGCAGATTGCAGATATTTTTACAAATCCTTTGCCTAAGGAGACTTTTGAATATCTCAGAGAACAACTTGGAGTCCTACCCCCACCGGTAGAGACTTAGACAGTTGATGTTTTTCATCAACCGGTAGAATTAACAAAAAAAACTTTTATTCCAGTTTTGGTGAGGAGAGCTACTTCTCAGGGGGAGTAGTTGGATAAATTGGTTAATTGGTAATTTGTATTTGGTTTTGTATTGCTTTGGCATTTGATGTCAAAGGGGGAGAGATATTATGGTAAAACACATTTGGGGAGAGATTATTCCTAGGGGGAGAGATATTATGTATTTTGATTTCTGGTTAATGATCTCTTTGGGAGATTGTTGGTTTTTGGCTTTTGGCATTTCTGTTTTGGCACTTTGATGGTTTTTCCATTTTGTGTTGCCATCAATGCCAAAGGGGGAGCTTGTTGGTATTTTGGATATGTTGATATGGTTTTGTCATTGATGTCAACACTTGTCAACCTTATTAGCACTTGGAGATCTTTGGTTTTGTTCACCGACAAGTCAGTGACTTATGCACAGTCACCGGTATTTGGTTCACTGACAGGTTATGTTGTTCACTGGTACTTGGAATGACTTGGAGACTACTTGGTTATGTCAAAGACATTATTCGATCACTTGGTTTTGGCAATTTGGTTATTGGTCTATTTGGGTTTGCATATTTGCTTTTATCGACAAATAGGTCCAGGTTATGCACCAACAAACATATCTATTCCAGATCGACACAACACGTTATGGAGATGATTTATTATTATTGTAAATGCATTGAGCCGACATCATGCATCAGATATTGATTTATTTGTAATTGATTTTATTGTAATATATTTTAAGTGATCCGACCTATTCAATTGGTCTTAGGTTATGGTATAAATATAATATCTCATTTATGAGATTGATATGCAATTGGAAAAAGAATAGTAATAAGGTATATGCGAAAATAAGCAGAGATATACACGCAGACATCATTTGAAGGTTGAAGGAAGCTTTTTGTGATGGCAATCAGAACTTAACCGGTACTGAATCCAGCATATGAAGATGCTATTTTGAGTAGTACATTACCATTGGATTTAACCATCCAATTGTAGTCAGTGTGACTCTCATCTTGTGATTGAGCAGTGAGCTCTAGGCAGTTGGCCTTTCTGCATGTGCAGAATCCTTATTGTACACAAATACTATCTACAATAGTATCATTTGATTGTGGGTAAGGCTTCCCACCATGGTTTTTCCCCTTACAGGGTTTCCACATACAAATATTTGTGTTATGTGTTGTGATGTTATTATCTTTCTGTTTCATGCATTAATCTTTACCGACACATCAATTAACTGATACAACTATCTACCGACATAAAGTTTTTTTTACCGGCGTTAAGCATTAAGTTTTGGTTAAGTTAATTTTGGCTGAATTTATTGGACAACTCATTCACCCCCCCCCCCCCTCTCAGTTGTGTCTGGGACCTAACAGATACTGCATATATGGATGGTATTGATCATAAACATGTTCATATGGAGGAGGTATATAATGATACTCTTTATGAGAACCACCTGGTATAGAGTCATAATGAGGAATGGAATATCTGCTTTGTCCATGTATATCATATTCTACAAGCATGTCATGAGTTTGTTCTTGTGTAGTGCCCTCGAATTTGACATGGGGTTTTCTTGTGTCCAAAATTTGAGCATGCCTCTGGATATCCAATTGTTTTGGAGGTTGGTCCTTAGCATTGGTATGCAATTGACTGTATTTATCTGCATAAGACTTCCATAATGGTCTGCGTAGATGGAGTTGTTCATGAGATGCTCTTTCATAAGTATCATAAGCTTGACCATGTGTATTTGGGACCTCAGGTTTTTCAAACAAGGATGATGGTGACTCGAGCACGAAATGCAGTCCTCTAGTACGTCCACTATTAGGCCTCCTTTGATCCATGTTGAGTTGAGTTTCTTGGATAGGTTGATTTTCCACTATCTGGGACATGTCAAAATCATGAGGTATTTTAGCTCCACTTTGTGCCATCACTTGTAAGAAATATTGTCTATCTCTTCTCATGATTTCCTCAACCAATCTATTAAAATGGGGATCCATAATAGAGTCTTCCACTTCTATTGAATGTACTGAAATGTTGTCCATATTTTCATTGTGTGTATCATTGTTGTTTGCGTTATCCATCTTCTCAACATTCTGAATGTTTCTATAAGTGTCCATGTCAGGTAATGTGGTATGATTAGAATTGAAAAAGATATCGTTGTCATACTCATAACCACTCATGTTTGCAGACTCTTGAGCCTCTTTAGCTTCTCTCCTAGATTTTTGGGAACGGGTTTCAACCATGAACTAGGTCTTAACCAAGATGTGTGAGACTAGATGAAAATGGAAAAGTATGGAAGACCAAGAGTTGGATGGAATGTAAATGAATATGAGGTGTACTTGCAATGTCCAAAGTGTAAGACCAAGTATGTATGTAGTAGAGTAGGTGTGGCTTCCAAAGAGATGATAGTTTCTCTTGATGAGGTAAGTTGACCTTGACTCTAAGTAAGACCAAATGAGACCCAAAGGTGATAGACCTTGATGAGGGACCACTTAGCAAAATGTTGTTGTATGTAGTGTGTTGACAAAGCAAGATGAGGACAAGCAAGTGACCTTTTGACTCAAGTTTAGACAAATGTGAATGTAATGCAAAATGTAAAGCAATTATGGACTTTGTGAGACCCAAAAATAGGCTGAATGATAGATGAAAACCCAGAGAAATAACCTAGGAAGCTCAATAAGTTTGAAACTGACTGCTCTTGTTTGCTGGGCTGTAAGTGTTTTTCAATACTGAATACATACGTGCCTGTATACTTGACAGACGCGATTTACCAACACAGACGTGATTGAACACTACACAGATGTGTTTATGAGATTTTGTGAATGCAATTTTGCTTATGATAACACATACATGTTTTTGTCCTACTCAGACGCGGTTAAATGACACAGACGTGTTTCTGTCAGACACAAACACGTTTCCAGAAACTGAGTGCAATTTTTCCAATTTGTAAAGTTGTTGTTGTGACCAAATCTAAATTTTTGACTATTTTTCCATGACAAGAGGACACAATGTTGATGAGGACTCAATGTTTGCAAGTGTTTGGACTTAAAATGACTAAAAAAAAGTGTGTTGTTTGATGTAAAAAATGTTTTGCATACACTTGAAGACACAAAAGACACAATGTTTTGATGTTTGGTCTTGAATGTTTAAAAGAAGACAAGCACAATTCTTATGGTTGACCAGGATAATAGTTGTTGATCCCACATGAGGTTTCCCCCGAGGCTACACTATTCAAAGCGGATACTTAGATGCTTGACCCCACTGGCTCCACCCTTGGCACTCACTTCTCTGGGGCAGCCAAGCATCAGTCCCCACAAAAACTCCTCGTGGCGAAACTTGTATCTCTACTAAGAGTTGTATGTGTGTGGGCTGCTCCAGAGGTCCGACCTCCTACCCCAACAACTAAAAGGATTTTGGCTTTCTAAAACAAAGAGGTGCTAGTAAGGGCATCCACTCGTGTGGCCATACATGCGACACTTTCGGCTCTGTAAATATAGAAGGCTCCCAGACAGTAGGGGTTACGCCCTACTATTGATCAAATAAATTTGTTCAAATAGGTTTATGGGGAGACATAGTGTTGGTATGAACTAATCAACACACGTTACCCATGGCTTTCACCATGGATACAATTATTTATAGTGGTTCAGAAGAGGTGGGTTTTCCTCGCTACCACTTGGGTCGGTCTCTCCTCACTAGTAGTCCTAATGACCACACGAGGAGATAGGCCCTCTAGATATTAAATAAAAAGAGCCTATTGCTCAAGACGCAAAAGGCACTGGTTCAATTTTAGTGCACTAATTGAAGTGTTTGATAATCTATGAAAACAAGGCACATAATAAAGATCAAAAACCCTAAAAATTTTGCAACAAAGATTTGTTAGTAGTTTTGCAATAATACCCCTCCTCCAAGCACACAAGTTAGGTAAATTTTAAATCCAAAAGACTTTGTGAAAATGGGGCCTTTGACAAGACGCGTTGCTTCAAAGATAAGTTGCACCAATTTGTTAGCTATATCACAAGATGTTAGCCCAAATAAACCAGATCTGAAATAAAAATGATGAAATAAAGCCCTAAAAATTGGAACAAAAACCAAAATTGAAAAATAAAAAACATAGATGCGATTAAACCTCACGCAGATGTGGTTACAGGACACAGTCGTGCCTTCAACCCTCACAAATGCGTTTCGACAACACAGACATGAATCTGCAACACAGACATAATTAAAAGGCTTACAAACGCGATTCAGAAACACAAATGCGACTCTGCAATTTGAAAAATGTAAAATAATGTCGAGGACGCAAACGCGATTCTAGGGGTCATAGATGCGACAGAAAAGCAAAAACGCAGTTCCAAAATGCGCAAACGCCAATATGTCGAAATGTTGTCAGAAAGTCAGATCTGCAACTTTAAAAAGCATAAAAATCTGCAACCAAGATGTTAAGTGCAAAAGGACAAGAGTCCCACCGGGCGTGCCAAAATGTTTATGGTAAAAATGGAAACAACAATATTGAAAGACAAAATGAATTCAACCATGAAACCCTAACCTAACAACAACAAAGATCTACCATAACATATGAAGATTACCTAAGACAATGCAAATCAATGAAATCACAAAGATCATACCATCACATGTCCAATAGGGTTTGAATCTCCATTCTTCCTATCTCCATTGATCTTGCTTGATATATTTGCTCTCAGATTTTATGTGTGCACAAGAGCTCAACAAAGAACGAAAATATGGTTGATAGCTAGATCGCATATGAAAGTTCGAATGCTAGAATGCTTAGGAGGTTTTTGATAATGAAGGATGCATCTCCTTATATAGAAGACACTGTAAGAAATAAAGATTGAGAGGTGTAAAAGATAAATGGTCGGCTAGGACTAGAGGGTAGGTAAAAGAAATAAGAAAATAATAAGAGGGCAGGTAATGTAGGAATTAAGAGATGAATGACATGTGTCATGGGTAGAAAAGGCTAATGAATTAATTAAATAAATAAAGATTTATTTAATTAATAGAGGAAGTGAGATCAATTAAATAAATAAAAGTATTTATTTAATTTAGGAAAAGGATAATTTAAATAAATAAAAGTATTTATTTAAATGAGAAATAAGGCTAGAAGAGGATAAATGAATTAATTAAATAAATAAATATTTATTTAATTAATAGAAGAATTAGGATAAAATAATTAAATAAATTAAAATATTTATTTAATTAGACAGGGCAATTTTAGGTGTCTACAAAAAATATATATATTAGATCTGTGACATGTTTCTCCACGTTGCTTGCATGAATTTCAACACATTTGCAAGTAACACATTTCTTCACATAATGAATATTTTTAGGGTACAACTGCTTGGAAGATGATGGTTGTGATTAGGGTATTGTATATTTCTTCACATAGAAAATATTTTTCATCGTCTCATGGATCCTATGGGATAGATAAAATGCAACAAATAATCAATAAAAAATAAGTGTTCATATTCAAGGTTGTTTTTTAAACAAATTTTAGTGTGTAGTTAATCATATAGGTCATTATAGGGTTTCAAAGGTTGAATGTTGTGGTCCTACACTATAATGCCCAAAATTTTCTACATGAAAACTAGAGTAAATTTAAATAAATAAAAACCAATTTAATAATACTTATACCCTTAGAAGCGTGTTTCTTAAGTTCTTGGTATAAACTTCCTTCCACCGTACATCATAATTTTGATGTGTGTTCTTCCTCTAGCCTTAGTGTGGGGGTGTTGCCAACAACACTTCTTCTTGAAACATTATTTCTTAGCCTCCACACACCTTAAGATCCCCACTTTATCCTACTTTCATTTCAATGGTTTTATGATTTCTGAGTAAACCTTTAGTCATCACTCATAATGATAGTGATGAGGTATTAGCACCACAACCATAGGGTGTATTCACATCTCAACCTATAATACACATTCATTTAATAAATTGATTCCAAATAACATTTCCTCTCACTCTATACTTGCATTAGAGGCGTTGGCTCCATTATAGGTTACTACAATTTCACAACAATTCGGCTAACCTAGTTAATACCCATGTGAAGATGAGCCTTTGGAATTCTTATAATGTTTCTCACTTATCTTATTTATTCAAATAATTCTTATAACTCAATATAAGTATAGGTTGGATAACCAACAACATTCCAATTTTTTCATAAATGTGGTTCTCTTTGGCAATATGATTATTGAAAAATATTTATATAAAAATATGATACGTTTCTTATTCTTATCATTATTAAATTACGGCTATTCTTTCAAAATAATTAATTGAGATACCAGAATTCACAATTAGATAATGATTCTAAATTTCCAAGAACATAATTGTCTATTACACCTATGAGATGGCCCAATGCATAAGTTCATATGCGATTAAACTACCAAGCTCCCATTCTGAAATTGAAGGCTCAACTAGTTACCATATGAAAATAAAAGTCGAATAATAAATTTGAAATGTCCTAATTGTTCAAACATAACAGACTAAATTTATTTATTGTGTACATGTTCTCGCACGCGCGCGCGCGCGCACACACACACATACACAGAGAGAGAGAGAGAGAGAGAGAGAGAGAGAGAGAGAGAGAGAGAGAGAGAGAGAGAGAGAGAGAGAGAGAGAGAGAGAGGAGAGAGAGAGAGAGAGAGAGAGAGAGAGAGAGAGAGGAGAGAGAGAGAGAGAGAGAGAGAGAGAGAGAGAGAGAGAGAGAGGAGAGAGAGAGAGAGAGTATCGGTAAGTGCAAGAAGTTGTGTCCACTTAATGTGGAAGTTTTGCACTTAGAAAAAAGTGCAAATCGAGTGAAGTGGATAGGCGAAGAAACATGATCCTAATTAGGCAAGGATCCCAAGACAAAAAATGATTCGAGCTCCCATATGCTTTGGGATCCCGAGCCTAAATTTAGAAACGGGATCCCGTTTGGTAAAAAAATATAATATTTTTTGAAACGGGACCCAGTTCATTTTTTCTAACTGGGATCCTGATTCTAGCCTCCACCAAGCCCTCCACATAGGCAGCCTACATTTTTTTTTCATGTTTTAGTTTTTAATATATTTTTTTCAAACTGGCATAATAATTTTTAAGTTAAATTAGCTTTTCACTTGATTATGAAATTTTTTTTTTTTGAATTGATTAGTTTAAGTTTTTTTTAAATGCTAATTTAGGTTTTCATAATTAAGTAATTTTTTTTATATAATTTTTTTATTTTTCTTGATGAATGAAAATAAAAATGTTCATAAACTAAAACCAAAATAAAAACCAAAACCAAAACCAAAATCAAAACGAAAACAAAAACCAAAACAAATAGCAAAACCATAACAAAAATCAAAACAAAAACAAAAACAAACAACAAACAACAAAACCATAACAAAAATCAAAAGAAAAACCAAAATCAAAATGACAACAAAATGAAAATAAAAATGTTGAAAAACAAAAACAAAAATGAAATTGTTGAAAAACCAGAACCAAAACCAAAATGAAATTCAAATTATAATAGGACCTATTATGCCCCCTTAAGACCTATTAGGACCCCTTAAGGCCCCTTAGGACCCATTAGGACCACTTACCCCTTAAGACCCCTTAAGACCTATTAGGTCCTATTATGGCATATTAGGACCTAGTAGCAACTATTAGGTCCTATTATGCCTAGTAGGACCTATTAGGACCTAATAGGTCCTATTATGGCATATTAGGACCTATAGGGACCTATTAGGTCCTATTGTGCCTAGTAGGACCTATTTGTCCTAGTAGGACTATTTAGGTTCTATTATGTCATATTAGGACCTATTAGGTCCTATTATGCGTAGTAGGACCTATTTGTCATACTAGGACCTATTAGGTTTATTATGGCATGTTAGGACCTATTAGGTCCTATTACGCCTAGTACGACCTATTTACAGTCCTAGTAGGACCTATTAGGTCCTATTATGGCATAATAGGATGTATTAGATCCTATTATGGCATATTATGACCTATTATGTCCTATTATGCCTAGTAGAACCTATTATGATCCCTTAAGACCCCTTAGGACCTATTAGGACCCCTTAAGACCCCTTAGGTCCTATTTGTCCTAGTAGGACCTATTAGGTCCTATTACTATATAATAGGACCTATTAGGCCCTCTTATGCCTAGTAGGACCTATTAGGATCAATTAAGTCCTATTATCGCATAATAGGACATATTAGGTCCTAATATGGGATATTATAACCTATTAGGACCTATTTGTCATATTAGGACCTATTAGGTCCTATTCTGACATATTAGGACCCATTAGGACCAATTGGGTCCTATTATGCCTAGTACAACCTATTACGATCCCTTAGGACCTATTAGGACCCCTTAAGACCCCTTAGGACCTATTTGTCCTAGTATGACCTATTAGGTCCTGTAGTCACACAAATCTGTCCAGCTTAATTAAATAAATAAATGCTATTTATGTGATTAAAAATCCACTAGCCATCAATTAATTAAATTAATATTTAATTAATTCATTCCCAAACATTCTTCTATTAATTAAATAAATTATTCAATTTATTTTAATTAATTCATTAAATCAAATTTCAATCAATTAAATAAATAAAATCTATTTATTTAATTAAAACCCCCTATTCCTCTTTTAAATAAATTAAATAAAAACATTTATTTAAATCATTATCCCCCCCCACTTGCATTTTCCTACAAATGCAACTTGCACTCATTTATTGAAATAAACTAATTTTATTTTAAATAAAAATCCTATTTTCCCTTACCCACCAAATCCAATTGCAAAATCTAATCCCCTTCTAGATTCTTCTAACCCTTTCCTAATTAGCCTAATCCATCCCCTAATTATTGTTACATTCCTAAGCAAAATGGAGTCACTTTTCAAAGACTTTAAAAGTCTTTGAAAAGCATTTAATGCTTTGTGTGTTCAAACAACTTAACCCCTAAAGTCTTCAAAAACCACTAATGGCTCTTACATGACCATTCATGGCTCTTACATAACCATTTATGGTTATTTCAAACTTGTCCCCCCAAGCATTTATTGCTTTGACCATATTTATCCTTCTTGCCTTTGCACAAGAATTTATCCATTGGATAAAAGCTTTATTCTTTGAATAAAGAGTTTATTCATTCAATTAACCTTGACTTTAACTCCCAAAGTCATGTCAAGCATTTAATGCTTATTTCCTCTCCTCTCAACCTATCTCACATTGACACTTGTCATCCTGGGATTGGGTTGAAAGCCCTCACATGGATTTGAAATCATTCAATCCTGACCCTTGTTGAGATTACTCAATCTCAACCATCCATTGCTCCATTTTTCCTATAAATAGAGCCCATTTCTTCATAATCCAGATCCTGAAAACTTGTATGCATTTAACCTATAAGCATTTTAGAGAGCATTTAGCATAGCAAACTAATATCTTTGTTATTTTAGTTAAAATCAATCATTTTAATAGCATCTAGTATTTTAGTTTTTCATTTCCCATTTGAAGCAAAATACTCAAATCTCAATCCTCCACAAGCATCCATAGTGCAAAAAGCTGCTGCGAGCTACACTATTTTGGAACTTGGAGAGGAGAAGAAAAAAGGAGAAGAAGCTAAGAGCATGTTAGGAGGTATTTGGAGATGCCTCATCATATTTGCTTCTTTAGTTAAATATGCTTTCATGTTTTTAGTATCTCTTTTGATATGCCTGTTTAGATTAGTTTTTGATTGATTAACACTAATGGTTTCTTGTGTGTGTGTTATTTATCTCAGACTAACCTTGTCCATTTTGCAGAGCATCAGGTCCTATTATGCCTAGTAGGAGCTATTTGTCCTAGTAGGACCTATTAGGACCTATTAAGTCCTATTGTGACATACTAGGAACTATTAGAACCTATTAGGTCCTATTATGGCATATTAGGACCTATTAGGTCTTATTGTGGCATAATAGGACCTATTAGGTCTTATTATGGCATATTATGACCTATTAGGTCCTATTGTGGCATAATAGGACCTATTAAGTCTTATTATGGCATATTATGACCTATTAGGACCTATTAGGTCCTATAAATGCCTAGTAGGACCTATTTGTCTTAGTTGGATAGGTATAAAGACCTATTAGGTCCTATTATGTCCTATTATGGCATAATGGGTCCTATTACATATCGCAAGACCCCTTATGACCTATTATGACCCATTAAGACCCCTTAAGACCCTTTAGGACCTATTACGACCCCTTAAGACACCTTAGGACCTATTATGTCCTATTATGGCATAATAGGTCCTATTACATGTCTTAAGACCCCTTATGACCTATTACGACCCCTTAGGAGCTATTATATCCTATTATGGCATACTAGGACCTATTAGGTACTATTATGCCTAGTAGGACCTATTTGTCCCAGTAGGACCTAATAAGACCTATTAGCTCCCATTATGGCATAATAGGACGTATTAGGTCCTAGTTGGGCATATTATGACCTATTAGGTCCTATTGTGGCATAATAGGACCTATTAGATCCTATTGTGGCATATTATGACCTATTAGGTCCTATTATGCCTAGTAGGACCTATTACTATCCCTTAAGACCCCTTAGGACCTATTAGGACCCCTTAAGACCTCTTAGGACCTATTTGTCCCAGTAGGACCTATTAGATCCTCTCACTGCATAATAGAACCTATTAGGTCCCGTCATTGCATAATAGAACCTATTAGGTCCCGACATTGCATAATAGAACCTATTAGGTCATATTATGGCATATTAGGACATATTAGGACCTATTAGGTCCTATTATGGCATGTTAGGACATATTAGGACCTATTAGGTCCTATTATGCCTAGTAGGACCTATTTACCCTAGTAGGACCTATTTGTCCTAGTAGTGCCTATTAGGACCTATTAGATCCTATTATGGCATAATAGGGCCTATTGGGACCTATTAGGTCATATTATGGCATATTAAGACTTATTAGGACCTATTAGGTCCTATTATGCCTAGTAGGACCTATTACAACCCCTTAAGACCACTTGGGACCTATTTGTCCTAGTAGGACCTATTATGACCTATTAGGTCCTATTATGGCATATTAAGGCCCATTATGACCTATTAGGACCTATTTGGTCCTATTATGCCTAGTAGGACCTATTTGTCCTAGTAGGACCTATTTGTCCTAGTAGGACCTATTAGGACCTATTAGGTCGTATTATGGCATATTAGGACCTGTTTGTCCTAGTAGGACCTATTAGGACCTATTAGGTCCGATTATGACATGTTAGGTCCTATAAATGCCTAGTTGGACCTATTTGTCCTAGAATGACATTTATCAGGACCCATTAGGTCCTATTATAGCATATTAGAACCTATTAGGACATATTATATCAAATTATTGCATAATAGGTCATATTACATGTCTTAAGACCCCTTATGACCTATTACGACCCCTTAAGACCCCTTAGGACCTATTAGGACCCCTTAAGACCCCTTCAAGCATATTATGTCCTATTATGGCATAATAGGACCTATTAGGACCTTTTAGGTCCTATTATGGCATATTAGATCCAATTATGTCTATTATGGCATAGTAGGTCCTATTACATGTCTTAAGACACCTTAAGACTGCTTATGACCTATTACGGCCCCTTAAAACCCCTTAGGACCTATTAGCTGACCCCTTAAGACCCCTTAGGACCTATTATGTCCTATTATGGCATATTAGGACATATTAGGACCGATTAGGTCCTATATGCCTAGTAAGACCTATTTGTCCTAGTAGAATCTATTAGGACCTGTTAAGTCCTATTATGGCATAATAGGGCATGTTAGGTCCTATTATGGCATATTAGGGCATATTAGGTCCTATTATGGGATATTAGGAGCTATTAGGTCATATTATGGCATATTAGGACATATTAGGACCTATTAGGTCCTATTATGCATAGTAGGACCTATTACGACCTCTTAAAGCCCCTTAAGACCCCTTAGGATCTATTAGGACCCCTTAAGACCACTTAGGACCTATATGTCCTAGTAGGACCTATTAGGACCTATTACGACCTCTTAAAGCCCATTAAGACCCCTTAGGATCTATTAGGACCCTTTAAGACCACTTAGGACCTATATGTCCTAGTAGGACCTATTAGGACCTATTACGTGCTATTATGGCATAATAGGGCCTATTAGGACCTATTAGGTCCTATTATGGCATATTAGAACCTATTATGTCTAGTACGACCTATTTCTCCTAGTAGGACCTATTAGGTCCTATTATGGCACAATAAGATGTATTAGGCCCTATTATGGTATATTAGGATGTATTAGGACCTATTAGGTCCTATTATGGGATATTAGGACCTATTTGTCCTAGTAGGACCTATTAGGAGCTATTAGGTCCTATTATGGCATATAAGACCTATTAGGTCCTATTATGGCATATTAGGACCTATTAGGTGCTATTATGACTAGCAGAACCTATTACGACCCCTTAAGACTCCTCAAGACTTCTTAGGACCTATTAGGAGCCCTTAAAACCCCTTAGGACCTATTTGTCCTAGTAGGACCTATTAGGTCCTCTTATGACATAATAGGACTTATTAGGTCTCATAATGGCATAATAGGACCTATTAGGTTCTGTTATGTCCAGTAGGACCTATTAGGACCTATTATGTCCTATTGTGGCATAATAGGACCTATTAGGTCCTATAATACCTAGTAGGACCTATTAGGTACTATTAGGTCCTATTATGACCTTTTAGGTCTTATTATGACATAATAGGACCTATTAGGACCTATTAGGTTCTATTATGGCATATTAGGACCTATTAGGTTCTATTATGGCATATTAGGACCTATTAGGACCTATTAGGTCTTATAAATGCCTAGTAGGACCTATTAGGTCCTATTATGGCATATTACAACCTGTTAGGACCTATTATGTCCTATTATAGCATAATAGATCCTATTACATATCTTAAGACCCCTTATGACCTATTACAACCCCTTAAGACCCCTTAGGACCTATTATGTCCTATTATGGCATATTAGGACCTATTAGGACCTATTAGGTCATATTATGGAATATTAGGACCTATTAGGACCTATTTGTCCTAGTAGGACCTATTAGGACCTATTAGGTCCTATTATGGCATATTAGGACCTATTAGGACCTATTAGGTTCTATTATGGCATATTAGGACCCCATAAGACCCCTTATGACCTATAATGTCCTATTTTGGTATATTAGTACCTATTAGGCCCTATTATGGCATATTAGGAACTATTAGGACCTATTAGGTCCTATTATGCCTAGTAGGACCTATTAGGACCTAATAGGTCCTAGATTATGGTATATATTGTGACCTATTAGGTCCTATTATGGAATATTAGGACCTATTAGGACTATTAGGTCCTATTATGCCTAGTGGGACCTATTTGTCCTAGTAAGACCTATTAGGTCCTATTACACCTATTAGGTCCTTTTATGGCATATTAGTGTTACTACTTATCAAATTTCCATTAGTTTTATATACAAAGTCATTCTATATACTCTAGTCGGTTACCACTATCAAAATATTTAGTTGGTATGAATAGTCTAGTCGGTTACAGAAGGAAAATAGTCACAAAGCCCAGTATACACCGAGCTATCTACCGAGTGTTATTTCATGTCTACCGAGCAGTAAAGATAATACATCGAGTTGATATACATCGAAACATGTTACAAGATCAAGGCACATAGAATCGTTATCACATTGGAAATTGCACATATAGATTTTGTATAATTTTGAGGTCATCTAACCAATGAAATATTTTGCATGGTTATTTATTCAAGAATTCATGTTTGTAAGATCGAAGCAATGAATCAGATCACCGACTTGAGAAGTCTATTTATACAGCATGAATTTAGGGTTAGAGATATATGTGAATGAGAGAAATGTGTGTACATATGTGTATGAAGCAAGACTTATGTGATACATGAGAAATCACAGAGTATTATGACTGTTACAGAGACATAGAGGTCACCGAGAAGGTTATCAGAGAACAGTCAAAGAACAGAGTAAACAAAAGGGTTTACCGAGTTACTTTATGAGTTACCGAGGTATGCTATAGGCAAGGTAATCTTATTTTGAGCACATAGAATCTGCTACAGCATTTCAGATGTAAAGTTGCAGATATTTGTAAAATCTTATTGTAATATTTTGAAGTTGTAAGAGAAACCTTTAACAGGGTAAAAGACTCTAATCAAGTCTATAAATTGTAAATCCTCTAACCAGGTGCAACATTTATATAGTGTTGTAAAATCCTTTAGCAAGGTAGATCTAACAGATCTTGTTACTCCTAATAGGGTAAGCTATCAGAAATAGCTAAATATGTAGCTCTAACTGAGCACTCTTTATTATTGCAGTAGTGAAGTTGTGGGTGCCATCCCCACAATAGTTTTTCTCTCTAACCAAGAGTTTCTGCGTAACCAAAATATATGTGTTATGGAGTGAATCATATATGATTGTTACTTATTTGTTTTAGCTTTTACATCAGTTTTTGGTTTATGCATAATAGTAAAGATATTGTTAATAAAAGAATTTGAAGTACTGATTCACCCCTCCCCTCTCAGTACATTAGCTTTCCATATTGGGCCTAACAATTGGTATCATAGCTTGAATCTTGGAAAAGGGTTTAACTGCCTAAAGAGAAAGATCTTATCAATGGAAGGCTACAAACAATCTCGGAGGATTGTGTATCTGCAAGAAGAATTGGATCATGCTAATCAAGTGATTGCAGACATGCAAAGACAAATGCAAAAATCTCTGAAAGTGAGAAGAAGATTATCTGATGATTTGCAGGACTCTCAAGAGTTAGTGGAACAAATTGAGACATCATCTGAGAATAGTATGACTGAAGAACTGAAGAAATGATTGGACAATTGAAAGAAAAGAACAAAGCACTGGCTGATCAACTAAAAGCAATGAAAAGGGAACATGAACATTTCAGCACACAGATGACTGAAAATCTTGATGCATTGAGGACAACCGAGGACAAAGTAAGAGATCTAGAAAGAGAGAAACAACAACTTGAAGCTTTAGTATCTGATAAGGATGATGAAATCATAAGGTTGACTGGGATTCAACAAAATATGACAGATCAACTAGGTTATGCACATCATGAAGCAAATCTGAAAGATGATGAGAATCAAGCATTGAAACTTGAAGTATCAAGGTTGAGCAATGAACTTGAAATAGAGAAGAAATCCAAGGAAACACTGAAGAAGAGTTATGAAGCATCAAAGATGTTGGATGACCAACTGAACGCAAGATGACCCTACAAAGAAGGAGGACTCGGTTACAAAGGAAAAGACTCTACCGAGAAGGGAATCTGCACTACCGAGAAAGGAGAATCATCAAAACAAGCTAGAAAAAGGAATAACATCAAAAGGAAGAAGCCTATTTGCTACTACTGTTGAAATCAAGGTCATACTGCCAACATGTGTCAAACCAGAAAAGGTAAGCAACCGAATCCCACTAAGACCAATGGTTATTGTTACAATTGCAATAAATATGGTCACACATCTAATCAATGTAGGACAAAGTCTGTTAATAATTATCAGAAGGCAAAATTCAAAGGGTTTTGTAAAAACTGCAATAGATATGGACATAGTACCGAGAAGTGTTGGTTTAAGCAAAAGAACCACATGTGGTCTGCACACCGAGCAAATACTAGAGGCTACCGAACTCACACGGATCCTTACCGACAATATTCTGCAGTACCGTGGGATTACAATACAATAATATGGTGTGAATGTTGTGGAAGATATGGACATATAAGTGCCAACTGCTTTATAAGGTTTGGAATGAATAACTGAAGATCATGGAGAAATCCTGGTATGGCATGTTTTCATTGTCACAAAGGTGGACACTTGGCTAGAGATTGCAAAGATCAACCTAGAGAAGACACTGAGGAAATAAAAGAGAAATAAAAGATGATTTGGAGAAAGAAGGAAATTGTGTCAAATAAAGAAAGCATCTTACCTACCGAGTTAGGTGCTCCCACTCCAAATTAATTGGTAAAGGTATGAAGGGACTGCATTCTCACAAGGTTAAATCTTAAACAGTTCCTATTTTAGTATGTACTGAATTCAAAATCTGCATAGTAAGATGTAGTAGTAAGTTTGAAATTCTATCAAAGTCTTTTGGAGCACTTTACAGGAAATCTGTCAAGTCGGTGAACTCAGGAAGCCTATCAAGTCGGTATATGAAGGAAATTTGGTTACTCGGTTAAAGGAAAAAAAAAGGGAAAGAAAGTTAAGTGAACCGAGTGCATTTAATGTCTTTGACCTAACTTGCATGGAGCCCGATAAGGTATTTTTGAGTACTTAAAGGTTTTTCGCGGTCATTTTCAGTCAGCAAGTTTTCGAGAAGCGGAGCAGAGCGAATCAAGGTGATCAAACCATCTCAAAGCAAAATCTAAGGTATTTACATCGAATCTCATCACATTGCTAAGCTGGTTTACCGAACTCATTAAGTTGTTATTATCTGCTGAGTGTGAAGCGTCTGCCGTTTGTTAAGTTCTCAAACCCTAAGGTTCCTATGTCAATTTTTATCTGAAATCAAAATGGCACCTAAGATCCAAGACCCCATTGTTGTCAAGAATGTAGAGAAGCCCTCAATAAAATACTCTGACTCCCAAAATTGCATCTGAACCGGATGACAAAACTAACTTTTCACTCATCTCAGATCGAGTCTTGTTAGTCGAGGATGTGAGATTCTTCACAAAATGTTGTGTTGAAGAACTCGATCATGTTGAGATCAAAGATGCATATGATGAATTGTGCACAGATGGTAAAATGGATAGCAAGTATGAGCATATCAAAATCAAGGGATTGACTGAAGCCCTAACCTATCCCCATGTGTTCAAACCCCAGTTGGTCAAGTTTGTACTAAGCCAAGTGCATGATGATTTCATGTGGCTACAAGAGCAACCGTTTAAGATCACTAAAGAAATCATTCATCTGATCAGCGGTTATCTTATCTATGATCATGCCCGAGCACAGAAAATGATATCACAGAAGGAATTGATCAGTTTGATTGGAGTAGAATCTGATTGCAGAGGTCTGAAGTTGAACAATGTCACTGATCCTGAACTCAAATTTGCCATTAGAGTAATTGGTAACTGTTTCTTCCAATCGGCAAGGGAAAACAATGTACCCTGTGTAGCAGTGGACTTAGCATACAAAATTGTTAAGAAAGGCATGAAAATTGACTCATGTGAAGTATTGTTGAAGAACTTGTTTGAAATTCTGAACACAATCAGGAAGCTGAAGAAGAACAACTCGGCAAATACTCTAAAATTTGGATCACTACTTGTATGTATGTTTTTCTACTTTGAGAAGTTTTTTCCAACAGTCGGTAAAGTTGTTTGGGAACTACACCAACCAATCACCCATCAGATCAATGACTTCATCAAGAAGTTAGGTGATAACTTTAATGATATAATGGATGATTACTTCAGCAAGTTCCAAGAGAAAATGCATAACAGGTACCGGATTCCACCACAGCTGGTAGAAAAATACAAAGATGAAATATGATAATGAAGGAAGCATCTCCTTAAATAGAAGACACAATATGAAATGGAGGGATAAGATTGAGAGGTGTAAAAAGGAGGTCGGCTAGGATTAGAGGGTAGGTAGAAGAAATAATAAAATAATGAAAGAGGTAGGTAGTGTAGGAATTAAGAGATGAATGACATGTGTCATGTGTAGAAAAAGATAATGAATTAATTAAATAAATAAAGATTTATTTAATTAATGGAAGAAATGGGATCAATTAAATAAATAAAATATTTATTTAATTTAAGAAAAGAATAATTTAAATAAATAAATGTATTTATTTAAATGAGAAATAAGGCTAGAAGAGGATAAATGAATTAATTAAATAAATTTAATTAATAGAAGAATTAGGCTTAAATAATTAAATAAATAAAATATTTATTTAATTAGAGTGGACAATTTTGAGTGTCTACATTTTGCCCCTCTTTGAGACAATGCGGCTTGTCGCGTTGTTTCAAAGAAGATAAGATGAACTGATACAGAGTTGCCCCAGTATGGGAATGATATGCCCCCTCGAGAGATTGGATGAAAATGTCTGAAAAGATTGCAGACAATCTCTCGATAAGAAAGAAAGGCTAGAATGGACTGACCGAATAAACTGACAAAGTCACGGGATGAGGAAGACTGACTCGGGAAATGAAGGCTAAGGCTAGGGTAGGCTATAAGATAGACCACGGGAAAAAGACATCCTCATTGTAATCTACACCTTCACGAGATCAAAGTGCAGAGCAAGAAAAGAGTAGCAGCAGTCAGCAGCGATGGCTTTCGTGCACAGATTCGACCGCGTTCGACGATTTCAGAGGCCAGCAGAGGCAGGAGAGCCGGTAAGTACCACCAAACCTCCTCGTACTTTGACGTATTTATTTTTGTCATTAATGCATGCTAGTTAGAGCAATAAATGCGCTTAGGAATAGGGTACAAAAAAGTCTAAAATCGTGTAACCGCGTCTGCGTCGATGCCAGGCGCGTCTGTGTCCGATAGGCGCGTTTGTGTCCGTGCCAGGCACGTCTGTGTCTGGAACCGTGTCTATGTCAAATGCGGGCGCGTTTATGTCATGCAAAGGCGTTTGTGTTTCAAAGTCGCGTTTATGAAAAATATAGGCACGTTTATGTCATACAGGCGCGTCTCTGTTGTTTAGGCGCGCTTGTGAAGTCTATAGGCGCGTTTGTGTCCAAAAATGCAAGGTTGTGTCTTGTAGGTCAAATCGGCAGTTCTGTGATGAACATACGCTGTCGATTGGATAAGCTGCTGAGAGGATACACTCAAGCAGGTCCTCTAGGAAGACTAGGATAGATCAAGGCACTTTGTGATGAACAATGAGCACCAAGATAGAGTACTTTGTGATGAACAGGGAGTACCCAAAGTATGAGCAGCACTTTGTGATGAACAGGGAGTGCAAATGTGAGTAACACTTTGTGATGAACAGTGAATGTCACACACGTAGTACTTTGTGATGAACAGGGAGTACTACTAGGATAGAAGCAACACTTTGTGATGAACAGTGAGTGTCACTAGGATAGATAACCATATGCATTTAGATAAAAAGTAGCATTTTGTGATGAACAGTGAATGCCACCATGACTGACATGATTGATTTGCTTGACTGCAGGAGTACTTGCCTATGTTGGAGTCACGGGAGAGATTCCCGTCGACTCAGAGATTGCGACCTGAGCTGACAGCTGAGGAGCGAGCTGCCATCGAGGAGATGGGCTTGAGACATGTGCTGTATGTGCCCGAGTTTCGGGCGAACATGGGACTATTGACTGCACTTGCCGAGAGATGGCATTCTGAGACATGCACTTTCCATTTGCCGATGGGTGAGATGACAGTCACCCTTGAGGATGTCTACAGGATTCTGCATATACCGATTGATGGAGTTTTGATTCCATATGATTGTGACAGAGATAGGGAGGCATTGAGACGGGTGTTTCAGGATCCCGACCTAGAGATGAGGGTAGGACATGTGGCATGGGACACCATGACAGCCACAGGGTTAGCATTGCCAGCTATGATCGAAGGAGCTATCAGTGGGTTCTTGTGTTCGGATAGGGTGACACGGGGATTGGCAGTGGGCTGGGGCGGAGCACTAGAGACACTGGTGACGCAGCACACCAGATATGCTTGGGGACCATGTGTGTTGGCCCACTTATATTATGAGCTTCATCAGTTTGTATACCATGGGTCAGTGGGATTGGGCTGCGGGGTGACACTACTGCAGGTTTGGGCCTATGAGCATCTGCTGATTACCCAACCGATACACTTCAGGGGTAGAGGTCATGGATGCAGCTTTGTTCATTTATATGACATGATCACCTCGCAGCCGCGGATTGGTAGGTTAGAGCATTGGCGGCGAGTGATAGATGACATTGATGTAGTCATCTGGAGACCGTATCTAGGATGTGAGGAGTGGGAGGATGACGCAGTGGAGCTGCCCTACACCTTTCGGAGTAGGTACCTGATTGGGCAGACACCCTATATATTAGAGAGACAGCTGGTGGACAGGGTATGCAGGCAGTATGGCAGGATCCAGAGGATGCCACGAGGCTCGGGTATGTATGCCCGTACAGTTAGGGATCAGGCGCAGTTTGGGCCTTTATTGTCATATGATCAGGTGCTGACACAACTGGCAGAGATGGTGCCCGTACCCTGGGATATGTGGCCAGAGATCGAGGATGCCAGGATGGATGTAGAGTATGCAGCATATTGGGCAGCGCATCCATTCCCCCGATTGACAGATCTAGGAGAGGTACTGGAGGGAGATGGAGGACGAGATGATGATGATGATGGTGGGGGTGATGGGGGCAGAGGCCGATGGAGGTGGAGGGGGGTAGTTGGGGAGAGGAGAGTTGCACCTCGGAGAGAGGGTGGACAGGAGGGACAGGCTCAGGTGGTGAGGGGTCGCGGTGGATTGCCCCTACAGGTATCGGCAGCACAGGGTCCCAGAGTATAGGGACAGAGACAGGGATAGGTACAGGGATAGGTGCCAGTAGCACAGGAGCAGGGACGGAGACAGGTACCCGCTGAGGGAGAGCCATAGGCAGAGGCAGAGGGTGGGGATCCAGAGGAGGATGAGCTGATTGAGCTCAGGGAGATCTGCCAGGGCCAGGCAGATGAGATACAGGATCTGGAGAGGGAGAGAGACCGACTCAGGATGAGGCTCAGGGATACTGAGCGGGAGAGAGATCAGGCAATTCAGCGCTACACAGAGGCTGAGACAGCGCTGAGGGCAGGGAGGCAGGCGGCGGAGGACACAGGGGCAGGCTATGCATATGTCCTGCGGGCAGGACAGGAGATTGCCTACTTGAGGGACCTTTATTATGGTGCAGTGCCAGCAGATCAGCGGGCGAGGAGCTTCCATAGACCATCGCGTACAGCGACAGCTACGGGAGGGAGCCGGAGGAGACAGGCATCGAGTGGTGGGGTTATGGGTCCTCCACCACCACCAGATAGAGGGGATATGAGGGATGATCCTGGGGCGGGTCCTTCGAGGGCTCAGATTCCATCGAGGCCAGGCGGCTCCGAGGGAGGGAGTTCATCATAGCCTTAGAGGACTCCCTATGTATCAATATTGTACCATTTTTGTATTGTAGACACCTGCGGGTGATTTTGTAGCCATATGATTTTTTGACATCATTGTATCATGACACTTTTGATTATATATATGAGATGATTCATTTTTTGCGGCAGCTATATGCATGTGTACCTATGTGATGAGATGTTTCATGATGTATGTTTATGATACGGATGCAAATATGTACATGGTGTAATGCAATATATTTTTGTTCTTTTATGTTTTATATGTGTATGCATGATACAAATGTGAATGTAAGTAATGCAGATGAATATGATAATGCAAATGTAAATTGTGCTAACAGGTGTTGTGTGCAGGATGTGATGCAGTTGTGATATCTATATGTATGTATGAAATGCTTATATGTGGTAATGTAGGTGCAGCTACATGAAATGCAAATGTTTTTGGTGTGTCATTATACTCAGTCATGTGATAGTAGGCTACGCGGACTCGAGAAGGATGATGGAAGTCAATCAAGAAAGGGGGGATGAAAGACAGAAGATATGAAAGTGAAAGAGCTTCTTGTGCGTTATCATCATTGAGCTTTATTATGGCAAAATAGGTTATGACAATCGAGGCATATGTTCGACCCAGAAAGTCATTGTACCTATTTGCATGGAGATAAGACAGTCACAAACAAGGAATGCCCCAATTCACACTAGACTCACAGTGTCCTCATATCCTTGGACAAGTCATAGCATTACTAAGAGACGATCCATAGACAGCAAATACAAATAGGTGACGATACCCCATCCTCGCCTTTCTAGTCAAAGACATCCTGGAGATAGAATCTCTAGTCAAAGACATCCCGGAAAAGCTAAAAGACATGTCACCAAAAAAGATGAAATCAAAAGAAAACCAAGACTCGACACCAACATCCACTGTAGTCCTCAAGTTTAGTGTCTCTTGTCACTTGTATAAGTCTTATTTTATTGTGGTCACAATGTTCACTTTCACAGAAAGGATAGATAGCACTGAACCATAATGTTGTCTGAGTCTGTTGAAATATTTGATTTGTTGAAGCCCATTGTTGCTGCTGTGTCTCATCTGAAACTGACTGAATCCATGAAACTGATACTTTATTGCGGAGAAGATGAAACTTTATTGCGGATCTGTGATGCAGATGTTGCTTTATTGCGGATTGTGCACGAATAGACTGAAGACAGCTGGAAGAAACTGTACTCCTTGAAACATGTGATGTTCTCAGTTCCACACCCATCACTAGACGTAGGATTTGCCTTAGCCACAGATAGGGTCTGATTTGTTATGGATGGAAAGGGATGTGAAAAGGGAGGTTTATTATGAATGGCTAACCAATCTTAGGTAGATCAATAACAAGCCATGATGGGACTGGGTAAGTTTATTATGGATGAATAGGTTGTGAGTGTGTGCAAAGTGAAAGGATGAAAGTGAATCCTGAAGGAGGGAGGAGCAATGTCTCTACGCATGGTGCTGGTGACCCAGTTTTCACCATGGTACTTGCCTAGGGTGCCACCGAAGTGGTTTTCACCGTTGGACGAAATTATTTCTCTTTACTTTTTTCAATTTTTCAATGTTTTTTGTGTCACAAGGCGCCTGTTTTCCAGGTTTTCTCCAAGTAACGATTTTTTTGTTTTATAATTTTTTTTGTATTTTTGAATTTTTTGATTTTTTTGTATTTTTAAATTAGGATATTCCAAAGAGCTATGTGTAGAACTTGCGAAGGTGCATGCTGTTGATAGGATCCTCCAAAGGTTCACCTTCTGTAGTTGAGAGCTGATATGCACCAGATCCATATACTGCTGTGATGATGTAAGGACCAAGCCAGTTTGGTTCGAACTTGCCCTTCTTCTCTCTGTCTTGCTGATTTTTGGGATTTTCTCTGAGAACTAAGTCACCCACCTCAAATGTGTGAGGCTTGACTTTATGATTGTAGATGCACTGTTCCTTGACTGAATGATGTGTAGCTTGAGTGTCTGTCTTCCTTGATGAAGGAATTGAGATAGAATTACTAGTGTGTGGACTACACAGGCCCGTATGCGTGTCACCTGAAGAAGTTTGGGCATCACTGATAGCAAAGTCCTTTGAGGAAGCTCCATTAAAGGTCTGTGATGTATCACCAAAAGGGGATGGATGTGTGGAACAAGTGGAAGAGTTATGAAGGCTTATGATTGTAAAAAGAAGTGAAAGTAGGATAGCATGATGGAGAATTAGGATCAATAAGTATGATTTTTGACTTAAAATTTTAGAACTTTTGTCCCCAGTTATTTTGACATTAGGGGAGATCAACTCTTTCTCTTTTTGCTTCATAGGATTTTTATCCTTGACTTTGATTTTTCCAGAGTCCAATAGCTTTTGATTTTGATTTGAACTAAAGGACTTTTCTTTATTATTGACTTTTATATTTTTCTTTTCAAAGCTTGATTCTTGATCCCCAATGACTAAGGGCTTTTGTAATTCTTGTTGATCCAAGTCTAGGGGAGGAGTGGAAATGGAATGAGCGGATGATATGGTAAGGCTATGTGAGTTCTCAAGAGGGTTGGCGATACACTCAATAGATTCTTTGTTAGAACCACTCTTAGGACTATTGATATCAAGAGTTGCTTGCACCATTAGAGGAGATTTGCATCCAGACTTAGTAGCCACAACACTAGGTGGTTCACACCCAATTCCTTGATATTGCAAATTGTTTGTAGATTGTTCATGTTGACTGAATGTGTGAGGAGATAGTGGGAGTTGCTCAACACGAAATATATACTCACCACATCCCATGTCTTTAAACTTGAAATTTTCTTTGATCTCTGCTTGTTTTGATGTAAAAGGTTTCAAGGATTCTGGATCCACATATGCTGATGAAGGAATAGCTTCTCAATTGACTGGGATTGTTATTTCTGACTGAACTTGCAGATTGTTGCAATATATGAATGGATTTGGATCTACTTTGATGGTCACTTCAACTCCATTGTGTGGAAACTTGATACATCGATGATATGTAGATGGGACTGCGCTCATTTCATGAATCCAAGGACATCCTAGCAATATGTTTTATGTGAGATCTAGATCAAGGACCTGAAAAACCACATCCTTTGTAACTGGTCCCACTCTGAGAGGTAAGATGACTGTACCCTTGGATGAATGCTCTTCATCATCATATGCCTTGATGGTAATTTTGTTTGTAGAATTCACAGCTTTGTCGGAATATCCCAATTGTTTAATAGTGCTCAATGTACAAATGTTTAGACCTGCTCCTCCATCTATCAGGACTCGTTTTATTCGATGTTTGTGTATGAAGGCTTCAATGTGTAGTGGTGCATTATGTGGCTGACTTACAGAGGCATCATCAGCTTCCGTGAAAGTAAGTGAATGTGGAATGGAAAGGTATCCCACCATGGCTTGAAACTAGTCCACGTTCAGATCAGTAGGAATAACAGTATCTGTCAAGATTTTGTCAAGAATAGCTTTATGTGCAGGAGATATGTGTAATAGCTCAAGGATTGAAATGAGCGCGGGTGTCTTCCCTAACTGTTCTACAAGGTCATACTCAGGTTTGGTTGATGAAGAGGCGGTGTTTTTAGCTGGAGCACCTTGCAAAGTAATTTTACCTCGACGGGTTGTAACATGACATTCAGAGGTAGGTTTGGAAGAAGATCCAACACCTCTTAGGACAATCTTGGGTCTTTGAGTAGAATTCTCAGATGCTTTGTCCTTGATGATAATAGTAGAGACGTAATTGTCCATTGAGATATTATTGATAGTTGAATCATAGTTGTAAGGTGCTCTAGTATAGTTGGCTTGGTCGTCTGTGGCTTTAGCTTTTCCCTTGTCATGTTTTGGGAATGGTTCCTTAAACTTCTCATGTTCTTGATTAGACGAATGTCCCTCAATCTCAATGTCACCTCTATCAATGAGATCCTGTATGATGTTCTTCAGTCGATGACAATTTCCTGTCTTATGACCCTTGCTCTTATGAAATTCACAATACTCATCATCATTCCACCAATTCGGCTTAACCTTTGGTTCATATGGAGGAAAATCTGGAACTGTGATTACCTTGTTTGCCATAAGCTTCTTGAAAACTGACTCAAGTGGTTCTCCCAATGGAGTGTACTTCCTTCGTGATCTGGAAGTTGTTTGAGTATTTACTTGATTGTTTGTAGAACTTGATCCTGAAAAGATGAATTTGGGTCGCACTGTGTTGGCATCAACAACACCATCATTGACTGTATTCTTGTTTTTATTCCAAAATCTTGGCTTGTCTTTTCCTTTAAAGTCATCTTTGTTTTCCTTGAATATCTTAATGACTCCTTGTTCAATTAGAACCTTTTCTGTTGCTAAGCCTTTTTCAATGACGTCCTTGAAGGTGGACAAACAAGCTTTCCTTAGATCATAACCAATGTCTTTGTTAACATTTTGTGTGAACATTTCTACCATTTGTTTTTGTGGAATTTCACAAGAGCATCTGCTGGCTAGATTTCTCCATCTTTGTAAAAATGATGCAAAAGATTCTCCCTCTTTTTGCTTGGTGTTGCACAAAGTAGTGACTGATATGTCTGTCTCTATGTTGTAGGATAAATGTTGAATAAATGCCTCTGCTAAGTCACCCCATGACTTAATACCAGGTGGAAGTTGGGAGAACCATTCCATAGCTTGATCACCTAAGCTTTGTGGGAATAATCTCATCAAATATGTCTCTTCTGAAGCTACTTCAATGCAAGCTGTGAAAAATTGTCTTATGTGTGCCTTAGGATCCCCTTTTCCTCTATACTTGTCAAATTTAGGCATCACAAAGTGTGTAAGAAATGGAGGCATTGGAATGCTCTTGTCAAATGGATAAGGACATATGTCTCTCATTGTGTATGTTGGCTTTGGTGCATTTATGTCCTCCATTTTCTTTTGTAAGTCCCTGATTTGTTGTTCCAAACTGCTCTTAGGTGGAGATCGACTTCTTGGACCATATCCTATGTTTGAGGTACCCATTGGAGGAGGTACATGTTGCATATGTGGATGATATTGATCATACACATGTTCATATGGAGGAGGTCTATATTGATGCGGCATATATGGAGCACTTGGTATAGATTCATGTTGAGGAACACCATATCTATTTTGCGCATGTATACCATATTCTACAGGCATGTCATGTTCTATTGTGTTGCCCCCAAATTTGACATGAGGTTTCCTTGTGTCCAAATTTTGAGTATGCCTCAGAATATCCCATTGCTTTGGTGGTTGATCCTTAGCATTGATATGTGATTGAGCATATTTTTCTCCATAAGACTTCCATAATGGTCTGCGAAGGTGAGTATCATATGTTTGACCATGTGTATGTGGGACCTCTGGTTTTTGAAGCAAAGCTGATGGTGATTCAGGTACCATGTGTGGTCCTCTATTTCCTCCACTATTAGGTCTCCTTTGATCCATGTTGGAGTGAGGTTGTTGCAAAGGTCTATGTTCCATTATTTGAGACATGTCAAAATCATGAGGTATCTTGGCTCCACTTTGTGCCATCATGTGTAAGAAGTATTGTCTATCCCTCCTCATTATTTCCTCAACCAATCGATTGAAATGGGGATTCATAATGGATTCTTCCACATCTGCTGAATGTACTGAAAAGTTGTCCACATTGTCATTGTGTGTAGCATCATTGTTTGTAGTGTCTGCATTTTCCACATTTGGAATGTTTCTATAAACATCCATGTCAGGCAATGTAGTGTGCTCAGTATTGAAAAATAAATCGTTGTCATACTCATAAGAACTCATGTTTGCCGACTCTTGAGCCTCTTTAGTTTCTCTCCTAGATTTTTGAAGACGGGTTTCAACCATGAACTAGGTATTAACCAAGATGTGTGAGACTAGATGAAAATGGAAAAAGTATGGAAGACCAAGAGTTGGATGAAATGTAAATGAATCTGAGGTGTACTTGCAATGTCCAAAGTGTAAGACCAAGTATGTATGTAGTAGAGTAGGTGTGACTTCCAAAGAGAGGATAGTTTCTCTTGATGAGGTAAGTTGACCTTGACTCTAAGTAAGACCAAATGAGACCCAAAGGTAAGAAACCTTGATGAGGGACCACTTAGCAAAGTGTTGTTGTATGTAGTGTGTTGACAAAGTATGATGAGGACAAGCAAGTGACCTTTTGACTCAAGTTTAGACAAATGTGAATGTAAAGTGAGATGTGAAGCAATGATGGACTTTGTGAGACCCAAAGACAGGTTGAATGCTAGATGAAACCTGAAGAAACAACCTAGGAAGCTCAAGTATTCTGAAACTGATTTCTTTTGTTTGCTGGACTGTGAAATTTTCTTGCAATTTTGAACACAGACGCGGTTTTCGGACACAGACGCTACTCTGTTTAACCCAGACGCGCTTCTGAGATTTTCTTGTTTATGTTTGCTGGGCTGTAACAGTTTTTTTTTTTTTTTGCAATTCTGGACACAGACGCGACTGTATACTTCACAGACGCGGTTATAAACACAGACGCTATTCTGCCCTTCACTGGCGCGTTTATATGACTCAGACGCGGTTAAAACAGACACAGACGCGTTTCTGTAAAATTTTTGCAATTTTTTCCAATCTGTGAAGTTGTTTTGTTGTGACCAAATCTGACTGTTTTTCATGACAAGAGGACACAATGCTGATGAGGACTCAATGTTTGCAAGTGTTTAGACTCCAAAATGACTCCAAGAAAAGTGTGTTGTTTGATGTAAAATTGTTTTGCATACACTTGAAGACACAAAAGACACAATGTTTTGTTGTTTGGTCTTGATTGTTTGAATGTTTAACATAAGTCAAGCACAATTCTTATGGCTGGCCAAGACAATAGTTGTTGATCCCACATAGGGTTTTACCCCTGAGGCTACGCTATTCAGAGCGGATACTTAGATGCTTGACCTCACTAGCTCCACCCTCGGCACTCACTTCTCGAGTCAGCCAAGTATCAGTCCCCATGAAAACTCCCCATGGCGAACTTTGTATCTCTACTAAGAACCGTATGTGTGTGGGCCGCTACCAGAGGTCCGACCTCCTGCCCCAACAACTAGAAGGATTTGGGCTTCTAAAACAAAAAGGTGCTAGTAAGGGCATCCGCTCGTGTGGCCATACATGCGGCACTTTCAGCTCTGTAAATACAGAAGGCTCCCAACCGATAGGGGTTACGCCCTACAAATGATCAAATAAATTTGATCAAACGGGTTTATGGGGAGACATAGTGTCAGTATGAACTAATCACCACACGTTATTCATAGTTTTCACCATGAATACATTTGATTATAGTGGTTTGGAAGATGTGGGTTTTCCTCGCTACCACTTGGGTCGTTCTCTTCTCACTAGTAGTCCTAATGACCACACGGGAAGACAAGCCCTCTAAAGATTAAACAAAAAGAGCCTATTGCTCAAGACACAAAAGACAATGATTCAATTTTAGTGCACCAATGGAAGTGTTTGCTATTCTACGAAAACAAAGCACACAACAAAAATTCAAAACCCTAGCCAAGGACCTGCAACAAAAGTTGTTAGTAGTTTGGGTTGTTTGACATAATCACCCCTTCCCGCAGACACACAAGTTAGGTACATTTTAAAAACCCAAAAGACTTTGTGACATAGGGGCCTTCAACAAAATGTTTTGCTTCCAAGACAAGATGCACCAATTTAGTTAGCTAGATCTGAAAATGTTAGTCCAAAAATAAACCAGATCTGAAACCCTAAGTACAAAATCCGAAAATTGAATCAATGAAAACTTCAAAATTCCGAAACAGTAAATACATAGACGCTGTTACCCTCAGCACAGATGCGTCTGGATAACACAGACGCGGTTCTGTGATGCACAGATGCGCCTAAAAATCACAGACGCTCCTTTCCGACACAGACGCGGGTAGAAATAACACAGACGCATTTCTGAAACACAGACGCTCCTTTCTGAAACCTGCAAAATAAAATTTGTCGAAAACACAGACGCGATTCTAGATCCCGCAAATGCGCCAGAAAATCAAAGACGCGATCCGAAAGTTCACAGACGTGGAAAAAAAAACAAAAAAAAAAAAAACTAAAATGCTATCGAAAAATGTCTGATCTGCAACTTCAAAAACGCAAAATCTGCAACAAGGAGGTTAGATGCAAAGGGACAAGAGTCCCACCGGGCGTGCCAAAATGTGTATGGTGAAAATGGATACAATAATAATAGAATTGAAAGGCTAAATGAATTCAACCACCAAACCCTAGCCTAACAACAACAAAGATCCACCATAACATATGAAGATTACCTAAGACAATGCAAATCAAATGAAATCACAAAGATTATACCATCACATGTCCAATAGGGTTTTGATCTCCATTCTTCCTATCTCCATTGATCTTGCTTGATATATTTGCTCTCAGATTTTATGTGCACAAGAGCTCAACAAAGAACGGAATGTGGTTGCAAGTAGGATCGTAGTGTCGTCAAAATGATCATTAGGGTCTGATAATGAAGGAAGCATCTCCTTAAATAGAAGACACAATATGAAATGGAGGGATAAGATTGAGAGGTGTAAAAAGCAGGTCGGCTAGGATTAGAGGGTAGGTAGAAGAAATAATAAAATAATGAAAGAGGTAGGTAGTGTAGGAATTAAGAGATGAATGACATGTGTCATGTGTAGAAAAAGATAATGAATTAATTAAATAAATAAAGATTTATTTAATTAATGGAAGAAATGGGATCAATTAAATAAATAAAATATTTATTTAATTTAAGAAAAGGATAATTTAAATAAATAAATGTATTTATTTAAATGAGAAATAAGGCTAGAAGAGGATAAATGAATTAATTAAATAAATTTAATTAATAGAAGAATTAGGCTTAAATAATTAAATAAATAAAATATTTATTTAATTAGAGTGGACAATTTTGAGTGTCTACAGTTGTCATTTGCACACTTTTAAAATTCCGAGTGGTCCCATTAGAAGTATGTAATTCTATTTCTAAGGAATTATATGCACATATTGAAACTAGATGGAAATATGCCCTAGACTCAGAGAAAAAAATCAGAGAAAGAAGTCTGGTGCATCTCTTTCCTGATATGTCGGTTGATGAAATAAAAGAACATCTAACAAATAGCCAAACACAATTTATAGTAAAACAAAAGACCTTGAAATTGATGAATGGCCTATATATAGACGTGGAGAAGGAAACAAAAGAGCAATGGAAGGACATCTTTTGAAGAAAGAATGCTGGTGAACAATCTACAGTGGAAATGGTTGATGTCATCGACCAAGAGCCTGATGTCACCGAGCAAGACCCTGCTGACACCATTCAAATAGATGAAGATATCATGGATGCAGAGGCACCTGAAAAAGAAATGATAGAAGGCAATGCTTATGCAAAAATTGTCTCCAGTGATTCTATTTTGGAACAAGTTCAGCCTTACCCATCGATCAATCAACCTGCTACAACCGAAGCTCCTCAAGATACAGGTGAAGGCACCGAAGGTCAAAAGTCTATAGCAGAAGGTACTTCACAAGAAAAAACCTCTCAAGCACCTTCTAGCATGAAAAATGTTACAGCTAAGACACCAAGCACCGAGACACCGAAGGACACTACCAAGGCTAAAGAAACCGACCAAAGTGTTGTCTCTACCAAGTAACCTACCGAGGGTCCTCAGGCCTCTCAAGCTATTATAGTGGTTCACCCGGTGAAAGATAAAGAAAAGAAGTTGAAAAAGCATAGTTTCAAAATTGATTTATCAAAACCGATAGTGTTGCCCAATGTAGACATCTCCAAATTGAAAGGGCAAGCACTCACTAAATTCGGTGAACTGTGCAAAGCAAAGGCCGAACAGGAGAAGCAACTGGCCATACAAAAGAAGAATAAAGTACTTCAGAAGGTAAAGACCTTACTATCAGATATGCTACCTTCAGCTACAGTATCAACCGATGCAACCATCCATATTCAATTGGATGAACTCCTAAATCAGATTGAGACATCTGGAGTAGATGCATCCGAATACTTGAGCAAACTAAAAGGCAAGGAGCTAACTGCTAAAATGATAGAGGAAGTACATAAATCCATTGCTATTGGCAAGGTAAAACTTGTCAAATTTATTGCTGAGTTGTCCCCTCAACTCAAGCACATTCTTTCATTTTTTCAGAAACTCTGCACATTTTCTTTATTCCTTAAGGACATTAAGAATAAAATAGAAGCAATTGAGAAAGAGATCACCGATCTCTCAAATAAGTTGACCCCCAAGCCCAATTCAGTTCAGAATTTTTATACTAAGCTACAAAAGCTCATGGCTCAACAATTGGAACTGAGGAATGAAGAACACAAGATCAGGATGGACATAATGACACTTCAAACATTATTCCTTCCTCATCTTTCATCTGTTCAAGAACCTTTCAACCGAGCCACTTACCTCTCTACTACACAAGAGGGAAGCACTTTAGATGGCTTAATTTCATTATTGGCTGATATTAATGCACAAAATTCTTTAATGGACAGTGTACAGGATACACTCTCTGTCACTCTCACCGAAGCCAAGACAAAGTACAAATCCATTTTTGATCAGTTGCCACCTCCAAATGGTAACTAAATTTTGATGTTTGTCAAAAAGGGGGAGTATATCATCAAAGTATATATAGCATCAAAGTACACAGGGGGAGTGTATAGTATTCAAAGTATCAAACAACTAGAGTGTAGTATGTAGGGGGAGTATATCGAGTAGAATGAGTAGAATAAGCAAAGTATCCAAGAGCAGTGAACTGAGCAGTGAATAGAGGAAAGAACAGTGATTATAGAGTACTGATCATCGAGCACACATAATCAGAGTTTTGTACAACATATTGATAAGGGGAGTATATTTGATTATACTATTTCATTGACTAATGTATATACTGTATGTTTAGTCAAATTTTGTAAAGTATACAGATTTTTGAGTAATGCCTTTGAAAGTAGTTTTGTCAAACATCTCAACTAATGTCAAAAGGGGAGATTGTTACTACTTATCAAATTGCCATTAGTTTTATATACAAAGTCATTCTATATACTCTAGTCGGTTACCACTACCAAAATATTTAGTCGGTATGAATAGTCTAGTCGGTTACAGAAGGAAAACAGTCACAAAGCCCAGTATACACCGAGCTATCTACTGAGTGCTATTTCATGTCTACCGAGCAGTAAAGATAATACACCAAGTGAAACGTGTTACTAGATTCATTGAATCTGGACACACATATGAAAACGTGTTACAAGATCGAGGCACATAGAACCGTTATCACATTGGAAATTGCACATATAGATTTTGTATAATTTTGAGGTCATCTAACCAATGAAATATTTTGCATGGTTATTTATTCGAGAATTCATGTTTGTAAGATTGAAGCAATGAATCAGATCACCAACTTGAGAAGTTTATTTATACAACATGAATTTAGGGTTAGAGATATATGTGAATGAGAGAAATGTGTGTGCATATGTTTATGAAGCAAGACTTATGTGATACATGAGAAATCATAGAGTATTATGACTGTTACAGAGACACATAGGTCACCGAGAAGGTTATCAGAGAACAGTCAAAGAATAGAGTAAACAGAAGGGTTTACCGAGTTACTTTATGAGTTACCAAGGTATGCTATAGGCAAGGTAATCTTATTTTGAGCACATAGAATCTGCTACAACATTTCAGATGTAAGGTTGTAGATATTTGTAAAATCTTATTATAATATTTTGAAGTTGTAAGAGAAACCTTTAATAGGGCAAAAGACTCTAATCAAGTCTATAAATTGTAAATCCTCTAACCAGGTGCAACATTTATATAGTGTTGTAAAATCCTTTAGCAAGGTAGATCTAACAGATCTTGTTACTCCTAACAGGGTAAGCTATCAGAAATAGCTAAATATGTAGCTCTAACCGAGCACTCTTTATTATTGCAGTAGTGAAGTTGTGGGTGCCATCCCCACCGCAGTTTTTCTCTCTAACCAAGAGTTTCTGCGTAACCAAAATATATGTGTTCTAGAGTGAATCATGTATGATTGTTACTTATTTGTTTTAGCTTTATGTTATGTTACAAGAGTTTTTGGTTTATGCATAACAGTAAAGATATTGTTAATAAAAGGATTTGAAGTACCGATTCACCCCTCCCCTCTAAGTACATTAGCTTTCCATATTGGGCCTAACAATTAGGACCTAGTAGGTCCTGTTATGGCATTTTAGGACTTATGAGGACCTATTAGGTCCCATTATGCCTAGTAGGACCTATTACAACCCCTTAAGATCCCTATTATGTCCTATTATATGTCTTAAGACACCTTAGGACCTATTACAACCCCTTGAGACCCCTTAAGGTCCCTATTATGACCCCTTAAGACCCCTTATGTGATCAAATGTTGTTGATAATATTGTATATGTATGTTCTCAAATGTGTCTCTAGCTTGTACATGCATGTATATGTTTTATTATTTATTCATTTTAAATGTTAGTTTAAAAAAAATGTTTATTAATTAATTGAATTTAAATGTATATATATGCAGACCTCAAATTACAAATGGATGAGTTTGACATAGATGAGTTGCTTAATCCATAACAGGCTCCACTCCCCCCTGATAAACCAACTGATGGTGCACCACCTCCACCTCCACCTCCACCCTGAACTCCTCCTACACACCCATGTTGACCTCCACCCCCTGGTTCTGATGAGGCTCGTGTAAAGTTCTGATGCCAATAGCTAACAAGATGAGAGGGGGAGGGGGGGGGGGTGAATCATACAAACTTAATCTTCCATAAAATCAACAGATTCAACCTCGGTAACTTATACTTCAACAATATAACCAAAAACTGCTAAACATGCAAACTCATAAACACATAATCATCATAACACATATAACACCAGATTTAACATGGAATCCCAAATATGGAAAAACCACCGTGGGATTTTGGATCCACTAATAAATATACTCTTCTAGAGTATGCTCGGTTAAAAGAAAATCCTGTTAAAGATTACAAACACATTGCTAGATGTGACCCGGTTAAGGGATTTCCCTCATATCTGTTAGGATATTCACTTTGTTAGAAATGACCTTGTCAAAGGATTTCAAACACTCATTTAGAATATTACCTTTCTAGAGGGTTTACAAATAAGACTGTTAAGTCCACTCGGTTAAGAGATTTTTTGTCACTTACAAAATAACAATAATAAAAATATATCTGCAACTTCACATCTAAAATGCTAAAGCAGATTCTTATTTGCTCAAAACAATCTTGTCAAAGGACTTATCTTGTCCCTCTGCTGGGCTCCTTACTCTATTATTCAAACATGTCTTCAAGCTTCTGTGCTCAGTAATCACTATGTAGCATCCCTGTGCTTACACTTGCCCGCATACATTGTTTATCAACAATTCCTTATTTATAAACAATTTGCTAACTGCTGAATCTCCTTGATCACATTTCCCATGATCAATCTTAGCCATCAGATCATCAATCTTGACTAGGTTCAATGCATCCTTCGATCTGAAAACATTTTACCTCGCCTTGGGACTTGCATTCCTTTCTTGGAACTTGCACAAGGTTATTGCGGTTCAATTTGAGCTGTAGATCTTCCTGCTAATCTTCCATTGCCATAGATCCTTAACAAACTTCATGTGCGGCATACCAATCATTTATACATCTCTAGCTCATCAGCATCCTTCATTAAATAATACTTTTATCCATCCAATGCGATCTGTCATAACTTGGTTGCAACTTGGTAAATACTAAGCTTTACTCGATAGACATTCCGCCTTCATTAACCGATATCGATAACCTTAGGGTTTATCGACTAGGTTCCTTAGGGTTTACTGACTAGGTTCTTTGCTCGGTGACATAGTATAGTATTAACCTTACAATCAACAACATATGTAGGATATCAAAACAATCTAAACATCATGATCTCATCATTGTCTAACTCGATAATAGTTGCCCATTGAATAACTTATTTCTCCCCTTTCTTATCACATTCTTTCTGTGTCTTTTACCGACATCTTAATTATCTTCAAATCAATCTTCTCAAGATATGGCAACATCATACTGAATCAGAAAATCAATTTCTTGACATCAATGATAAAATAATGTTATAAAGATAGTTATCATCATTTTTTCAGTTATATCAAATAATCTTCAACAACCTTCTCAATATCCTTAATGAATGTCAACAATCTCCTTCTATTGAAATGCCAACAATCTCTCTTTCTACTGAAATGCCAACAGCTCGCTATCGAGGCATGATTGGTCAGAATGTTGGAGCCATACAAGAAAGAGTACATGAGATCCTTAGAGAACCCTACATATCATGCCACATGGTGTAGTTTGCATCGAAGATGCAAAATGTTCTTGATGTAGTTAGAGCCATTGATGAGGAGCTTGATTCTCATCATGCATGGAGAGAGGAGAGACACCAGTTCTATTCATATGGTCTCTCCTATAGGCAAATTTTAGACTTGAAAATAACCAAGGCACACATAGCTCCTTATTTTGCAGACCCTATCACAATGAACCTATTCCTGCAAATAAATCATGCATATCAATGAGGTGGTGTATAATCAACATATGGCTAATAGTTTTTGGGAGTGGTGGTGGATGGTATTTGACTAACCACCACATGCTAACTTATAGTTCCCCCTATACTTTTTGAGGAAATTATATGTAGAGTTTATTCGGGGTTTAAAACCCAATTATTTTGATATCAGATCATTCCAGAGTGTTGGTGGTGGCATGCCACAACATAGGTTGGGGGCACGTATTGACCCCAACTAACCTGTCCCTCGCCAACCCATTGTGGATCCCCCTTCTATTGTTATACATGTTCCTATTCACTAGAGTTCTATGATCTCGACATTGGGTGCATTGACTACACTTACCAATACCCTTAGAGAGCAGACATTTGATTTGGTAGTTGGCCATGATGCTAGTGGAGATTTAAGAGGAGATGATGATGACATTACAACCATTCCCCATACATCAACACCCCATTTTTGTTCTAGTTGTCATTGATTATGCTATGGGCCCAATGGTGATCCAAGTGCATCCAGTTCACATCATCATCCATCCTCTTCAGCTGCACATGGAGCATCTGGTGATCATAATTATAATATTGGGTCCTATGTTGATTTTCTATGTGTCGATGATCATCCGACAAATGAACGTGATAGACTAGCATGTATGTAAATTAGATATATAATTTTAAATTAATTAATGTATTATATATAAAATTGAGCATATATATAATGTATATATTTAGTTCATGTATGTATGTATGTCTTGATTATATGTCTCTAGGCCATGGCTGGGGGATGCATGTCGACTAGATCTTCATATTGTTTTTATAGTACTATCGACACCTCTCAATCTCAACACACCTTTTGGGATACTATTTTTAAAATTCAATTGATTTTTTAATTTAATTTTTAAAGAAATTACATAAATTATTTAACTTATAACTTCGAGTACATAGTTTTAACTTAAATTTTAAATGTAGATTAATTTAGACAACCATGTGCATACATATTATTAATTTGTTGACCTATATAAATTTAAATGTCAAACTTTTTTAACTTAGGGAACTGTGACACTGACTTCCACGTCGGATCATCCACATGTGATTGTTGTGAGTTCTCGTCCAACATCAGTTGTTGTAGATGAGCCCATAGATATTGTACATTGACTCTCTAGTTGATTAATTTTTTTATACATGTCTAGATATAATTTTTTTACATTTGAACAATCGAGAGGTTAAGTTAATGTAAAAACTGAATTTTGTTACAGGTGGACATGACTATTCAGATGAGTTTTTTAGACCCATATCATGGTGACCCTCTTGTTGGTTTTCTATAGACATCGACTGCATTTTAGGTGAAAATTTTGATTTATAATAAATAATTCAATTTTTAAATAAAATTAAATGTATATGTAGATAAACCGTATAGCTCGTTTACACTTTCATGTATACATGCTCTTTTTTGGTGTTGTGGGATCTCATTAATACCACTTTTGCTTCTGACATTACAACCACTCAGACCATAACACCTGCACATAGTGATGTAGAGAACATGGATGTGCATATAGGAGATTATCATCAAGTACACAATATATATTTAAACTCACTTCAGTACCCATTTTAAAAGCACCTAATTTTAGGATATGTACATGTAAAATTTCTAGGAGGTCTAATATTTTTTTTTATATAATTGAACATTATTTATTTAAATTTAATATTTATATTTTAAATTCATTGAGATCTATGTGAACTATAGCATGAGATAGGAAAGACATTGACAACCCCCATAGCACATGGAGATGCAAAGCACCCGATGGATAGAGGAGATGAGCCTACTCAAGTACATACGACAAGTTTTTTAGTTGTAATAGTTATTTGAATTGATAAATTATAAATATAAATTTTTAAATCATGTAATAGTTTTAAATTTATATTTCATGTTGTAACTCACAAGTTCATTTTTGTCTTGTAGAGTGATTCTCTTCATTTTGGTTCGCATGGCTTGAAGAGGAGTCTAGATTTTAGGGATTCCTCTTGATTTTAGGGGAGCTAGATATAAATTTATTATAGATCTTTCATGTAGTTTATTGTTCCATCGTGAACTTATTTTACATTTGAGCACCTATGCCAACAATTTTTGATTCCATTCTTCAACTCATTCAATATTCTCACATACGTCAAAATCACCTAAAATACAAAATTGACAAAAACATGCAAGTTCCCTCATCCATATAGTCCATGTGCTTGCATTTGAACTCTTAAATGAATGTCATTTTGCTGATCCACTAATTATCTCACAATTAAGTCTGGGCACAATTTTCTCTTCTTCAACTAACCAAAAGAATCGTTGAATTGTAGAGTTCACACTTGATCCGGTAGATAATGTTGTATTGCATCAATCCACAATTGCACATGCATCTTTAAATTTTACATTATGTTCAAATTTTCATTGCTCTCTAGCAAGAATTCTTTTAACACATGCACCAACTCCATCATGTTCTTCTTTACCATGTCTAGCTTTAAAAAAACTCCATTACTGTTGGATATTGTATTCCTTGTGAGCCCTTCTTAACTAATAAAACATTCAAGCATTCTTGAATTGTCTTGTGCAATTATCTAACCATATAAGATTATCTGTCATCTAGATTCCTCTTTCTCTTAAATTTTTATAAAATATGCTGAAATAATATTGAAGAAACTCTGATGAGTGCATTCGGTTATCACTCACATAGAAATGGTACTCCCTTAAAAAATTTCTATCATCCTCTGTGCTACCATCTGCATGTCTATAAATAATATGAACAAAAATAGCAACTTGAGTGGAATTCTGATATTCAGATTGGATTTCCTCTTTTGGCTTAAGAGTATAGTTTGTTGCAAAGTCCACCACTGATAGTATACTTCCAACTGGAAATGAATTTCCACACGTGCGAAATTGAGCATCAAGTCATCTGGCTTGTTGAGAGTGTGTCACATATTTTGGTACAATCTTAATCTTAAATTCTGACATGAATGCATGTACACTAACCTTTTTCATGATTAAATCGACACACTTTCCTATTTTCCTATCCTTTAAGGGACACTCAACATTCTTAATCTTCTAACATCCACTAGTTGTTGTCCAAAATCATTTTCACTACTCATGCATACATTCTACTAGTAATGAAAAATTTCCACAACTAGAACATTGTCCAGAGATACATGAACGTAAATAAAATAATCATCCAACATTTCTTTCACAAAATAAACTTGATACAAATTCCTTGATTGTTTCAGGTGGCATATTGATACCACATTCCTGGATAAGCATGTTACTATGCAAAACACAATGTATATATCGAAAAACATCATAATAATAACAAAATTGCACGTGCATTTTACAACAAGAGATTCTTTGCTTATTAATTTTCACATACCAGGGCTTGCATTTCTCAAACGACATTTGACTTGTGGTAATATTTCCAAGTAACACAACTTCATCCAATAATTTTCTATAAAATTCAGTTTGAGTTGTGTCTAATAGGTGTTTTGGATGAGGATCATGAATTTTCAACCCCACTCTCAACTTTAGAACATCTCTAGCATTAGACAAAACCCTTGTATTATCATGCCAAAAAAATTTAACCAAAGATTTCACTTCAATATTCAATTCAATATCTAACCTTGGAAGTCTGCCATTAAAACTCCAACTTTGGTTGATTGGATCATTTTTAATACTTTCTCTTCTTTTAGTTGCTCTTACCAATATTTTAGGATGTATCTTTAAAATTCAACTAATGTTGCCTACCATCCTTTTATTCAAGGTTGTTTTATTCAAATAGCAGTTGTTATAGCTCGTCGTGTCGTATTCTTATCCTTAGATTGACTTTTTTTTCCAATAGATTCAACGACACTTGCAAAAGTAGACTAAACATGCTTAACTGATTCATCTTTTTTTGTTGGTTTCACAAAGATGCCTATTTTTTTCATCACTTTGCTTTTTTTCCACATTCTCATCAATTGCATAATCAGTTGTTATTGAATTGTAATTTTTTTTGATAAAAAAAATCTTTGTATATTCTACTGGCATAAGTTCTTATCTATCTCCAAGAAATCTTACCAGGAAGATTATCCAAAACTTTTTAAAATTTTTTTTATAAAAAAGTTTTCTTGATCTTCAACAATAGGAGGATTTTCATTTTCACCATGTTCATAAGGATTTTCACTTTCAACATTCAAAGGAATTTCATCTTCACCAACACAAGGGTTTTCATTTTCAGTATCTCTAATTTGTTTCATTTTGTCATGAACAATTGTATCAATCTCAACTTTGGTATATCTAGCTTCTACTAAATCATCAACATGAATATCATCTATAATCACATTATCCATGTCTATCAGAGAAGGATTTGAAGATGTACCTGGATTTGAGGATGTAGTACTTGGATTAGTCTCCATAATTGTATCATCCACATCAACATCATCCATAATTGCATCATCTACGTCCATCTTATCCCCCAAGGCATCATCTTGAATGTTTGTCTCTTCCATTGTTGTGGATCCAGAAGCATTAGGATTATTCATTTGTCGAAACCTCATTCTTTTATCTCTTTAACGTTTGGCCTCCTCTCTTTTTTCTTGAATTTCCTCAGCGGTCATTTCCCTTCTTTGTTTCTTCTTCTGATGTTGTTTAGGCCCCATGACTAAAAAATTATGCAATGATTGCCACCTTCAAAAAATGGATATAAAATTGCAACAAAAGAGCATCCAAAGGACAACTAGATTATAACATATTGCATAAAAATCCGTATAAAAGGTCATGTTTGATCAGTTATAAGTGTGATGCTAAAAATGTGGTATATAAGAGGCATACACATATAATGAGACAATATAATATAATTGAAAATCTTAATTTCAAAACTAAATCAAAGATGCAACCCATTAGCCTTCTTTGAGATGTCCCATTTTCCTCTATTCTTGAGGACCTTGAATGTGTTGAATTGATGGGCTCTCAGCGGAGCAATGACCTCCAAAGTGGTAACTCAAGAGTTGAGTAGCTATTTGATCATGATTGACTATGAAAATGATATGAAGTGCATGATTCAAGAAACTAGATTAACATGCTATGATTAATCCAAATGCTAATTACCAGATAATTGAAGTGCAAATTGCCTATAGTAATGATGCCTAAATTGATATGAAATGGGATCCATATTGCTCCAAAATGAGGGATATTTATAGGAATTCCAAGGCCAAAGCTAAGGTGGCAGGAATCGAAGGTCCAAATTTGATTTGAAGATATCAAGGGCCACGATTGAGGAAGTTGGAGAAGAGGTTGGAGGAAGGGACACTTGTCATCTATATGGTGACAAGTGTCAAGGAGCCTTGCTCATGAGAGGGAAAGTGTCCAAGGGAGGAGACATGTGGCAAAAGTGCCATGTGTCTCACGGAGAGAATATCCACACCATGGGAGGTTAGGATAAGGAGGTTAGAATGTGCAAGATTGGATAGGGTTAGTTAGACCCAAGATTAGATTGAATCGGTTAAGTTAGGGAATGGTTAGGTTAGGTGGTTAAAGTTAGGAGCCATGTGCTCATTTGCATTTAGAAATTCAAATAATTGGAAAATGGTAATTAATCTCAACAAACTTGAGTTTGTTAATCTTAATTAGGGATTAGAAGAATTGATTAATATGGGGAGACATTAATTAATTTAGATTTAATTAATCAAAGGGGGATGTGAGATGAACTATATAAATAAATCATTTAGATTTATTTACTAGTAGATGAATAGAGAAATTAATTAAATTGCTTGTGAATTCAATTAATTGGGAAGGGGAATTAATCAAATAACTATGTATTTAATTAACTATCTTCAGACCATTTTTAGGTGCATACATTTTGCCCCTCTTTGAAGCGATGTGTGATGACGCGTTGGTTCAAAGAAAACTTGATTGATGATGTTATTGATATTGATTTTGATAGGATGTAGATTTGATCTTGATTTGATGCGGATTTGGTTTCGATGTGATACTGTTTTGATTTGGAGATGATAAATCTCGATATGATGCGGTTTTGATTTTGGAGATGATAAATCTTGATATGATGCCCCAGACTCTGATTGATAAAAATTGATGCGAGGATGCCCCCTCGGGAGATGAATCGGATAATTTTTGAATGTTTTTGAATTTTTCGCAATTTTTTGATTTTTTTGAAATTTTTGAAATTTTTAGATTTTTTAATGGTTTTCCGATGTTTAGAGATTTTTAGAGTCAATCCGATTCATTTCCCGATAAGAAATTTGAAAATATTGTCCTGCCAGGTTGCTTAATTGATTAGATGATTAACAATAAGTGGAATAAAAATCCCACTTAAATGCTCCATTATGAGTTTAAAAAGGTGAATTCCTTTTTCCACTCCTCATTTGTGCACTGTAGTTGTTGGAGAAAAATTGCTCTGGAGGAAGGAAATGGCGATCCTGTACCACCAGCATAGGTTCGAGCGAGTTCGGTTATATGAGCGTCCTCCGGCATACGGTCCATCGATATGTACTTTGAGAAAACCCCGCTTTAGATTTAAAAAAAAAAAAATTAGCGTTTGAATTAAAAATCATTTTTTAGCGTTTTTGCCAGATGGGTTGGGAAAAAAATTATATTTTTGAAATGGGTTTTTCGGATTTAAAAAAAAAAAATCATTTTAACCCCAACAACAAAATTTAATTATCTCATGCATTTTTTTTTTTGTTTTTGAAATTTTTGAATTTTTGGCGGGAGAGGGAAAGGCGGAGTGGAGGAGAGGAGGGCAGAGGCGGAGGCGGAGCCCCGACGGTGGCCGCCATTGGGGCCACCGCGGGTGCCGCGGGAGGCGCCTTGGGCCATCACGAGCGCCGCCAGCACTGCGGGTGGCGCTTTGGGCGCCACCGCGAGCGGGGGGAATATAATTTTTTTTTTTTTTTTCGATATTGATTTTTCTGATTTTTTGATTTTGAAATTTTTGAAACTATTCCGATTTTTAGATTTTTGACTTGATTTTTGGAATTTTTTTATGATTTTTGATGATTTTGACGATTTTGAGAAAATGATTTGATTTGTCGATTCATTGGATTTGCTGTCAATTGGATTTGATTTTTTTGATTTTTGAAAGGGTAAGATTTGATTTGATTTTTTGATTTTGATAGGATAAGATTTGATTTGATTTTGATTAGCTATCTAATTGATAAAATTAGACGCTCCTGATTGATAAATTTGATGACCAGTTCTGATTATCTCAATGCATGCACGAGATGAGATAAGATTGATAATGACCTCATGATAGATGAGTGTCATTGATAGGGGCCCAATGAGATTTGATAGAAATCTCAATTGAGCAAAATAGATCGATAAATAGATTTGATAGATAGATAAATCAAGAAACTGATATGATGAGGTGATTTGATTGCAGGAGAACTTTACTGTTCTTCAGTCTCGAGAGCGTTTCCCGAAGACATGGATGCTGATACCCCGCCTTAGCCAGGCGGAGCGAGATCACATTAGCAGACGTGGTCTGTCTTCCCTTCTTGACATGCCCCGACCCCTGATAAATCGAGGATTACTGACAGCTTTAGCAGAGCGCTGTCATAGTGAACATAACACATTTCACTTGCTGACTGGAGAGATGATAGTGACACCCGAGGATGTCTACCGAATTTTGCGGATCCCTGTGATGGGCGATTTAGTATATTATGATCTCAGTGAGCGGGGTGGGACAAAGGCACTTTGTCGTGTGTTTGAGGATGACAAGATCGACGGGTATGATATTGCGTGGCAGGAGATGTTAGAGCTAGGGCATGCCACGTTACCTACTGTGCTTGCTGGATTTATTGGAGGCTTCCTTTGTCCTGATCATAGGTCAAAGGGATTATCTGTTGGATAGCTATTTGATCATGATTGACTATGAAAATGATATGAAATGTATGATTCAAGAAACTAGATTAACATGCTATGATTAATCCAAATGCTAATTACTAGATAATTGAAATGCAATTTGCCTATAGTAATGATGCCTAAATTGATATGAGATGGGATCCATATTGCTCCAAAATGAGGGATATTTATAAGAATTCCAAGGCCAAAGCTGAGGTGGTAGGAATTGATGGTCCAGATTTGATCTGAAGATATCAAGGGCCAAGATTGAGGAAGTTGGAGAAGAGGTTGGAGGAAGGGACACTTGTCATCTCTATGGTGACAAGTGTCAAGGAGCCTTGCTCATGAGAGGGCAAGTGTCCAAGGGAGGAGACATGTGGCAAAAGTGCCATGTGTCTCAAGGAGAGAATATCCACACCATGGGAGGTTAGGATAAGGAGGTTAGAATGTGCAAGATTGGATAGGGTTAGTTAGACCCAAGATTAGATTGAATGGGTTAAGTTAGGGAAATGATTTTCTCATGCATGTTAATATGAGATGGATGCAATGCAATGCAATGGTGTTATTTTATATGCTTTGAGATTTGATGAATGTCATGCATTGATCTTACTAAATGAATGAATGATTTGATACTTTATATGAATGATGCCTTGGTATGCAATGGTTACATGAGATGAACTAACTTATTATGCAAGATGAATGAATTGATTATTTTTGTTATTGTCCAATGTACTCAATCACGTAATAAGAGAGATAACACCATGTTAGCTTTGGCCTTGGAAAAGATGAGCATTGTGATCCCATGTAGAATGAAATGCAAATCTATCTTAAAATGCAATGCAATGCAGTGATCAGAGCGGTCATGGAGTCATTGCTTTGTTTCATCATTGAGCCTTTAAAATGTGGGAAGTGAGTGCAAACATCAATGGTATAATTGAACCATGATGACCTGAGCACTACTTTCCTAGGTTTTGATATTTCAAGTTAGCACAAGCATCGAGGTATAATTGAATCAAGATGACCAGAGTGTTGCTTGCATAAAATAGACAGTATTAACCATTTCTATATGCAAGTCCGAAATGTATTCGATGATACTCTAATGATCATTTCCTTAGACAACTTTGCACATATTAATGATTAATTTACAGACAGTAGACAAGAAAAATATCATGTCCCTTCCTCGTTCCTCTAGTCAAAGGCATCTTGGAGTTACTCAGAAATCATGATAGCAAAAATCAAAATAAAATAGTTGAACCATTATTGCCAAAGTGTTAAAATCATGAGTCAAGATATATCAACCATTGATATGTGTTTTGTCATGTTTAGATTGATATGTGATAGTTAATGGTTGACAATGTGATCTTATGTTCAATGTTGGATGTGTCTTAGTTTTTCGCTTGACAAGCGTTGTTTGACTATTGTTCTACCTGCTTTGGTTAAGCTCAAAATGATCAAAACTTTTTGCCCCCAGCTAGGTTCAGGATTTTGCCCCCAGCCTAGAAACAAACCTTTATTATGATATAGTCAATGATCCAAACCATGAGGAGAAATCACCCAGGACGCCTGCGTATGTACAAAGGCTTTATGATGAATATGAATAGCGCTGATGGAAAAGAATGCAAGTGGAAGAAAGCGTGAATCAATAGATGGCAGAGCTAGCCGACAGATAGCGCCTGTTTGCCAGGTTTTCACCATCTGTTTTTATTGCACTTTTTCTCATATTTGATTTTTTACTGTTTTTGCTTTTTCACTATTTTTGGATTTTTTGCTTTTTCACTGTTTTTGGATTTTTCTGCTTTTTCACTGTTTTTGGATTTTTTGCTTTTTCACTGTTTTTGGATGTTTTTTTGCTTTTTCATTGTTTTTGGATTTTTTCAGACATAAAACTTCTTTAGATGCATGCTATTGATGGGTTCCTCGAGCTGATCTCCATCTTGTGTTGATAGCTGATATGTCGTTGACCCAAATACTGCTGTGACCACAAATGGACCTATCCAGTTTGGTTCAAATTTTCCCTTCTTTTCTCGATCTGACTGATTTCGTGGATTTTCCTTTAGTACTAGTTCTCCCACTTGAAAGATTTGTGGTTTGACCTTGTGATTATAACTTTGGCACATTCTTTTCTGATATACCTTTAGATGATCAAAGGCATTTTGTCTTCTTTCATGGATCAGTTCTAACTCTTACAGTCTCGATACTTATTGTTCTTCATCTGGGATAAGTCCTTTTAGTGATACACGTAGAGAGGGTATCTCTACTTCGATTGGCAATATGGCTTCTGATCCATATACAAGAGAGAAAGGTGTGGCACCTGTTGGTGTGCAGATACTGGTGTGCTAGGCCCAAAGAGCAGGGTTTAATTGAATATGCCAATCTTTCCCAGCATCGTTCACTATCTTTTTCAGGATTTTTATAATAGTTTTGTTAGATGCTTTTGCTTGCCCATTCCCTTGTGGATAATAGGGTGTGGAAAATCTGTGTTGGATCTTAAACTTCTCACGTAGCTCTTGTACATCCTGATTCTTGAATGGTCACCCATTATCAGTGATAATGGTCATTGGTATTCCATAACGACAGATGATGTAATTCAAGATAAATGCAGCAATTTGTTTTCCTGTGATATTTGTGAGAGGTACTGGCTCAATCCATTTTGTAAAATATTCTGTAGCTACAAGGATGAATTTGTGACCATTAGATGAAGAAGGATTTATTTTTCCTAATAGATCAAGACCCCATTGGCAGAAAGGCCAAGATGTTGCCAAAGCATGAAGTTCTTATGCTGGTGCATGAATCAAGTTCCAATGGATCTGACATTGTTTGCATGTTCTAGCTATCTAAAAAGAATCTTGTTCCATAGTCGGCCAATAATAGCCCAAGCGTATGAGTTTTTTCGAAAGGGTAAGACCACTTGAATGATTGCCACAAATGTCGTTATGGACTTCCTTTAAGGCCTTCTCAGATTCTTCTTGTTCGAGACATCTTAAAAGAGTACCGTCTAGACCTCGTTTAAATAGGGTATCCGCGACAAGAGTATAATGGGAGGATTGGCGAATAAAGTTTCTCTTTTGATTTTTTGATAAATCAGGAGGTAAGATGTTATCTTCCAGGTATGTGTAAGTTTGGCCATAGTGGGAGGAATCATGTCCTATAAGTTGACAAATGGTTTGGGAATCAGGACAATTATGAGACGAGTAAAACAACTCTTCAACCAGGAATTCATAACGCTCTTGATTTTCCTGTGTTTGTAATAAAGAAGCAATTGTTGCCATGGCATCTATTGCTTTGTTATCATTTCTCAGAATTTGTTCAAAAGTGATTTCAACAAAATATTTCTTGAAGTCATCCACCATCTTTTTGTAAGGCATGAGTTTGTCATCTTTTGTTTGATAGTCATCATTGATTTGATTGATTACAAGCTTAGAGTCTCCAAAGACTTTAAGTTGTGTAATTTTCCATTCCACAACCATTTTGATACCTGTAACCAAAGCTTCATATTCTACAGTGTTATTGGTGCATGGAAAGCTTAATTTGTATGCTTTCGGGATGGTATGACCTTGTGGTGTGATAAATAGAATTCCTGCTCCTGATCCGTGCTGCGTATATGAACCATCAAAGTATAGTTGCCATGCTTTTGTTGTGACTGTTAGGATATCAATGTCAGGAAACTCAATCTGTAGAGGATGATCATCTTGAAGTGGTACCTTTGCTAGTTGATCTGCGATGACTTGTCCCTTGATATCTTTTCTATCTACATACTCAATATCAAACTCACTTAGGATCATGATCCATTTTGCTATCGTCCTGTCAATGTTGCCTTGCTAAGCAAATATTTCAATGGATGAATTTTAGCTATCAACTTGATGGAGTGAGACAGTAGATAGTGTCTTAATTTTTGAGAGGCAAAAACTACCGCCAAGCATGCTTTTTCTGTTGGGAAATAGTTGAGCTCATATCCCACTAGTGTTCTGCTGATGTAGTAGATGGCTCGCTCTTTTCCTTCATTATCCTATTGTGCAAGCAAAACTCCTAATGATACTTCAGTGGTCGATACATAGAGCAATAATGGCTTGTTTGGAATTGGTGACATTAGAACGGGTGGTTGCATGAGATATGCCTTGATCTTGTTGAATGCATCCTCACATTGATGGTCCCACTTGAAATGAACATTTTTATGTAATAGATGGGTGAATGGTTGACATTTATCTGCTAATTGAGCCACAAATCTTCTGATTGACTACAGTCTTCCTTGTAGTGATCTGAGTTGACTTATATTCTTGGGAGATGCCATTTCCATGATTGCTTTGACCTTAGTTGGATCTACTTCGATACCTCTAGCTGAAACAATGTATCCCAATAGCTTTCTTGAAGTGACACCAAAGGCACATTTCTTAGGATTTAGCTGTAGCTTGTACTGTTCTAACCGATCAAAGATCTTTTCCAGTATTTTGATATGTTCTTCTCTGTTGTATGATTTTGCCAAGATGTCATCCACATAGTCTTCCATGAATGTATGCATCATGTCATGGAATATTGTTGTCATAGCTCTCTGATATGTGGCACCTACGTTCTTTAGTCCAAAAGGCATGATGTTCCAACAGAAAGTACCCCACGTACATGTGAAAGCTATCTTTTCTTGATCTTCAGGTGCTATTTTAATCTAAATGTATCCTGAGAAACCATCCATTAGAGAAAACATGGAGTGTCCAGCTGTTAAATCTGCAATGATGTCAATGTTAGGCAAAGGAAAGTCATCCTTTGGACATGCATTATTAAGATCTCTGAAGTCTGTGCATACTCTGATACTTTTGTCTGGCTTTGAAATAGGAACAATGTTTGATACCCATTGAGGATATGCTATAGCTATGATGAATCCTACATCTAGTAATTTTTTAGTTCTGCTTTGACCAAGAGAGCAATATGTGGATGCATCTTTCTTAATTTCTGTTTGATTGGTTTGGCTCCTGGATTGACATTTAAGTGATGCATAATAAGCTCTGGATCCAATCCTGACATGTCTGCATATGACCAGGTGAAATTGATTTACCATCGTGTAAAGAATTCCATATATTCTTTCCTTTCTTTTTTTGATAGAGAAGTTGCTGGATGTAGGATCTTTGGTTGCTCTATTGTCCCAATATTAACTGCTTCTGTTGGTTCGATCAAAATTGATGACCTTTCTTGATAGTACTTAGGTAAAGTGTCAAATCTCCCATCTACCAGCGCCTCAAGGAAGTTTTCACCGTTAGATGCGTCCTTTCTTTTTATTTTTTCCTAATCTAATGTTGCTAAGAAATGGTTTTCAACATCAGACTTGATATTGTTTTCTTTATTTTTGCTTTTGCGACTAGGAGATTTGGCACCCACTTGACTGGAAGATGCGTTGCTGAAATTCCTGGTGGAAGTTGTTGTGGGTTTGATTGCATTAAGATATACAGATATGGCATAGTCATTTGGAAAGGTATCGATGGTAGTATGTCCTTCATTTTCCCATTTGATAAGTTCGGGGTGAATTAGAGGTAAAGGATCATCAGGTTGAGATGCTTCGAGAGTATTTAGGGTCATGATTGAGTTATCAAAGTTTTCGATATGTATATCAATGTCTAGAATGGTGCCCTCATCAGAATGACCTCGCCCAAGAAGTTCTTGATCATCCTCAATTAAGTCCAAGTCAACCGAATGTGATTCTAATTCAAGTGAACTAGTTCCTAATGTTTGCTCTGCATACGTGTGAACTACATCGACTCCTACATCTTCTTTAAAGCAATTTTCTTCAGCTGATTATTTAGAATGATAGGAATCCCATTTCCATTTGTCAGAATTTGTCTCACTTGCAGCTTGCAATCTACAAATTTGTTCATATAGCTTTTGATGTTTTTCTTCTGTTTGTCTTGCTATATCTTTCCTTCTTTCATATTCAACTTCTTCTGGACTGAGATTGAGTTCTATCAACTTTACTATCAGCTCTCCTTGATTAGTACTAGGTTCATGCTTGTTTTGATTGAGAGTTAATGTTGCTTGAGAGGTACTATTGGTTTGTTTCTCTTATTGATTTGAGGATTGTTTCTTTTGCCATTTCATGTTTGGTTGTGCTCATTGCTTTGCAGATGCTTCTTCCCTTTCAATTGCAAGTTGTTCTTGTCTGTTTTCATATTCTTCTTTTTGTTGGTTAGAAAATGTGTCTTCTGGTAGAGTAACTTGTCCATACCCTAAGCCTACTTTGTCTGTAGCTTGCTGATTATGAGGTTGGATAGGTCTTGAGATACCTTCTTTTCTTTTTCCTATAGGACCTATTCTAGTGTATCCCATCTTTTGAAGAATGCTGAATCCTTTTCCATATTTTTCTGTAGGTATTCTGACATTGTTGACCTTTTGTTGAACTTCTTCATCTTTGTATAGCCACTGTAGCACATCTTTGTCTTCTGTCTCCTTTGATAAGGTTCCAGCACTAATGAATGCTCCATCAAATATCGAAAGATGTTTCACAATTGGTTGTTGTTTAGAGTTTGATGGTTTTCCAAAGGATTTAGGAGAGAGTGGTAATTGTGATATTGAGTATTCTCCGTTTCCTTGATCTCTTAGCTGCATTTGTTTTTCCATACTTGATAAAATAGAGGCAAAGGATTGTTCTTTGGATTGTGTGTTCAAAGATGACGCCTCCCTGTTATGAGGAACAATGGCTTCTTGAGCCATTTTTAGATTGCTGCAATACTGGAATGGATTTGAATTTGCAGATATTGTGATTTCTTGTCCATCATAGGGAAATTTGACACACTGATGATAGGTTGATGGGACAACTTGCAAGTCATGTATCCATGGTCTCCCCAGGAGTATATTATATGATAAGTCCAAGGCTAGAACTTGGCATGCTGTGTTTTTCTATAAAGGTCCCACTCTAATGGGTAGTATCACAATTCCCTTGGAGGAACGTTCTTCTTTATCATAGGCTTTTATGGTGATCTTTTTGCGGTGATCAACTGCATCTTCTGAATATCCTAAGGCATGAACAAGACTCAATGAACAAATATTTAGGCCAGCTCCACCATCTATTAGAACACGTTTAACTCGCATTTTGTGAACAAGGACTTCAATATGCAAAGGAGAATTGTGGGGATGTTGCAAGGACATGTCATCTTCTTCGGTAAATAATAAGCAGTGAGGAGTTGTATGGTGTCCCACCATGGTTTGGAATTGATCTATATCAAGATCTTTGGACCCTATGGTATCTACTAATGCTCGTTCAAGAATCTCTTCGTGTGCAGGTGACAGTTTTAAAAGTTCTAAGATGGATATTTGTGTGGGTGTTTTCTGTAATTGATCCACTAGATTGTATTGTTTGGTAGTGGATGACATGTTTGTTGTAGGACCCAGCAAAACCAATTTGGCTTTGCTTCGTGTGATAACATGAGCAGGTTCATGATGTTGTTTCTCTTTAACCACAATTACATTTACCACACTGTCATATGCATGAGCATAGTTTACCTTTGCTTTACCTTTACTGTTCTGCCCTATTGATGATTCACCCTTCTCATAATTAGGATGTGGAGTTTTGAAAGCTATGTGAGATTCGTTTGTTGTATGTCCATCCATGGTTATTATTCCATTATCAATCAAATCTTGGATGAAATGTTTTAATTGTTGACAAGCATCGGTTTGGTGTCCTTTGTTTCGATGGAAATCACAATAATGGTTGTCATTCCACCAAGCAGGTTTTACCTTGGGTTCAAAATTTCTTTCTTCTGGTAAAGTAATCAATTTGTTTGCGATAAGTGTTTTTAATGTGGATCCAACGGGTTCACCAATGTTTGTAAATTATCTTCGAAAGAAATTTTTGATAGTTGCTTTTTGGTGATTGTTGTTTTGCTGAGCTGCTGCTGAGTGATTGGATAAGTTGAAAACTGGTTGCTTCGGTTTTACATTGTTGTTATCCACTATCCCGTCATTAACGACATTACGATTTCTATTCCAAAATTTTGGTTTATCATTGTGATTGTTGTTGTTAGTGTTGTTAGGAGGGTGAACTCCTTTGAATATTTTCAACTCACCTTTCTTTATCATGGCTTCCTCCATTCTGATTCCATTGTCAACTATTTTTGCAAAACTTTGATTTCCTTGCATTTTAAAGTAATAACTCATTTGATCATTTAAGTTGTCGATAAATATGTCCATTTTTTCATACTCCGGCACTATACAGGGATATCTCGAAGCTAACCACCTCCATCATTGTAAGAATGTCATGAAGGGTTCTCCGCTCTTTTGTTTTGTGTTACACAGGTCTAGCATGGTGACTTCATGCTGTATGTTGTAGGAATATTGGGATACAAACTTATCCACCAACTCTAAAAATGATCTGATTCTTGGTGGAAGTTTGGAGAACCATTCCATAGCTAGTCCAGTTAAGCTTTTTGGAAATAGTCTCATTACGTATGTATCTTCATGTGCAAACTCCATGCTCATTGTGCAAAATTCTCTTATATGATCTTGAGGGTCAGTGCTTCTATCATATTTTTTCATACCTAGGAGTCTCGAAACCTATAGGAAACTGTATCATGTTTAGGTTTCTATCGAACGGATAAGGACATATTTCTTGAAGCGAGTATCGTCTAACATTTCCTCTTTGCATATCTTGAATTTGTGTTTGCAGTGTTTGTAGTTGTTGTGTGAGAGTCATGATAGGATTATCAACATGATTTGTTCTAGCATGACCCTGATTTTGCATTCTAGGAGGATCTCGATCTCTTCTTGGTTCATCCCTGGTCCTTCTTGTATCCTCATTGGATTGAGCGTTATTTAGAATTTCTACTTCATCCCTTTTGGGAATATTAGTTTCCTCATTGTTTCTGGTGTTATTAGGAATTGACGTGTTATTCATTTTGAGACCAAAGATGTCCTCATATTGTTCATTATTAGGAGGAGGATCAATTTTCTTTTGTGTCAATTTGTTTACATCAAAATCTTGGGGGAGTGTAGCACCAGATTTGGCTAACATTAGGAAATTTTATTTTTTTCTCCCTCCAATATTTTTTGCTTAAATTTTTCGAATTGAGGATCTTTTTTGATGTCTCTGACATGTTGTTCTATTATTTCCTCTTCAACTTGTATTTCATCTTCATGTTCCATGTTTCTATAGTCTTTAGTTATTTCAAACATTTTGATTTCTGTTTCTGCAATCTTTCGTCTCTGAGCCCTGGTTAGAACAGGCATACATGTGCTTTGAATGTTTTTCGAGGTTTAAATCTTGAGAAATGTGTCGTTATAAGTGATCAATTGTTGAGGTGAAAGTTGTGGATGTATAGACACAAAATGATCTTTTCAAGTATTTGCTTGTTTGCAAGTTTTTCGATCTTAGTTTTGGAGTGCAAATTTTGTGATTGTTGATATGACCAAGTTCAAATAGGAACGATATATCCTATGATAAAGAATGAGGTTATTTTGATCAAGCATTGTAGTTTCATGATTAAAGGATGATAGATCCTAATGAGAAACTATGTTTGAACGATCAAAGACAATGTGGTGTTGCACTTTAAGGTGTTTGATCTTTAACTTGTTTGAGGTGAATACTTGAGACCTTTGTGTGTCTTGCTCTTGAATATGTTTTTGATAGAAGATAACCTGATTGAATGACCCAACAAGATGACCTACTCTCTATGTTTGATTGTTTGAGAAATGGGTTGTTTTGGTTTTCTGATTTTGATGTAGTTTACCAGAAATGTTGACAAAATGACCAGGAACGCTGCTATACTGACCAGAAACGCTGCTGTTTGGACCAGAAACATTGTTGTTTGTACTAGAAACTCTGACAGACTTACCAAAAATGCTTCTATACTGACCATAAACACTGACATACAGACCAAAAATGCTAACTGATAGACCAGGAACTCTGTTATGCAATACAGTGACTCTAAAGTTCAAATAATGATATGTAGGTTTAGCAAATTGAGTGTTTGAACTTAGGAGATTACAATTTTGACCCAACTCCGTGAATTTTAGACTCAAAGAAACTCTAACAGACAAACCAGAAACTCTAATATGCTCAAGCTTTAAGAGTTAATGTTGAAATATGAGAGATTTGACATTAACACCAAGAGAGTTGACATTTGGATTGAAAATGCGACTATTTGGACCGAAGGTGCGACCGTTTGAATTGAAAGAGCTAATGTTTGAACTATAAAAGCTAATGTTTGGACTAAAAGAGAAATTGTTTGGACTGAAAAAGCTAATGTTTGGACTGTAAATGCGATTGTTTGGACCGTAGATGTGAGTGTTTGGATTGAAAGAGCTAATCTGCTGCAAAACTTGTGAATTTGACAGTTTGAAGTTTGAGTTTTCAATGTTTGTTGTATTTCAATGGATGAGATCTTGACTTGACTTATAAACACAGAAATCAGATTGTATTTTTGTCCCAAAGGTTTTGAACAATTAAAAACACATCAATTAGTCTATCCTAAGGAGATTGGCTGAGAATGAAAACCTTTGCTTGCTGACTTAGGTACACACCCAATAGCTAATCAGAATATGACCGCTGAGCATCACACAATGGATTCTCAAAGCCGTATTATCCGACTCCAAACACTAATGGGGGCATGATATGGCAAGTGTCTTGGGAGAGTTACTATCTCTCTTGCACAAAGATTATCACCCTTTCGGAGGTGAATCAGGTAGCTTCTATTTTTATAGTTCTTAGTCAGGAATTCTGTTTGAAATTACCCCTTGAAGTCACGCAAGCATGATTGAGGCCTATAGCCCGACAAGGTACCGAAACAAGTTGTAGTCACGTAAATGTGATTGAGACCGCGAGGCCCTACAAAATGCCCGATATGAGAGATCTCAAAGAGAAAACTCAAATAATCCCATCCTCTGAGACTTTAATCATCAGAGGCCTATTTATTATAGTGAGTTAGAATGCTCAGGTCTAGCTGTACTCACTTGGGTCATTCTCACAGGGTGATTACTTTTTCCCACTGTGACACACCCGCTAAAGATATGCACTATTGAAAGCAAAGGATAAGTCTAGCTTTCTGATCACCTAAGAAAGGTGGGAGCATACTCGCCTATCATCAAGACATATAAGACATGTTTGTTCATTTCCATTGTAATTAGTCCATGTGCCTAATTTAACAAATATAAGTGCAAAATCCCATGGCTGCAAACAAAGTTAGTAGTTTATATTGCATTCTTTGGCGGTGAAATAGTTTATGACTCCGGTCTTTCACAGTGAAATAAGTACCTGCAAAAACCAACAATCTGCAAATTAGGCTCGGGAAAATGATAGTCCAGAAGTAGAAATGAGGAATGCAACATACAATATTTGCAAAATTAATAAAGAACTAAAAACACCATCAAATTGACCAAGAATGCCATCATATGTGCCAAGAACGCTGCTCTACACACCAGAAATGTTGTTCTGCAAACCAAAAACACTGTTCTACAAACCAAAAACACTATCAAACAGACTGAAAATGCTGCCAAATGTACCAAAAATGCCACCATACATACCAAAAATGCTAAAGTACAGACTGAAAGTGCTAAAGTATAGAAAAACAGAGTTGAGGAATCTCCCATAAATGTCATTTGAGGTGCCGGAACGCCACAAAAGAGGCCAAGAATGTGATTCGGGAGCCCAAGAGAGCTAATCTGCACTTCGAAAGAGCTAATCAACCTGTCGATGAAATTTCCTGCAAGCAAACTTGTTAAAGATCAAAGGGGCTAGGCCCCACGGTGGGTGCCAATTAATGTGATGCTAAAAATGTGGTATATAAGAGGCATACACATATAATGAGACAATATAATATAATTGAAATGCTTAATTTCAAAACTAAATCAAAGATGCAAACCATAAGCCTTCTTTGAGATGTCCCATTTTCCTCTATTCTTGAGGACCTTGAAGGTGTTGAATTGATGGGCTCTCAGTGGAGCAATGACCTCCAAAGTGGCAACTCAAGAGTTGAGTAGCTATTTGATCATGATTGACTATGAAAATGATATGAAATGCATGATTCAAGAAACTAGATTAACATGCTATGATTAATCCAAATGCTAATTACTAGATAATTGAAATGCAAATTGCCTATAGTAATGATTCCTAAATTGATATGAGATGGGATCCATATTGCTTCAAAATGAGGGCTATTTATAGGAATTCCAAGGCCAAAGCTGAGGTGGCAGGAATCGACGGTCCAGATTTGATATGAAGATATCAAGGGCCAAGATTGAGGAAGTTGGAGAAGAGGTTGGAGGAAGGGACACTTGTCATCTCTATGGTGACAAGTGTCAAGGAGCCTTGCTCATGAGAGGGCAAGTGTCCAAGGGAGGAGACATGTGGCAAAAGTGCCATGTGTCTCAAGGAGAGAATATCCACACCATGGGAGGTTAGGATAAGGAGGTTAGAATGCGCAAGATTGGATAGGGTTAGTTAGACCCAAGATTAGATTGAATGGGTTAAGTTAGGGAATGGTTAGGTTAGGTGGTTAAAGTTAGGAGCCATGTGCTCATTTGAATTTAGAAATTCAAATAATTGGAAAATGGTAATTAATCTCAACAAATTTGAGTTTGTTAATCTTAATTAGGGATTAGAAGAATTGATTAATATGGGGAGACATTAATTAATTTAGATTTAATTAATCAAAGGGGGATGTGAGATGAACTATATAAATAAATCATTTAGATTTATTTACTAGTAGATGAATAGAGAAATTAATTAAATTTCTTGTGAATTCAATTAATTGGGAATGGGAATTAATCAAATAACTGTGTATTTAATTAACTATCTTCAGACCATTTTTAGGTGCATACAATAAGTATTAGAGTTATCTTGTATTAGCTAATAATTATTTATTTAATTATTAGTCTATTATACTCCACGCTTAAGCTAAACTTGGACAAGTAATAATATTGTAATTATTTAAATACACATTATCCCTTTAGGGTTTCTTTAGGGTTGCACATATTTAGGGTTGCAAATATCCTTTTATAAGGATTGTATTGTACTTTTTCATTAATTAATTCCCTCTCTGAATAATAATTTTTTTCTTCAAAGCCATTATTGTGTTTTTGTCTCCAATCTTCTCTTGTGACAGGTATTTTGCTTACAGGTGCTCTTGGGATATCTGAAGTTGTATTTTCTCAACTTCTTCATGGTATTTTTTCATTTTCACGCTTTACAGGGTACAAAAATCTGTACGGTTGTACCTGCAAGTGCATCAAAAAAATTTCGTCAATTTTTTTCCCTCTTTATGCCCTAAAACAGGGGTTTTTTTTCTTTTGGCCGTAACTTGGTCATACAGAGGCTCTTTTTCAAAAAAATTATATCATTGGAAAGCTCTTTTTGAGCTCTCTTCAGATATGGAGGTTTGATCTTCTGATTTTTCTTTTTTGATGGTGTTTTTTGCTGTCAAAGATAAAAGTTCCTTTTTGCACTCCATGAGACATAACTTGAGCATCCAAACTCTGTTTTTTGAAAAATTTATATCGTTAGAAAGCTTGTTTTGCGTTCTTTCCAGTCATATGGGTTTTCTTTCCAGATTATGATCCAGGTACATTTTATTCAATTTTTTTTTCTTTTCAACACTCTGGTGAATATCTTGGATGTTTCAGGTCCTGGAATCACTTTCTTTAACTAGGATGTCTCGTCTTTGGCTGTTCTTTCTGTATTTCCAGCCTTATGTCTCTTTTGATCTTCATATACATCATTTTGTAAGCATTTCCTTTTTTACAAGTGCACTGAGATAAAGTACCACCATGCATTGTATACTTGGGATTTTGCACATCTTGTGCCTTATTGTACATGCACTACATTATAAAGTACCATGGGGGGGTCGATGTTTGCCTTTGTTTGCCATCTACCTTTTTCACATGAGTATTCCTTCTACGACATTAGCCTTATGATGTGTGTCAAGTGAATGTTCCTTCCATGACACTATGTACTTTCTCTGCACCTTCGATGTTCCTGGTTCTTCATCATGCAGTTCTTGTTGGTCATCCTTTTCAGTGAACCTGTCCCTCACCCTTGTCCGCATTATGGGGGGGTTTCTCCTATTATTCTAATGCTTCCTTGGTTCGTTGGATCAACTCTTCAAGCTTTGGTGTTTTATGCCATCTGTATCTTCGAGTTCAGTTGTTTGCCTTTGTTTGCCATCTGATTCGAGTAGTGTTATTTGAGGGCACTCATGCAAATTACAGTCTTCTCTACCTGATCATCTTCTATTTTAGTGGAGGTTCTTCAGATCGACAATGTTTGCAGGTTCTTCATGATTCAGTGATTCTCTTGCTTTTTCCATCTCTTTTTGGAGTAGAGTTTTTTCCCACGTGGTTTTCTCTATTTCTTTGGTTCATAGAGATTTGGTTGTGATTGGGTACCTCATTAGGCTTTGTTGTTGGGAGACAAATTTTTTTGCCTTCTCATGTAGTTGCATTTTTTTGCTTCATGCATTTAGCTTTTTAGCTACTCCCTAAGTTCATCTTAAGGGGGGGTGTTAGAGTTATCTTGTATTAGCTATTAATTATTTATTTAATTAATAGTCTATTATACTCTACACTTAAGCTAAAATTAGACATTTAATGATATTGTAGGTATTTAATAACTATTCTAATTATTAAATACATATTATCCCTTTAGGGTTTCTTTACGGTTGCACAACTTTAGGGTTGCAAATATCCTTTTATAAGGATTGTATTGTACTTTTTCATTAATTAATTCCCTCTCTGAATAATAAACTTTTTCTTGAGAGCCATTATTGTGTTTTTGTCTCCAATATTCTCTTGTGATAGGTATTTTGCTTGCAGGTGCTCTTGGGATCTCTGAAGTTGTATTTTCTCAACTTCTTCAATAATAATTGCTATATATGCTAATTTTTTGCTAGAAATACAAAGAAAAATGAAACAGGATCCCGTATCCAAAACGTGATCCCATTCTATTTTAAAATGGGATCCAGTTTTAGATACAAGATCCTATTTTATTTTCAAATGTGATCCCATTTTTTTTTTGTAGTTTTAATTATTAGAAAAAACAAAACGGGATCTCGTATCTTAGACGGGATCCTATTTAGGATACAGGATCTCGTATCTTAGATGGAATCCCGTTTGTAACAATTTTGAATTTCAGCCCGGTTGTTCCTTCGGATTTTGACTTGGGAAATGGCTCGAAGAGCCGACCCTTTGGCTTGGACCTGGTTTGACCCACAACTTGAAAGCCAAATCAACCTTCATACAAAATAATGACTTCAAAAAATATATCTAAACACCAAATTTTCAGATTTTTTTAAAACAATGAAAACCTATTATAGTAGAGAGTGTGTAGATTCTAAATATGTGATTTTTTTAAAAAATGGATCAATAATTTTATCTTTAAAATAATTTCTAATGAAAGAGGTCCATAAGTTTAGGTCAAATTTTTCTTGTCGTACATGAGGATTTATCAAAACAATGATTATGCTCAGTAAAAAATTAACAAAAAAAGAAATGCAGAAAAAATTTGCAAAAAAATATCTTCATCAAAGGCGAGTGAGTTACAGATATTTTCCCAAAAGGATTTAAAAAAATACTTTCATTTAGGTCAAATTATGCTTGCCGTACACATGCATGGTATGGTCTTGAAAAGTAACTTTTAAACTATAGGTTTTAGTAATGCCTAATCAAACTTAATTTTTAAGATCTGGGTATTAAAATAAATTACATATATGGAAAGTAGACTTCGAGCACTAGATTTTCAAATGCTGAATTTTTTCAAGATTCATTCTTTAGGTGTTTCATATTTTCAGACCAAACAAGGCAAAATCTAAAAAATAGAGAAAAAACTTCCACTTTTCGATTAAAAAGTGGACTCAACTTCTTGCAGGCACCCTATATGTGTGTCTGTGTGTACACATATATGTATATATATATGTGTGTGTGTTTGTGTGTATACAATATATGTATATACATATATACATATATATGCATATACACACACATATACATATACATACACATATACATATATATGTATATGTATATATGTGTGTGTATATATGTATGCATGTATATGTATATATATGTATATATATGTATATGTATATATATGTATATATGTATATATGTATATATATGTATATATGTATATATATGTATGTATGTATGTATATATGCATACATACATGTATATATATGTATGTATGCATATATACATACATACACACACACACACACACACACACACACACACATATATATACATATATGTATGCATGTATATATGCATATATATGTATGTATGCATATATACATACCTATATATATGTGTGTGTGTGTGTGTATAAATATGTATATCTATCTATATACATATATATACATATATATACATATATATATATATATACATACATATATACATACATATATATGTATGTATATATACATATGTATATCTATCTACACACACACACACATGTGTGTGTGTGTGTGTGTGTGTGTGTAGATAGATATAACTAAAATCCACACTGATATTAAGCATTGGAATATAACTTATAGATATAAGAAATATCAATCATAACACACACACACATACACATATATTGTATAAAATAAAATAAAGGATATGTTATCTTTAAAGAAGAGTTGCATTATAATTGGAGTCCTTGCCTTAGGAAAAAATAGGAGACTTGGAAAGGTTGAAAGTAAACTTAGTAAGATGGACCAAGGATTTTATAGAAAGTATTAGCTCCTCGTCTCAAAATAGGCAAAAGGGGCATGCATGTGTTATTGAACAAGGTATCAAGAGACATGAGATAATAAAGTTATTTATATGTTAATATATCTTAGATAAAACAATCTTGATTCATAAAAATCAATTTCATTAAGGTTAGTGACTTAGAATTCTATTTGATAGAGCTCTTATGTATACATAATTGCATGCTTTGTTATTCTAGTGAACTAGTTAAAATTGGTTGTTGGATATTGCTCATTATTATTGCTGCTAGGATATTTTGTTGTCATTGATGTCAACATATTCCTGTGTATTTCTCTGATGTATGCAGATTGGGAAGATCTTATGATCCGGTTTTGCAGTGTTGTTTTGTTGATCACTGTTTTGCAGAGTTCAATATTTCCTCTGGTATATTATGGTGTGATTAGATCTTGTGCTGAGATTTTTGGATATTGTTTGGGATGGTTTTGTGTATCTCCAATTCATATGGTTCATGATTTGGTTCTCTACAAGTTATCTTTCTTCGTGATAGTTGTTGATTGATTGTGTTCTTGTGCTTTCAGATGTTGATCAATGAAGATTTGATAAGTGGTGTTGGTGTAGCTATTTATAATGATCCTAACATGCTTTCTGGTGTTTCATAGTCATGTCCTATTTTTTTTGGTGATCCCAATTGATCATTGTGCGAATTTTTGGTGGTTTTCATCAACCGGTGATGATTTTCATGTTATGCGGTTTTCCTAGTGGTGTAGCGTGTTGTAGTTGATCTTGGCATGATTTTCGGTGGAGTTGTGCATTTGGGAATTTGAATTAGGTCTATAGTATGCTATATAAATCATCATATTGGTTCAATGGTTGATCTTTGTACTGTGTGATGTAATTTTGTAATTGAGGGTTGAGGGTTTAGCCGACCTTGTTATCAAGGTTGATGAATTGTATATATAGGTGATATGTTCATGTAATTTAGGTATCGATGGTGTGTCTACATTATCAAACAGAGGTTTATGTGCGATCAAGTGATCTATCTTTTGGTGTTGGGATTGAGAAGAGATTAGTGTTGCAGATGAGAAAATTGTGCTTAATCGGAACTATAATAAAGAATTTGGAGATGCTATTCTTTCAGTTCATTTCTTCCAAATTCTAATCCGAATCTTGTTGTAAGTCAGTGTGACTTCCCCAAGGGTTGTATCCTTCTAGGCAATTATCTTTTGAGCAGTGAGCTCTAGGTAGTGTGCCTGAATGCCTGTGCATTCCCCATTTTAATATTTTTACATACTACTGCAGAGTATCATCTTACTGTGGGTAGGTTCCCACTGTGGTTTTTCCCTTAACTGGGTTTTCCACGTCAAAAATCTTGGTGTTGTGTGTTATGTTGTTAATTATCTTATCTTCATTATTGCTATATTTTATCAGATATGTTTTTGTAGTTAAGTTTGTGTATCCGGTGAAGACTGATTCACCCCCCCTCTTAATCTTCCTTCTTGGTTGCTGCTAACAATTGGTATTAGATATAGATCCTCCGGTCGAAGCTTAATCACTTGAGGAGATCCAAGGTGGCAGCTCAAGGTGTTATCTTTAAGAAGGACAGTTTGAGGTTTGATGGAAGTAACTATGCTATATGGAAGGACTGGATGGAAGTGCACTTGAAATGTCTTGGAGAAGATTACTGGAAGATTACAAAGAATGCCTGTTCTGCTCCTCCTAATGGATCGACTACTCCTGATGGGATCAAGGAAGGTGAACATAATATTAGAGTGAAGGAAGCATTTCTTAGTGCCCTGACTAATTCTAAGATGACAAATGTGATGGGACTTCAGACCACACATGAGATTTGGGAGAAGCTTGAAATATTGCATGAAGGAGATAAACAAAGTGAAAGTTGCTAAGTTGCAGAGTTTGAAAGGAAAATATGAGATGTTGAATATGGGTGATGATGAGAACATACACTCTTTTATGGCTAAGGTGAATGACCTTGTCTTAGGTATCAAATGTCCCCATGGAACCCTTGAAGAAGACAAAATTGTTTCTAAGGTGCCAAGATCTTTGCCTCCTGCTTATAAACATAAGGTTGTTGCTATTAATGAGATCCAAAGTGTGACTACAATGACAAGAGATATATTGGTTGGAAAGATTGATGCATTTGAGTTGAGTGAGTTTGGAGAATCATATGAAAAGTCTGAGACTAAATTTAGATCAACAAAATCTATATCCAGAAAGCAGAAGTATGATCCTGATCAGTGCAAAATATCTAGATACATGAAAGAGAGAGAAGAGATATGGAAGAGCAAGAAAAAGAGTTGGATGAGCTTGAAGTATTGATTGCCCAGAGATTGCCTAAAGGATCTGGTAAGTATGATGGAAATTTATCCTTGAAATGTTTCTCTTGCAATAAGATAGGACATTTTTCTTCTAGATGCCTGGATACAATGACTAAGTATGACAGGCATGATAAGTTTGATAATCATGATAGGAATGATGGATATGAGAAGCATGGAAAGTATGATAAGTCTTACAAGCCTAGCCAAAATTTTAGGAATTAAAAGAACTATTATTATGTTGTTGATGAAGGTGTTACAGATGAAGAATTAGAAGGAGATGAAGCTGTATTTCTTGCCATTAAGGAAGATGGACCTGTACCTATTGATACCACTAGCTGTATTGTTGAGGAGAAAGCTCCGATTGCTAAAGTAGAAGAGAAAGATGAATGGGTAATTGACAATGGTTGTTCACATCATATGATCGGTGATAAAATCAAATTTGTGAGTATGGAAAGGTATGATGGTGGAATAGTTAGATTTGGATATGACAATGCCTGTGTGATCCGTGGGAGTGGTTCTATTTATTTTGATGGTAAACATAACACTGATGATGTATTGTGTGCTGAAGGTCTGAAGTATAATATTTTGAGTGTTGGACAAATGGTTGATAAAGGGTATGATCTACAATTCAAGGATGGAAGATTCAAGATCCTAAATGCCTCTGGAATAGAGATTGCATCTGGAACTAAGACTGAAGGTAACATTTTTCACTTGAATGCTGGTGAGAAAAGTTGTTTGATTGCTCAAAATGACAAGAGTTGGTTGTGGCATAGGACAATGTGTCATGTTAACTTTGATTCAATGGTTAAGATCAGTTCTACACATGCTGTTAGAGATCTACCTAAGATTGTTAAGCTTGCTAATTCAGTATGTAAGGAATTTCATTTGGGTAAGCAAACAAGGATTTCTTTCAAGAGCAAGCAGTATACATCTGATGGATTGCTAGATCTTGTGCATACTAACCTGTGTGGACCTACAAATGTTAGAAGTGTGTAGGGAGATAGCTATTTTATGCTTCTAATTGATGATTATTCCAGGATGTTGTGGGTTGTCTTTTTGAAGGAGAAATCATAAGCATTGGACAAATTCAAGATATTCATAGAAAAGGTGGAAACTGAGTCTGGACTGAAGGCGAAGTGTATGAAAATCTGATAGAGGTGAAGAATTATGTTCTAGTGAGTTCAATTCATTCTGTGAGAAGCATGGAATTAGAAGGCAATTATTTTCTCCTAGAACCCCTCAGCAGAAAGGAGTTGTTGAAAGGAAGAACATAACTGTCTTGGATGTTGCAAGGACTATGTTTGATTGAAGGAAATGTTGTGAAAATCTATTGGAGAGAAGCTATTTGCACTGTTATTTACACATTCAACAGAGTTTATATTAAAGGTGATACCAGTAAGACCCCTTATGAGCTATGGTTTGGTCATGTTCCTACTGTGAGATATTTCAGAGTATTTGGTAGCAAGTGTTATATCAAGAGAGATGAGGATATAGGAAAGTTTGATGCTAGAAGTGATGAAGGAATTTTCTTGGGATATTCTACAAAGAGAAAAGCCTACCAGTGCTATAATAAGAGACTGAGAAAGATAGTGGAAAGTGAAAATGTGAAGGTGGATGAGAACATTGGGAAAGAGATCAGGTTTTGTGGTTATAATGATAAACAACATATTGTTTTAGCTCCTATTCAGATTGAAGAGTCTAAGTAGAATGATCTGGTAGAGACAGTTAACCCAGATGTTGCTGTTGCCGGTGAAGAAGTGTAGGAACCTGAAAATTAGAATAATCAGAAGACTTTGAGGTATGTAAGACTGAATCATTCCGAAAATCAGATTATTGGTGATAGGCATAAAGGTGTGATGACTAGAAGAAGGTAAGCTGTTGAAGAAGTATGCTTGATTTCTAAATTTGAACCTAAAGATGTTGTTGAAGCTTGTAAAGATGAAAATTGGATGAGAGCTATGGAAGAAGAATTAGATCAGATTGAAAAGAATAACACTTGGGAACTTGTGCCTAGACCCAAGGATAAGAATGTTATTGGTACTAAATGGGTATTCAGAAATGAATTGAATGAAGTCGGTGAAGTTGTCAAAAACAAAGCTAGATTGGTCTGCAAAGGATATTCACAGAAAGAAGGAATTGACTATGAGGAGACTTTTGCTTCGGTGGCTAGACTTGAAGCTATTAGACTATTGCTTGCATATGCTGCTTATAAAGATTTCAAGGTATATAAAATGGATGTCAAATCTGCCTTTTTGAATGGTGATCTTGAGGAAGAAGTCTATATTGAGCAACCTGATGGATTTTTATTATCTGATGGGGACATGGTATGTAAGTTGAAGAAAGCTCTTTATGGATTGAAACAAGCCCCTAGAGCCTGGTATGCTAGATTAGATAAATATTTGTTGAAATTGGGATTTAATAAAGGTGTTGCTAACAGTATTCTGTACTTTAAGATTGAAAAAGAGAACATCTTGATTGTTGAAGTCTTTTTTGATGATATTATCTTTGGAGGTGATGATGACTTAAGCATTAAGTTTGTCGGTGATATGCATAAAGAATTTGAGATGTCTATGATTGGTGAGATGAAATTCTTCTTAGGTTTGCAGATTTCATAGTCTGGAAAAGGTATATTCATAACTCAAACCAAGTATGCGAAGGAATTGGTGAAGAAGTTTGGGTTAGATGACTCAAAACCGATTGGAACTCCTATGGTGACTAGTCGTAAATTGTGTAAGAATGATGAATCTTCGAAAGCTAATCAAAGTTTGTACAGATCTATGGTTGGTGGACTACTATATCTTACTCAGACTACACTGGACATTATGCATGTTGTGTGCATGGCTGCTAGATATCAAGTTGATCCAAAAGAGAGTCATGTCACTGCTATGAAGAGGATATTTAGATACCTGAAGGGAACTGTGGATTATGGTATGTGGTATCTGAGGAATGATGATTTCATGCTATGTGCTTACATTGATGCAAATTGGGCTGATGATGTTGATGAACGGAAGAGCACTACCGGTGGAGCATTCTTTTTGGGTAAGAAGTTGGTTTCATGGGCTAGTAAGAAACAAGATTCAATATCCTTATCTACTACTGAAGCCGAGTACCTTGCTACTGCTAGTAATTGCACTCAGGTAGTTTGGATGAAGCAAATGTTGAAAGATATCAGGGTTATCTATGATGAGCCTACTATCATATATTGTGATAATTCTAGTGCTATTAACATGTCAAAGAATATAGTATAACATTCAAAGACTAAGCATATGTCAATCAAATATCATTACTTGAGAGAGCAAGTAAGTGAAGAGAAGGTGAAGCTGGAATATGTATCTTCAAAGGAATAAATTCTTGATATTTTCACTAAACCTTTGCTCGAAGATACATTTTTCTATTTGAGAGACAAGTTACGGGTATCCACCCCTCCTTGTGTCAACTAGATGCATTGAGTTGCATCAATTTGGTGGATTTCAGTCTTATCCTTTTATTCGAATTGGTGAATTAGTGTTGCTCCTCTGCCGGAGTAGTCTATGCTTTGGGGAGAGAGATTCATGTTTCTATTTTGGGGAGAGTATGTTTGATTATCTGTTTTGAGATCTTTGGCATTGTTGTCAAAGGGGGAGAGATATCATGTGAAAAACTGCTTTATATGTCTTGATCTTAGGGGGAGTTTGTTGGAGATATCTTCTTTCTTTGCATTGATGGTTTTTCACATTCATGTGTTGCCATCAATGCCAAAGGGGGAGATTGTTGGATATTGTTCGTCATTACTGCTGCCAAGATATGTTCTTGTCACTGATGTCAACATATTCCTATGTATTGCTCTGTTGTATGAGATTGGGAAGATCTTATGATCCGGTTTTGCAGTGTTGTTTTGCTGATCATTGTTTTGTAGAGTTCAATATTTCCTCTAGTATATTTTGGTGTGATTAGATCTTGTGTTAAGATTTTGGGATATTGTTTGGGATGGTCTTTTGTATCTTCAATTCATATGGTTCGTGATTTAGTGCTCCGCAATTTATCTTTCTTTGTGACAGTTGCTGATTGGTTGTGTTCTCAAGCTTTCAGATGTTGATCGATGAAGATTTGATAAGTGGTGTTGGTGCAGCCATTTCTAATGATCCTAACATTCTTGATGGTGTTTCCTAGTTGTGTCCTATTTATTTTGGTGATCCACATTGATCATTGTGCGATTTTTTGGTGGTTTTAATCAACCGGTGATGATTTTCATGTTATGCGGTTTTCCTGGTGATGTAGCGTGTTGCAGTTGATCTTGGTGTGATTTTCGGTGGAGTTGTGCATTTGGAAATTTGAATTAGATCGGTTATGCTATGTAAATCATCATATTGGTTCGGTGGTCGATCTTTGTATTGTATAATGTAATTTTGTAATTGAGGGTTTAGTCGACCTTGTTATCAAGGTTGATAAATTGTATATAGGTGATATATTCATGTAATTTAGGTATCAATGGTGTGTCTACATTATTAGAGAGAGGCTTATGTGTGATCAAGTGATCTATCTTTCAATTTTGTGATTGAGAAGAGATTGGTGTTGGAGAGTAGATAGTTGTGCTTAACCGAAATTGTAATCAGGCATTTGCAGATGCTATTCTTTCAGTTCATTCCTTTCGGATTGTAGTCTGAATCTTGTTGTAAGTTAGTGAGACTTCCTTGAGGGCTGTAGCTGTTAGAGTAATCACGTCTTTACTTGATTAATTAAACAACATTTGTTTAATTATTTAAGTTCCCTTTATCTCTTTTACACTTAAGCTAACATTAGGTACATAATAATTAATTCTTTTATTAATTATTATGTGCAAGCCTAGGTTTTCCCTTTTAGGGTTTCTTGACCTATTAGAGGTTAATTTTCTTTTCTTTGTATTATTATCACATTACACATTTTGGTGAACATTGAGCTCTCATATTTTTGAGCATTATTCTATGTATTTGGTTTTTCATTATTGCTTCCTTGCTTCTCCTTGTAACAGGTTTATTTCAGCTGGCAGAGATCATTTGGGCTCCTGTGGTGTTGTATTTCTCAACTCTCACATGGTATCAGAGCTTCAGATTTGTAGCTACCTGTTCTTGTTTTGAGTTTTTTGCATTGGAAGAAGATCTGGGGTTTTTCAGAAGTTTTTTTTATGCACCTAAGGATAGGCCTTTTTTTTTCTGAGCACTTTGGGCCTAAACGGACCTCACCATTGTGCTCAGAAGGTCCAAGAACCCTTATGGTCATCTAAAACTTGACCATTTTTTACTCTTGAGCCTCTGGGGGTATTTTTTCTTCAGTACCAAGCCGTACAACCCTAGCACGTAGTTCAAGAAAAAAAATCAATTTTTTTTTTAAAACCTTTTTACGACATGCAAGTCGAATTTTTTGATTTTTTACAAAAAAAAAAAAAAAAAAAATCATTAAAAAGAGGGCAAAAAGTTTTTTTTTGAAAAATCAATATTTTTTTTTTTTTTGGGTTTGCCAGTCTGGCCACCACCTGACAGTCCAGCTCCCGCTGACAGTCTCCCTGCTCGTCGGTCGCGTTCTCGCCCGCCGGCAGTCTCCCCGCTCGCTGACCAACCTCCTGCCCACCGGCCACCCACCCGCCACCGCCGCCTCACCGTCGCCCAGGCTCATCGCTCCACCACCAGAGCATTGCCGAAGCACCACCTTAGCTCTGACCTGCCACCAGACCACCTCCCTCTTGCCTTTTTAGGGGGGGGGTTGGTTTTTTCATCATATCTTGAGCATACGGAGTCATTTTGTTGAAAACGAATAGGTGTCGCAAAGCTAGTTCCGAGACGGACCTTGTGGTGTTGGAATTTTTTTTCCAATTTTTTTGTTTGACTGTACTTTTTTCCAATCAAAGTGGGGTCTCTTTTCTGCAATTCTGGGGCTGTAAAATGGGCAAACGGACTTGGTTTTTTGAAAACAAATAGGCATTGGAAAGCTCTCAGCATGCTCTATTCAGATATGTGATATTGTTTCTCATATTTTTCATCAAGCACATGAGATTTCAGTTTGAAGTTTTTTTGCTTATGCACTACTTTCTTCTCATCAATATTTACTAGGGTTTGGGTTTATCTCTTGTGGGGGGGTGTTTTTGCTCACTTTCTATCATTTATATCAGAAATATAGAACACCAAAACTCTCAAAACAAACACACCCTTTTGCATCTTCTTTCTATTATGAAAGATCACATAATATAAAAAACCACAAGCAGGTACAGGTGCAGAGTTTCATGGTAGATCCTTCAGTTGAGTTGTTGACATCACACAACTATCACACCTGGAAGCCTTGCATCACGAGGCTTCTCCAGGCATGAGGGTTGTGGTCTTGTTTGGATGAGGTTCAACCTTTGTTGCAACGTCCTTATGAGATTCTTTAGCACATAAACAAGATGGATGAGGCCATGGGTTTGCTCTCTTTACATGTTTCCGATAGTCTTCTGTTTCACCTTGATGGGTTGCTCACTCCTCGCACTATGTGGTTGAAGTTTGAGTCTCTCTTCGCGAGGGTTAATGAGATCCAGACATTATAGATTGAGGCAAAGTTGGTTTCCTTGTCACCTGATTCCTTTCCCACCATTGAGGATTTTTTGAACAAATTCAAGACTACCAGATCTGTTCTCCAGGGGTGTGGAAAGATCAAGACAAACACAGAGTGCATTCACTTGATCTTTCGAAGCTTTGGGGTCATTTTCAGTTTTTTGCCTCTACTTTCTACTCCACCACGGATGGCTTGGGTGCTTGTTTCACCATGCCTACCTTTGATGTGTTTTGTGAGCGTTTGTCTTGTGAGTAGTCTCACCTTTCTCAACTGGACATGCTCTCAGGGTCCAAGAACAAAGCATTCGTTGCTCAGTCCTCTAAGGAGAAGAAAAAGCAGAAACTGAAGCCAAAGAAGAATTCTGCAAGCAATGAGCATTCCTCCCAGCCACCTTCTAAGTCTGATTCTAATCCACTATTTCCTCCGAAACATGGGAAATCTTCACAGTCTGGTGAGTCTTCCTCCAAATCTAAGAAGAAATCGGGAGACACTTGCAGTCTTTGTGGCAAGGAAGGACATCTAGTTTCCAGGTGTTGGAAATGCTTAGAGGCTCTAGAGGAAGCCATGCAGTAGCATCACATCTCCTCACCTTAGGCATCTTCTCCTTCCACAGGGAAAGCTCATGCTCTCACTGCTCAAGCTTCGACTTGTGGGTCCACTTGGATTTTAGATTTTGGCACTTCTCACCATATGACTCACACTCAGCAGTTGGTTACTTCTCTTGCCTCTTGTGGTACTTCAAAGATTACAGTGGGTGACTCAGTTCAGCTTTCAGTCTTGGGTTCAGGTTCTGTCTCTTTAGATGGGGGTACTCAGCAGGATGTTCTAGTTGTCCCTGACATCTCGACGAACCTCCTGTCCATTTATCAGATTTGCCACTTTGGCTCTGGTAAGACAGTTGAGTTCTCACCACATGATGTGGTTATTTGGGACCTCCATGACTCTGATTTGGTTGTGGCTATTGGGGTGTTGATACTGCATCTCGTCTTTATAGATTTGAGGGAATTGAGCCCTCTACGGGTGCAGGTTCATCTCTTATAGCACATGCTGATTTAGTGAGTACGCTTTGGAATGAGCGCTTGGGCCATGTCGATTACAGATATCTTCAGCAGATGAGTACACAGGCACTTGTTCTTGGGCTCCCACAGATTTCCTGCACTGATGGTGTTTGTCATGGTTGTGTGCTTGGCAAGCATCACAGGGATCCCTTTCTGAAGGGAAGAGCCCCTCATTCTTTGGCACCTTTGGAGTTGATTCACAGTGACCTCATGTCATTCCCTACTCCTTCTTTTTCTTGTGCCAAGTATGTACTCACTTTTATTGATGACTTCTCCAGACGTACATGGATGTACTTTCTTAAGTACAAGTCTGATGTCTTTGATTCATTTTGAATCTTCAAGACATTTGTAGAGAAGCAGTTTGGGTGTTCTATTCGGCAGATACACATAGATGATGGGGGGAGTATGTGAATCAGGCTTTCAGAGATTTTTGCACTGAGCATGGTTTGCAGCATCAATTTACTGTTCCATACACCCCTCAACAGAATGGTGTCGCTGAGCGAAAGAACAAAACTTTACGGGAGATGGCCAATTATATGATTCAGTCCAGGTCCATGGATTCATCTTTTTGGGCTGAGGTAGTCAATTGTGCCAACTACATTCAGAATCAGATGCCTCACAAGGCGATTCAACATATGACTCATGAGGAGGCTTGGTCTCATGACAAGCCTGATGTTTCTTTTTTTCAAGTATTTGGTAGTGAGGCATGGGCATTTATTCCCAATTCTAAGAGGAAATCAATGGAGCAAAAGAGCTGACCCCTCATTTTTGTTGGCTATTGTGAGGATGTTAAGGCGTATAGGTTGTTTGATCCTGATTCCAGAGAGGTCATGTTTCGACAGGATGTTTAGTTTGATGAGCGCCTTCCCATAGTGGATACCCTGTCTCCAATGTCTACTCCTCTGCCTACTCCTCCCACTACATCTCTTCAGGATTATTTTGAGGATGATTATGATGTTGTTGCTGATGATCCACCATCCCTACCTCCACCTGCTCCACCTCAGATGCCCAAGTGGGCTCGCTTTATTATTGAAGCGGCAGGATCTATGGCCGGTGATCCTTTAGATACTCATCGCACCCATTCTCATAGTTTGGGTTCTAGTCTTTTGAGTCATGTCATTTCAAATGATCCTCATAAGTTTTCAGAGGCTACAAGGCACCCTGAGTGGGATTGTGCTATGGAGGAGGAGCATTCTTCTTTGAGGAATAATACTTGGGATCTTTGTCCTCTTCCTAAGGGCAGAAAGATGGTTCAGTGCCGCTGGTTTTATTGCACTAAGTATGTTGCTGATGGTTCGATTGATAAGTAAAAAACATGTCTTATTGTGAAGGGTTTCTTGCAGGTTGAGGGTATTGATTACTCCAAGATATTTGCCCCTGTCGCCAAGATGAACTCTATTTGCTTTGTACTCTCCCTTGCAGCTTCTAGGGGATGGCCCATTTTTCAGATGGATGTGAAGAGTGCTTTCTTGCATGGGGACCTATAGGATAAAATCTATATGGAGTAGCCTTAGTGATTTATGCAAGACAGTTCTTTAGTTTGCAGACTTTGGCGTTCATTGTATGGTCTCAAACAGGCCCCTCGGGCTTGGTATGAGAAGATGGACTCTTTCATGCTCTCCACTGGTTTCAACCACTGTCATTCCGATCACACCGTGTACATTCAACTTCTTGAGGGTGAGATCCTGATTCTTGTGCTATATGTTGATGATCTCATCATCATAGGTGGCTCATCCTTTATGATTCAACATGTTCAGCGAGCTTTGATGGACCAGTTTGAGATGACAAATCTTGGTCTTCTGCACTATTTTATTGGTCTTCAGGTGATTCAGTCTTCAAATGGGATCTACATTTACCAGCAGAAGTATGCTCTTGACATGCTTTAGCACTTTGGCATGCTTGATTGCAATCCTGTTCCCACTCCTTTTCAGTCAAGGGTTGTTTTGATTACTACTTGCTCCACTCCTTCAGTAGCTTTTACACTTTACAGGCGGTTGGCAGTTTGTTGTACCTGACGCACACTCATCCTGATCTTTCCTTTGTGGTTGGCCTTGTCTCTCGATTCTCCCATGATCCTCATGAGTCATTGGAAAGTTGCCAAATGTATTTTGCGGTACATTCAAGGAACTATTTATCATCGCATTCACTACACATCAAGGGAACCTCACATTGTTGGCTACACTGACTCAAATTGGGTTAGTGATATCACTGATCGGAAGTCTACTTTTGGCTTTGTTTTCTGTCTTGGCTATGGTCCTATCACATGGTCTTGCAAGAAGCAAAATGCTCATGCATTATCATCTACAGAGGCTGAGTACCACATTGCTGTGCTCGCCAGTCAAGAGATCTTATGGCTTCGACAGTTGATGACCGAGTTTTGTTTTCCTCCTGATAGTCCCACTATTCTTTGGTGTGACAATCAGAGTGCTATTCATATTTCTCACAACTCGGTAGAGCATCAGCGGACAAAGCACATTGAGCTTCACATGCATTTCATCTGCTAGTTGATTTAGGATGGTTCTCTCATTCTGGAGTACATTCCCACTACCGAGAAGGTTGCAGACATCTTCACGAAACCTTTTACATCACCGCGCTATCTTTCGTTGCACTCTATGTTTGAGGTGAAGGAAGTTGTCCTTGGGGGGTCTTTATGAGGCCTTCCTTCCTTCTTATTTCTTTCAGCTGTTCTTTTATCACTTTTTCGAGAGGAGTTTTTTCCCATTGGGTTTTCTCCTTTTTCTCCGTTTCATAGAGATTTCATTGTATTTGGGTACCTGATCAGGCCTTGTTGCCGGGACCCATATTTCCTGCTTTCAATAGCTGTTCTAGGTTTTAGCGTCTCCCTAAGTCTAGCTTAAGGGGGGGTGTTCGAGTAATCGGATCTTTACTTGATTAATTAAACAATATTTGTTTAATTATTTAAGTTTCCTTTATCTCTTTTACACTTAAGCTAGCATTAGGTGCATAATAATTAATTCTTTTATTAATTATTATGTGCAAGCCTAGGTTTTCCCTTTTAGGGTTTCTTGACCTATTAGAGGTTAATTTTCTTTTCTTTGTATTATTATCACATTACACATTTTGGTGAACATTGAGCTCTCATCTTTTTGAGCATTCTTCTGTGTATTTGGTTTTTCATTATTGCTTCCTTTCTTCTCCTTGTAACAGGTTTATTTTAGCTGGCAGAGATCATTTGGGCTCTTGTGGTGTTGTATTTCTCAACTCTCATAGTAGCCTTCTGAGCAATTATCTTTTGAGCAGTGAGCTCTAGGTAGTGTGCCTGAATGCCTGTGCATTCTCCATTGTAATATTTTCACATACTACTGCAGAGTATCATCTTACGTGGGTAGGTTCCCACCGTGGTTTTTCCCTTAACTGGGTTTTCCATGTAAAAAATATTGGTGTTGTGTGTTGTGCTGTTAATTTGCTTATCTTCATTATTTCTGCAGTTTATCAAATCTATTTTTTGTAGTTAAGTTTGTGTATCCTATGAAGACTGATTCACCCCTCCTCTCAGTCTTCCTTCTTGGTTGCTACTAACATTGATGGTATGCGATCCCTAAGAATATAGTGAAATATATTTCAAATAAAGTGTTGTAATTCCATTACTCTCATTTTTAACTTATGTTTGATGGCTAAAATTTAACAATATTAAAAAACTTAAAATCAAGTGATTAAAGAAAATACAATATCATTATGAATTTTCTTATTCACCAAAAGAATGTTTCTACCATGTGACAATAGAAGTACATCAATTTTGAATACTCATAATGAAGAACATTGATATAATAGTTATTGATTACAAAATTATGGTATGTAATATTTAAGAATTATGTTGATTTAAGAACAAAATAAATATGTATTAATTAAATCTAATTTGAAAGATAAATTATTTAGATTAATAGTATAAATAAAAATAATATGTAACAATTTTATAAAAATAAAAATCATATTTATATATGATTCGTAATGCTTTAGACATTCTGACATCGATCTTGGCTGTAAGGTGTGTTAAGGTCCTTTGTAGATCGAAGGAATGGTTTGTTTCAATTCTTGCAAGAAAAGAGTAAAAGAATTAAGGTTAGAGTTGTTTTTGGGGCATCATTAACGAGGACATCATTATCAAGAAAGGGTAAAATTTCAATGCATAGGAAATCTTGGACGATTTTTTCTTTCAAATAGATTAACCTGGATGTGAAAAATCCACATGGTATTCTCCAAACCTACTAGACAGATGACATCAAATGACTAAAAATCATGTATTGTAAGGGCCTCTTTTGACACATATATATTCAAATGTTCTCCATATCTAGCATTAAAAGGCATAATCATATACAAATCAACATTTAGTACAAAGAGAGTATGAATGTAGACAAAGATGAACCCACACCATCACACATAAGAGTCATAGAATATGACCAATCATTTTTGATTATACTTACTAATTCTAGCTAGAGACTAGAGCATTTCTTAATATCTTCTCTACACTCAACCCCTACACCTATGTTTACTAAGTAGTCAACAACCTTGTTTGATTCTCAATAAACATGTGTGATATTGTAGTCTTGAATTTTGTCAAGACAATCTTTGATAATTGGAATTGTTTGCTTACGTTTCCAATTAATAATGCTTTTTTTTTACTATATTTCACAATGATTTGGGAATCACCCTCGATGTCCATCCTGTGTATGCCTTTAACTTTGAATAATCTTAGACCTTGAGCTCGAGCCACCATTTCAGATTTTTTATTTGTAGCCTAACTAATAGAACCTAATACAATCCACATACATTTATCTTCCCAATTTCTTATCATGCACCCAATCCTGGTTGGCCTAGGGTGTCCTTTTGCAGCCCCATCAAAATTTAGCTTGTATTTGTCTCTTTTAGTCATTGTCCAACCAACCCTTGATCTCAATCTTGTCTTTCTCATGATGTTGACTAAAGATGGTTTTGTATTGCCCCAATCCTTTTGCTTTCTCAGATCCCATTTAGAAACATATTGCACTTTCCTATTGTAACGCTTGGCATTGGCAACCTCACAAATCCATCCTTTATTTTACAGGTGGTTTGCTTAGAAGGGAGAGCTTTATCATTAAAAATTATTTTGTTCCCTTCCTTCCAAATATGCCACACCTTAATTGATGGGGTAACAAGCGAGATACTACCCTAGAGACCATCCACTAGAGGTAGGCCATCTAATAATAAAATTCAATAGGGATTCATTTCTTACAATGACCCAAACAAGTGAGGAAGAAAGACATTTCCAACACAACAAAGCAAATGGGCACCACAATAGTAGATGATTCAAAGTTTCTTCATCTGCCATACACATTGGCCAAACACTCGAACCTAGGATACCATACTTTATTAACTTGTCCCTAATGAGAATGTGTTCGCGTATTATTGTCTAGAGGAAAGTACCCGCTCAAGGAGCCACCATTTTGTACCAACATAGTTGTGTTAGAAGATCCCTCCTTTTGATTTGCTTCCATTATACCAAGTAACCCATCTTAGCCGAATAATCTCCTGATTTTGACCCACACTAAATAATTTTGTCTTCCACCTTTGAAAGAATTATTTTCCTCTTGATTAATGCATTATCGAGGATCAAGCTTCCCTAGACTAGGATATGTAATTTCAACACGGATAACCACTTGTAAATACCACTATCGGCCACAATTTTCCTTTCATAATCTGCTATGAATTCCCCATTTATTCTGTTAGATTTTGTTATCCATTCTAGTTTTTGAAGCTTTTTCAAATTGCATCTTCCCCATTCTATGAATCATGCCAGAATCTAGGATTCTTACCATTTCAAATTTTCCAAGTTAAGTGGTTTGCGATCAAGTTCCTGCTCTCCCAAATGAATCTCCAAACTGTCAAACCACCAAAGAAATTTGTCAATGTTAGAATTCTACATGTTGCATCACTATTTAGATATTTCTTCCTCATTATTCTACACCAAATTGTATCTGAATATTTAAAAATTTTCCAGGTGAGCTTAGCACCTAGTGCTAAGTTTTGAAGCTTCATTCATCTTAGGCCAACACCACGTTATTCCTTGGTTAGATAGGCAATTTTCCACTAGATCAACGAGATACATTTTTCTTCCTCAGCACCCTCCCACCAAAATTTCTTCAAGAAACTTTCCAATGTAGCAATATCTTTATTTGTTAGTTTGAAGCACGACACATCATATATGGGGACAATAGATAGCACTACTTTTATCATTTGAATTTTACCCACTTGAGACAACTATTTATTTTTCCAAGCCACCAACTTTACCCCGCAATTTTTAATTAATTCATCCCATAAAATAAATAGAGAAACACCTATAAATAACAAAACCCTGAGGTATTTGGATGACAATTGAGATATGGGATAATTGAGAATATTCACTATCCATTTTTGCAAGACTTTGTTTGTGTTAAAGAATAACACCTCTGATTTATTTTTATTTAAACTTTATCCTGAAGCTAGGGTATAATCATCTAAAGCATTGTTTATTGCCTTTGCCTCACGAACCAAGGCTTCTCCAAATAAGATTGTATTGTTCGTGAATTATGAATGCATACTGGGCTTCAGATATGCATAAATAGAGATGCCTTTCCAAATCTTTTAACATCTAAGCCTTTTGACATGTTTTCTCATAGATTCTACCATGATAATGAATAGGAATGGTGAAATATGGTCTCCATGAAGGAAACCATTCTTACCTTCAAAAAAACCAAACAAGGACCCATTGACTAGCATAAAGAATCTAGTTGTTTCTATACATGTTCTAATATTCCTAATCCATTTCAAATAAAAGCCAAATATCTTGAGTATTTTCATCTCAAATTCCCAATTAACTTTATCATATACTTTACTTATATTTAATTTCAAAACCATACCTTTAATTATTTCTGACATGATGGTATGCATTTTTTTTGTTATGAGTATGATATTGTCTATGAACTTGCGGTCAGGGGTGAAGCTTCTTTGTTCCTATGAGATAAGCTACCCCAAAACCTTCTTTAATCTATTTGTAAAATATTTGGAAATGATCTTGTAGATCATGTTGCAAAGGGAAATTGGGTGAAAAATGGTCATTGTTTTAAAATCACTTTTTAGGAATAAGCACAATCGCCATATTATTTAAATCCTTGATAGACCTTCCACTACATCTGACATCCTCCACCAGATTACAAATACCAGGGCCCATGAAGTTCTAACATTTTTATATAATTTTTATGGGGAAACCATCTGACCTAGGTGACTTATTTGGGTTAAGCTAAAATGTGGCCAACCAAACTTCTTCAAAGGAAAATAAATCCAATAGCAAGATTGTCCTCCTCAGTTATAAGATGACAAATTAAAGTCAATAAATCATCCTATTCACTCTTACTTGAGCAATCGCCAACCCCCAACAACGCTTTGAAGTAGTCCAATATTGTCTCACCAATGCTCATTCTATCCCAACACCATCATCCCTCATAATCTCCTCAATATGATTTATCAAAGGTCTCGATTTAACAGTTAGACACATAAAATTTCATTAAAAAGTGTCCTCTTATCAAAATCTTAATTTTCTAATGATCATCAAGGTGGATCCATTCTTTAATAATCCTATTTTTGAATATAATATCCATATCATCCATTATTATATAATATTCATAATATTATTATATTTCATCATTATTCATTAAAATCAATATATATTCTACTATTCATTCATTTAATAACATATAATCCATTTTTTAAATTTTAAATAAAACCATTTTCTCAAACCCCTCTCATATCTACATCATCCCTTATTTATCATATTTAACCTCTATCTACTGCACTCACCTATGCATGTTGGACCAACATTTCTAATCTAATCTTTTATCCCACATTTATCCTACAATTTGGATTCACCTTGAGAACATCTATATATACCTTGCCCCTCCTCATTTTTAAGTCTGGTAAGTTAATCAACATCTTGCATTTTTCATCTCTATGTCTCACATTCTTGCTTTTCTTAATCATTCTTGCATCTTTTCTTATCTTGCATTCATCTTTCATAGCTTGAAATCATTCTTCAAATCTCCATTCAATCATTGCCTTTGTAAAAATGCTGAGAGCATCTAAAATTTGAGCGTAAAGTCTTGATTGATAGGAGTGCAATAGAGTTAAAATTCTTGTTGATTTGCATGTCTGTTTTGTTTTAGTGTTGCATGTGTTTGTTCTTGCACGTACTCTATTGAGAATGTTGGATTGAATTTGGATCTTGACTCCATAAGATCACAGACATTTTTCCCCCATTCACAAACAGGAACGTGAAAATATTTTGTGTTCAAATCACCATGTTTTATCCAATTTTCTCACGGCCTATCCCTCCAATAAATCTCTTCCCTAACCAAAAGTTCTAACAACTTTTCTTTTATTTATTTTTCTCTCAAATATTCTTCTTTGAACAAAGCCATTTCTGATAATTTTTTTGTTTAATGATTCTAGTTTTATTTCTACTAACATCTTTTCCTCCAATATATTCTTAGAATACTTTCTTGTTCCATGTGGAAAGTTTATTCTCCAAGTATCGTAGATCCTTTTTGTGAAACAAGAACTCACTATTTCGTTAAATGTGTTTCTCTCTTTGCACCATATTGTGGAGGGGGTCAATGCTCAACTATTTCAAGTATCATTCATAGCGAATTCCCCTTGCCAAGAGAAGTTGAAATGGAAAGAAGGAATTGGATGCAGTTACAAGAGTAGGAAGGATATCCTCCATCATCAATTGTGAACCAATCATATAATTTTTTTTATCCCTTTCCTCCTTGATGGCAAAGACATTAATAAAGAAACCTTTTGGGAGAAATTAGATGATCTCTTGAGTCTTTCAAGCATCTTTGATCTATTTTTGATTTTTTACCCTACTCATCTTTGTCCCAATAAATCTACATATGATTCCTAATTATTCCAATAATCCAATGTTCATATCTACTTCTTTACTCAATTCAATGGTTTGAATTCTTTATGATCTGTATGTGAATCCAAGTCGCCATCCGCAATTCTATTAATTTGTTTCACATTTTGTTTTGTCTTTTAGATTTTATTGTGAATTTAGAATTTGAACTGTCGTGATTTCTCTACATTGTGCGATAAAGCTAAGAACATTTGAAATTGAGACAACTGTAGAAATGTGCATTTAATTTGCTAGCATGCAACATCCATAAATTAGAGGTATCAAAATTACTATGTGAAATATTTTACATTTAGAACTTGAATTTTGAGTTTAGCAATTCAATTAGACAAGTTTAATGCTTACAAAACCTAAGTATTGTATTAGATATTTTTTAATGAACGACAGTTACAGATTCATTCACAAAAGACACCATTTCTTCAAACACTATAAGTATGCAAATAGCATTTTAAGTTATTCAATAGTTGCAACATTGAGCTCTTGATTATTTTCAACTTCCGCATTCAAATCTGCAAAATTAGCAAAATTAAGATATTAACTATAAAAATGGGAGACTAGGAGAAATTTGCAAACGCTAATTCTTTTATCAAAGAGTTATGAACAACGAGGAAAATTACTTGTGTTGATGGTTTCCACCAATCTCAATATTTAAACTAAATTGTAAGAAAAATTATAACTTGGAGATTCTGACATAATGAACACTAAAACAACTTAACAATAAAAACAAGATTAACTAATGTCAACCTGTACAATCTATGAACTTGAAACAATGAAGAAGACTACCTATGAATGTCTACACATGGCTATGAAAAAGAAAAATATATAAAACTATGAACTAGAAGGAAAATTGAGATAAAACCGAAGTTGTTAAAATGAATTAGAATTTATAGTGATTTTCAACAAATTTTGAATATTATGTTCTACTATCAAAAGTGAGAGTAATGATCTAAGAAAGATGGATTTGACAAGAGCACTGAGATGTAGATTAATTGAAGTAGACAATAAGGTCCATGAATTTCGTATGGAGGATATTGTACCTTTAGTTTGTAGAAACTTCATCACTATTGGATTACAATATTGGAGACATGTAATGTAAATTTTGTCCTACATGACGTGAAGTGGGTGGATGAAAATGTGTCTTGTGGTCATTATGACAAGATGTCTATAACTTCTATTTTTTGAGCACATCCTAGGGTTCCCTATCCACAATGCTATGAATTTTTTTCTAGCATAAGTGTTGGTGCCACTAATAGTTTCTACAAATAAGAACTCCCAATAGGTCAACGATTATGGTTGAAAACCATTATGAAAGACAACTTCTCTAAGCTATTTGTGCAAATGGATATTGACAAATCACATGTCCTTCATGGTGTATCACAAGGTCTATATAACTCCAATTTCTAAGTTATAATACAAAATTTGTTATAAGATTTAAAACATTATTCTAGTTTGTCACTATCATTGATTAATGTAGAACATTGTTAGCTTTACAAGTGTGCTAAATTGTATCACTCCAATTTTTGGGTTATAATTTAGCGTGTTTTTCTAATGGTTAGAGAATTAAGTCAGTTGATAATTGTTATTGATTAGCACATTAAACTATAGGTCTATAGGCGAGCCTTTGTTGCAAAGAAGCCTTCAATAAGGCCTGAATAGAAGCAAAGTGGAGTGTAGTCGTTACTAAAAAAATCCCCTTGCATTCTCATTTATGTAGATCCTCAGTTTGTTCAAGTTGAAAAAAATTATTAACAAGGATGCAAATTGTTCTCATCAAATAATGATTATATCCCTATTGGGTTTAGGAATGATCCGGTTAAATTTGGGAGGAAACAAAAGCATGACTAGTTGAAAACTTATGCATATATCAATGGCCTTGAATTAGCAAACCAAATTTCTATGATATCTCATTTAAAATTATTTATTCTTGGATATTCCAACTAGAGAAAGTGGTCTAAATGAGATGCATAAAAAAAATATTTGAGCACATTCTCATGCTTAATGTATTGCTAGAATTGGTCTCATACCGAATGGCTTTGCACATTTGATACTCAAAGTAAACATTTTTGCAATCATATCACTCAAGCGGATCTTCATACAACCATTGAAATAGATTTCCTTTGCTTTCAATCCCCTCATCAAAGCATGCTCTACAATGACATCACTAGAGGAATATACTCATATTGATTAATATTGTACAATGTAAATATTTTTAAAAGCCACACAACCATTTTATTTTTTACAAAGTACACACATAAGTCTAAAATGTACCATAATATCATGTTTTAAGGTCAAAAGAATGCTTTAGAGGCTATCAACCTCTTGAGTTTTCTTCAGGTTTACTACAAAGCTTATATCAAGGAATTATTTTCCACCAAGACCTTGAAGGGCTTTATTCCTTATAAACCTCTATCAAACTCCAGTGCACTGCCCAATGATTTCAAGTATTCTAATGATCTCTGTTAAAGATTTTTTGCATTTGATTGATTTTTATATGTCTTGTCTATGATTCACATTACTGTCTCCATGTACTCTGGGATTGCAAAATTATTTTCCTGTTTCTTTCATTCATTTGTCCTTGGTGACAAGCATGTTGTTTTAGGACAATCCTATGCACTATGACTCACATTATGGCCTTGTAAATGAAAAAAATCATTACTCCTTATACAAGATATTGTATCTTCAATATTTTTTGCCCCTCTTTTACTATTTGCTTTGATATCATAGGGTGTTGACATTGTCTAGATCTAGCCATGAGTACACCTTTGACTATGTAGGATGCCCATTTAGTTTATGGGGGATATGATTTGATTTCTCTCTTCAACTAATTATTTCTATACTATTTAATGAGGTTGATGTCCTAACCCTAAGGTTTTAAAGAGAAAAGCATACAAAGCATGTATAAATGACCTTATTTTTCCTTTGTTCTCTTTTTGAAAGAACGATAAGGGAATTTGAAGGAGGTTAAAGAAAACCTGTTTGATGGAGAATGGAATGAATGGTCTTCTTGTGTGGCATGACTCCAATGATCCATGTGTCTTATTTGATCTTCTCTGCATTCTTTTTTTATCAGAAAAGCTTATTACACACCTAAAACCCATGGAGTAGCTCTGTAATTGTCCCTTGAACCTCTATAATTTCCTTTGTCATGTGTAACTCGATGGATGATCTAGGTTATTGCTTGTTAGTGGACTTATGAGGATGAAATTGATGAGAAAGGGATCACATGCAAGCTTGTCTTGCTAGAAACCTAATTTTTATGATGCAGAGGCCAAACAAGAAAAGAAACTCAAAGAGGACACATAGATAGCCCTAAAAGCATTTCCCTCCTTTCCAAAGTGAACTTAAACTTGACTCATCTTTTCAACGTGAAACACATCTTCAAGAGCATGATTTTTTGAACATTTATCTCTTTATATGTTGGGCACACAACTTTACTTTTAAATTCAATGAGGATGTTTCAAAACAAAGGCTTGTTTAATGAAAAATCACCTCAAAATTAGAAGTACAAGGCTTTTATACAACCTTTTAAATATCACTTTAAATTTGTCAAGGCTATTCATAATGTAGACACTTAAAAATAATTATTTTAATTATTTTTAATTCCTCGCATAATTAATTAATTAATTATGTTAATTCAAATTCCTCTCAATGTTAATTAAATATAATTAATATTGTCACTATAGCATATGATTGATTTATTTAATAAATCAATCCCTTTCTTTATTCTTCTAAAAAAATCAAATCCTCACAAATCTTCCTCTTAGCTAATTAATTTCAAGTCATCTTCTTAATTCATTCTTCTAGAAACTCCCTAAACTCACTTAACCTTATTCTTCTAATTTTTTATTCCCTCCACTCATTCTCTCTCCTAGTCAAATTCTCCTACAAATATTAATCCCACCTAACATTTCCTCTAATCCCCCTCCTAATGAGTCGTTAATGGTTAATCATCATGATCAGTCACAAAGTCAACTCTTTGTCCTTTTCATCCAGCCACTAGCTTTAAATGCTCTTCCTAGGTGAATGTAAGATTTTCAAAATCACACATTCCTCTAGGCATCCCCTCTCCCAAGGAATTTTTAATTCCTTTTTATTCCTCCAATCTCCATGATATCCTTTTTTGGAGAATTTTTAATTCCTCCTGTAGACGTATAAAAATGCCCGCATACACCTCCAATGCATCTTGTGGAGTGTGGAAATACAAAATGCCTTTAAGGCATAATTCTTGGTCTCCACACCCTCTCTTGGACTTTGTGTGAGCTCACAAGTAAATCTTAGCCCTTCATCTCGAATTCATCCTAGCCATCCATTTTCCTCTCCTCTTCCTATAAAATAGCGCTCCATCCCTTCATTCAAAACATCTTGAAATCCAGTAAGTTTATGCTGCCCTTTTGAGCCCAGGAAATCATCTTGGCAACTTGATCATCTCATCCTTATCATTTTTCAAATCCATTCCATTTGTGCACAACATTGGAGAGCCATCCACATCCAACAATCAAAGGAGCACATCAAGTGGAGCATTATCAAGGGGCGCCTTCACTTCATCAAGCTCAATCCGAAGGAGAAGGTAAAATAGCAAGGTGAAATGGTCTTTTAATGATATTTTAGCATTCTGCATGTTTATTTCGTTATGTTTTGATCATTTGACCTTCAAATCTGTTTTCCCCTCTTCATTTTGGCACGTGCGGTGGGACCCACGTCCCTAAGAACTAATGTTTTTTTAAAAAAGTTTTTGTGAGTTGTGAGACACAAGTTCCAGAATAGCGTGACTGCAGAAAAAAAAAAAAATCTTTTTTTTGCAGGTTTCAGAATAGCGGCTCTGTATTTCTGCGCAACAGCTTCTTTTCTGTTTCTATTGCATTTTTTTTTTGTTTCTATTCTTTTTTTGTTTCTGTTTCAGTTTCAGCACGATAGCTCTATGATTAGCACGAGCGTTTTTGTGGGAATTTGAATTCCTGTTATCTGATCTGTTATTTGCTCTATTATCTGCTCTGTTTAATTATAATCTATGTGAAAGTAGGAGAGTATGCTCTTGTCTATATAGACAATCAGAAATCCAAACCTTTCACTTTTCTATTTTGTTTAGCACGATTGTATGCTCTGATCACAGGAAAGTGTGAAAATAGGAGAGTATGCTCGTCTATGTAGACAATCAGAAATCCGGACCTTTGACACTTTTCTATCTGTTTAGTGCTACTGTTTGCTCTGTTAATCTATCTGAAATTTTTAGGCGCTAACTGTAGTCTACATTTCTTTTTTTTTTTTCATTTCCTGTTATTTGCTCTTTTTAAAGATAATCTGTTTGACCGCAGGAAAGTGTGAAAGTAGGAGATTATGCTCTTGTCTATCTAGACAATCAGAAATCCGGACCTTTGACACTTTTTTTTATTATGTTAAATTTAGGGTTTCTACTCTGTTAAATCTAGGGTCTGCTTTGTTTTTTCTATTTTTTCGCCATATCTTCTTTATCTTGACTCCATTTTCCTCCAAACTCCACCAGATTCTCCGCATTGCCATTTTCCACATTTTCTTCCTTGGGGGCCTTATCCCAAAAATCCACTTTTTGAAGCCTAAATCCCATATTTCTCTATTTTTAGGGTTTGCCATAACTTCTTCCCCTTTTATCCAATCACCTCCAAATTTTTCCCATATTATCCATCTCCAACTTTTGCTTCTTTGCCCCTCTTTGACAAATTTTCCCATTCCTTCGTCTCTCCTCCAAAATCCCCATTTTTTGCTTGCCTATCCCTTGGATAGTGGCAAAAACCGAGTCAAACCCCATTTACCCATCAAAGCTTTCTTCAAATCCACATTTGTCATTAGTAAAAAAGTTTTTATTCATGTTTTTCTATTCATTCCAAAAAAATCAAAAAAAAAAATATTTTTGTCATTTTGTTGTTTTTTGCAAGACGCTTGTTGAAGACTCTATTTTTCCAAACTAATCAAATTGTTTTGCAGGACACTTGTTGAAGACTCCTTTTTTTTTTCAAACTACTAATCAAGTTGTTTTGCAGGACACTTGTTGAAGACTCCATTTTTCAAAACTACTAATCAAGTTGTTTTGTAGGTTGCCTAGCTGATCCAACCAAATCTTGTGCATTTATTTAAACTAGGCACCTAGATATTAATTAAAATAGAATGAACCATTGTCTTATGTGTCTTTAAGAAAAGCGTAAAGGTAGGAAAGTATGCTCTTGTCTTACTAGATGATCAGAAATCTAGACCCTCCAACCTTTTCTTGTTTGATTGTGTGTTTACCTCTAGCGGGCCTGCCCTGCCAACTTGCTCTTTGAGAAGGTAAGAGGGGAATGACCCAAGTGAGTACACCCGGACCTGGGGTTCCCAACTCACTATAATAAATAGGCCATTGACTACGAAAGGGTTAATGGTTGGGGCTATATAAGAGTTCACTCTCACATTGGGTGCTTAGTAGGATCCTAGAGATCTCAATCATGCTTGCGTGACTACTAAGTTCTTGGTGCTTCGTTGGGCTATAGGCCTCAATTGCGCTTGCGCAAATTCGAAGGGTAGCTCCTAATGGGAAGACTTACTAAACACCTTGTTCATAGTGGCCAAAAACCTTCTAGTCATTGGTGCAGGAGGTTGGACCTCTGAAGCGGCCCATATTCTTACGACCCTTAGTAGAGACACAAAGTTCGCCATGAGGAGTTTTCATGGGAATTGATGCTTGGCTGCCCTGAGAAGTGAGTGCCGTGGAGGGGAGCCAGTGGGGTCAACCATCTAAGTGTCTACTCTGGGTAAGCATAGATGGGAAACCTATTGGGATTCAATAAATATTGTCCTTGCTAGCCTTAAGAATGTTGTATATGAGCATGAGTGTCTTTGATATAATATGCATTTGATCACTGTGTTTGCTTTGTTTGATACATACTTGCCAAGAGTAGACTAAAAATACATCACTATCCCCAAACACTTTGCAAAAACATTTGTCAAGACACAAACAATTGTCCAAGTCATTACCCACACAAAGTCCAAAATTGAGTCAAAACTCTATCCGTCTCATTTTTCATAAGCCTAAGAGAGAAGCTAAGAGTCCGTCATCTCCATCAACATTCAAGTTTGTCCTTTGAAACACCAACTATCATCCAAATCAGGGTGGTCGTATCCCTTCATACAACTTGCCATTCGAATCGATCCTTCATGTTCATACCAAAGACAACCTAGTCATCAAATTTCTTCTAAACCATCACTACTATACCTCCTCCATCAATCGTCCTCAAATTTCCTAAGTCCTTTCATCACAAATTTCTTAAGTCCTTTCATCATAAATATTGTGTATGGTCGCAACTCGATCCCAAAAGAAAAAGATGGCTGAACAACAATATGGCATGCCGGACATTGATGTCCTATATGAAGATCCCACGCAAGATCATACACAAAGTGGGCAACCTAGCAATCAAGATCAAAGTCAAAATCTTGACATGGTTAACCAAGATGAACTTTGTCTGGAAGTGCAAACTTTCCTAGTGGATTCTTATAACCAAAAGATAATGGAAAAGTTTATTAAACACAATCCTACTGCACTTCTGAAAACTCTCCTTGAACATGGAGCTCAACTTCCACCTGAATTTAATAGATCCGCTCTCACCCAACAACCACAAGGAGACCTCGCTCCCACACAAGGTGCTGCACTTACTATTCAAAATCAATCAATTGCAGCCCCATCAATCATCCAGGTTCAATCAATGCCACCCATGGTACCTCCCACCATGGTCTCCATCCCACCTTCTTCCTCCTTACCATCCATACCACTATCAAATCTGATCTCATCCATTCTCAAACAAACTTCTATACCACCTCCTTCTATTCAACCACAAATTTCTATTCCATAAACTTCCCTTCCTCCCAACAATGTCGCAAATTTTATCCGGCCCATATTCAATCCCATCACAACAGTTGGCAGACCGCAACCAACTGCCCCTCAAACCCCAACGACATTAGTCATCACGTCCCACATTCCCACCTCCTCATCATATCAATATATTGGTGGTGGTGCACCTTCTTTGGTTCATCCAATTCTTGGGGCAAATACAATTCATCAATATCAAAGTCCACAACAAGACCTCATCAAGGAAATTCAAGACATGAAGAATATCATCAAGGACATGAAACAAAGGACTAATAAAAGAAAAACTTACTCGTTCGAAGAGTTTTGCCCTTGTCCTTACGACCCGTCTATATCAGTTGCACCATATCCCCAGGATTTGAGATCCCTAAATTCACCAAGTATGAAGGCAAAGGAGATCCCCATGACCATGTCTGAGAATTCCACATCTTATGCCAAGAAGTCTCCTATAGTGACCTTTATCTTCATAGACTCTTTCCCAAGAGTCTCATGGGAGACGCCTTGGCATGGTTCTCGTCTTTACCACGAGGTTCCATTGTCTCTTTTCTAGACTTGGCAGAAAAATTTGTGGCCCACTATGCATACAACATGGGTAATGATGTATCTATGATGGACTTATGTAATATAAAACAAAGGCCCGGAGAAACCTTCGCCAATTTCCTTCAAATATGGTGACATTTTATCAAGAAATTCGAGTGGGACATGCCTAAACAACATCAAATTGAGCTATTCCAAAAGAACTTGGTGCCTAAACTTTCAAGACCTTTAATATCTCAATGTATCAAATCCTTCCAAAAATTGACAGATAAGGGCCTCGCCCTCGAACGTGTCTTGTTGGAGGAAGGAACCTTGAAACATTACCAGAAATCAACACAAAGTTCTTCCTCTTATTATAACGACAAGCCAAAATTCTGGTCCAAAAACAAAAATGTGGTCAATGATGGTATAACTGATGCAAAGTGGGTCCAAACCGTGGCCACTCCCCCAAAATCCACCACCAACAATCATCAATTCAACAACCAAAATCAATCCCAAAAACCTCACAACAATGTCTCAATCCAGGGATGACCACCCCGATCGAATAACAGGACTCCAAGAGATTTCACTCCTCTGGCTGAGCCTATTGAAGTGGTGTTTCAAAAACTTGTCCAAGCAGGTATAGTGGTTTTTCCAATCACTCACCCGTTTGACCCCAATCAACCTAAACCAAGATGGTATAATGAAAATGAGTATTGTGAATACCATCGTATCAAGGGACATGATACACAAAAGTGTATGAAACTGAAGATCTACATACAAGATCTCATTGAAAGAGGTGAGATTGAGATAGCAAATACAAAACCTGGTAATAACAATGACAAACTCAAAATGTACCAGGAACCCTTCTCGAAGCATGATAAAGGAAAAGGCTCATCATCTAACGCAATGGGTTATGACTACGCTAATCACATAACTGGTTTTGATTTTTTAGTAGGTCTCATTGAACCTGCAGACAATCATGTCAATGTCATAACCATCCAAGGAGTCAATTCTCCTTCTTCCCAAAGCAGACCAAATCCTGCTAGGATAGTCACTCAAGGAGCCACGCCTTCCACCTCCCATTTCCAGAATGACTGCAATGCAACTACACGCCGAGGAAGAGTCACCATCCAAGGAGTTCCTTCCCCACCAAACCCCCCACCCATGTCTTCCACCTGCCGATATGACCTCCTTGATCAACTTGGGAAGACACCCGCGCAGATCTCCATTTTGGAGCTTCTCAAGACCTCCCTGGTCCATAAAGAAATTTTGGAACAAGCCCTTCTCCAATCACGCGTTCTAGATAAAATCAATGCCACCCAATTCCAAGCCCTCATTGGAAACCTTTCTGCCCAGCAACACATTGTATTTAACTCCAAAGATGCTCCCGCAGATGAAGACCATAACAAACCTTTGCACATCGAAGCTCTTATCCACAAGCACAAGGTCAAACGTATCCTAATAGACAGTGGATTCGGGCTTAGTCTGTGTACATACAAATTAATAAAACAATTGGGACTTTCTGAGGATCTGATAGACACATCAGGAAGGATCACAATAAAGGCATATGATGATGCAGAAATAATTTCAAAGGGCGTGGTCACCTTACCTCTTCAAGTGGGCCCCATTACAATTGAAACCCCTTGGCAAATACTAGATCTTGACCTCCCCTACAACATTCTCCTCGGGAGGCCATGGATTAATTCCTTGCAGGCCGTACCCTCCACCTATCACCAATGCATCAAATTCCCCTATAACGGAAGAGAGATCACTATCAAAGGTGATCCCCAACCTTTTCAATATTGCAAACTATTAGAGGGGAAGCATCTGTATCATTTCCCACTAAATAGACCCTCACCAACGCCTCCATCTGACACATCAAATGTTGCCTCCACATCATCCCAACCAGATAATCAAATTAAGATCTTGGACAATGGCTATGGAGAATACAAATTGGAGGACATCTTATTAGTAGGCAACCTCCCTCTGTCTCCTAAGTCATTTGGCAAACCAAAAGAGATAAAAAAGGACCCAAAACCAGTCATGCAATGCCAAACCACCACCTTGTAGCAATGGGGCCCACTTGATAACGAGAGCCTCGAAGCATATATCTCTTCATGGCTATACCGGGAAGAAGATGAAGATCCAACAAGAATATCCAAAGAAATGTACCCAAAAGCATCTGCCATAGTTGAAAAAATGGGTTACAAAGGACATGGCCTGGGACCAGAGGAGAAAGGAAGAAAAACACCCATAAATCCTATCTCCTACAGATACAACAGAGGCTTGGGGTACACCCTGGTGCCTAAGATTACTATCGCTGGTACCCCTTCTAGTCCTTCTTCAGATATCGAAAGTGCTGACGAAGAGGAATTCCACGAAATGCCTTATGAATATGAGAAAGATATCTTCTTGGACGCTTACATCAATACCATCACCCCCGTAACCCCTCCCACTGCACATGAGCTACATCTTGTCCATCCTGAACTCATTGATTGGGGCCAACGAGACAAACCCACTTTAGATATCTGCGCCGATGATAATTCTCTCATTGCTCTCCTAAATGCATAAAATATGGAAGATTGTAGCAGAATCAAGGGTATTCAACTACACGAAAAGGGATACTTTGGTAGTCAAGTCAATGCCCTTAGCCACAAAAAAGAAGATATGATTCCCTAGGTGAAAACCTCCCTGAGGCGCCTTTGGATGAACAAGAAATAAAAACAAAGGGCGTATCTGAAAGTGAAAACCTGGAAAAGGCACTTGACGATGAGGGATTTGACCTCCCTACCATTGGTTACCTTCCACAAGACAAATCAAATTTGTTGATAGAAGAAACAAACAGCATCAACATGGGCACCGAGGTCATTCCGAAAAATGTGCTCATTGCCAAATCCCTCACAGAAATCAAGAAACAAGACTTCATCAACTTCCTTACAGAGGTAAAAATCAATTTTGCATGGTCCTATTCCGATATGCCAGGGTTGGACCCTACCTTGGTGGTTCACAATCTCGCCGTCCACCCAGATGCAAAACCTGTAAAACAAAAATTGTGCAAAATGCACCCACATATTGCACTCCTGGTCAAGGCGGAACTCCAAAAGTTGTTATACATAGAATTTATCAAACCAATAGATTATGCTGAATGGGTCTCCAACATTGTACCTGTCGGCAAACCTGCTGGGGGCATCCACATCTGCACAGATTTCCGAGATCTAAATATAGCTTGTCCTAAAGATGATTTCCTGCTCCCCAATATAGACATGATTGTGGACCTTACAGCAGGACATGAAATGTTATCGCTAATGGATGGGTTTTCTGGATACAACCAAATCAGGATAGCAGATGAGGATCAACATAAAACTACATTCACAACACCATGGGGTACCTTCTGTTAACGGGTCATGCCTTTTGGCCTTAAAAATGCTAAAGCTACGTATCAACGGGCAATGACAATAATTTTTCATGACCTCTTGCACAAAATTATGGAGGACTACGTGGATGATCTGCTAGGAAAATCCAAGACAAGACAAGAACACATCCCCATTCTAAAACAGATCTTTGAAAGATTGAAAAAATACAAGCTATGCCTAAATCCCAAAAAGTGTGTGTTTGGCATCACATCGGGAAAACTACTAGGATTCATTGTTTCCCACAGAGGCATCGAGGTTGATCCTGAAAAGATAAAAGCTATTATGGAAATGCCTCCACCAAAAACTCTCAGACAACTGCGTAGTCTCCACAAAAAACTCTAGTCTGTCAGGCGTTTCATTTCACAGCTAGCAGACAAGTGCCATCCATTTACACACCTGTTGCGTAAAGACACAAAATTTAAATGGGATTGCCTATGTCAAAAGGCCTTTGAGAAATTAAAAGAATATCTAGCATCACCTCCCGTATTGATGCCTCCTGCTCCTGGAAAACCTCTTATTTTGTATATATGTGCTACTGCAGTGGCATTGGGGGCATTATTGGCGCAAACAGATGATCAAGGGAAGGAACACGCCATTTACTACATCAGTCGGATGTTGGTAGGATATGAACTCAATTACATCCCCATTGAAAGAGCATGTTTGCATTAGTGTTCAACACACAGAAACTATGACACTATATGCTAAATAATAAGACAAAATTAATTGCTAAAATTGATCCACTTAAATATCTCCTGTCCAAAGTTGCTCTCACTGGCATAACCGCCAAATGGGTCATGCTCTTAAGCGAGTTTGACATTGAATATGTGGACAGAAAGGCAATCAAGGGACAAGTCATTGCAGATCAGTTGGCTGAAGCTCCACTTCCAGGTGACCATCCTCTTCTCACAGAATTACCAGATGAGTTCATTATGACTGTTACCACATCCTCCACATGGAAATTTTATTTTGATGGCTCCTACACTCAAAATGGATCAGGGGTAGGAATATTATTGGTCACACCTCAAGGAGATGGCATCCCCAAATCATACAAGATAGCCTTTGCATGTACCAATAACATAGCAGAATACGAGGCCCTCATCACGGGTTTACGCTTGGCTATCCACTGGAAAATAAAGGAATTACAAGTCTATGGTGATTCCCAACTCATCATAAAACAAGTCAATGATGAATACCAGACAAAAGATGATAAAATCCTTCCCTACAGTACCATGGTTGAAGGTCTTAAGCAACATTTCATGGCAATCAAATTTGACCAAATCACACGAACAAACAACAGGGTTGTAGATGCAATGGCCACCGTTGGCTCCCTCCTTCAAATGCCAGCACACAGTCAGAAGTGTGAGTTCTTGGTCGAGCAATTGTTTATACCGGCATACGACCTACCAGAGTCTGAAATTGTGTGTGTTCTCGTTGGTCCCAAGTCCCCTTGGTACCAAGAAACCTTCGCTTTCCTCAAAGACAACACCATTCCCCCACACCTCACCAAAACCCAATAGCAAACCTTCATCTGCTGATGTGCCCGTTACACCATCCTTGCAAACACCTTGTTCAGAAGGCATTTTGATGGTTCCCTCCTAAGGTGTTTAGATAAACAAGAAGTAGAATGGGCATTACGTGAAGTACACGAGGGTATCTGTGGGGCACACTCAAGTGGATTCACATTGGCTAAATTTTTTTTGAGAACATGATACTATTGGCCTAAAATGGAAGAAGATGCATACAATTATGTGAAGAAATGCATCCCTTACTAGCAGCATGGCGGCAAGATTCATGCACCGTCAAGGGAATTGTAGCCATTCATTACACCATCGCCCTTCTCATAGTGGGGGCTTGATCTCATTGGGAAAATCCACCCTTCATCTTCCAATGGACATAAATTTATTATCACCACCACTGAATACTTCACCAAGTAGGTAGAGGCTATCCCTCTTACTTTCACCACTGGCAAGCAAATATCCAAATTTATCCTGAACTACCTAATCTGCCGATATGGCATCCCAAAATTTATCATCACAGATAATGGTAAACAATTTAAGAACCAGGATGTCAAAGAACTCTGCCAAAAATTCAACATCCAACACCGCTTCTCCACTCCATATTACCCCCAAGGCAATGGCCAAGTTGAGGCTTCTAATAAAACCCTAATAAAAATCCTCAAAAAGACAATCAATGAAGCAAGCCGTGATTGGCACCTCCAAATCCATCATGCATTGTGGGCCTACCACACCCCCACAGGTGCCACTCCTTATTCCCTAGTATTTGGTTCCAAAGCCATCCTTCCCCTTGAGATCGAGATCCCCTCTCTAAGGGTATCGCTGCAAAACATCCTACTAGAGGAAGAATACAGAATTTCCCACTTATAAGAGCTAGAATTGTTAGATGAAAGGCGCCTCAAGGCCTTGAATCATCTCCGGGTATATCAAAACCATCTGTGCATGTGTAATCATAAAAAAGTCAGAACCCAAGAATTCCAAGTTGGTGATCTTGTCCTCATGGAAAATCAGAATAATCTACAAGAAAGAGAAAAGAAAGGCAAGTTCGAGCCTAATTGGCTTGGACCATATGTAATCACATCGAAATATGGATCAGGAGCTTATCAGTTGGCTACTTCTGAAGGTGATCCTTTGGATGATCCAATGAATATCATGCACCTCAAAAGATTTTATGCTTAGTCCTCAGAAAGTCTTAAATTGTCAAAAAAAAAAATCAAGAAAAAATTTTAAAAAAAAAATGAGAAAAAGATTATGAAAAAATCATCACTTTGGTGAAAACCTGGCAAACAGGCACCTTATGACACAAAAAAATTAAAAAAATCAGAAAAAGAAAAAAAAAAAAAAAACAATTCGTCCATTAGTGAAAACCACTTGGTGGCGCTATGGACAAGTACCTTGGTGAAAACCTCTGCGCAGACGCCTAGGTAAATAACTGGATCCACTGTCTATCATGTTGATACTACAAATCATCTGCCATCCAGCCCACCCATGCGCAACATTCTTTCTTTTTTGCTTCCCAATAAAACATGCGTATGATGATGAAGTCTTTGCCTGAGTCATGAACAAGGAATGTCCCATTGAAACTGAGATTTTATGCCTCTGTGTGTAAGCTTCAAGAAGTCTTGAGAAACAATCCCAAGTCCATCCTAGTTCTACTCTTGGCAAGAGGTATCATGTGGTCGCAAGGAAGAGACTTGTTAGATTTTGTTAGATCTTTTCATATAGGCTTGCATCTTTTGCCCTACGACTACCACTATTTCTGACTGATTGGGTTCTTCCATATCCAGGTACGTTATGATAGGTGCATATTGGGGCATATTTCATAGTATGGCATGTTTTGGATCCTTCTTGTATAAATTGACGACCTGGTACTAGTGTTTATCAACACTTACCTTCTCATGTACAAGAGGTATCAGTGTGTTTGAGGGTTTCCTTGCACGAACCCACAACTCTGTATTAGTGTTTCTTAATACTTGCATTGTTGTGTGCAAGAAATTCCCATTTGAATACAGAGTCAGTCCATGCCCTGCGTTTCTCAAGGCATCCTGATTTCTATAATCAATGGTGCAAGTCACTCAGGGCAACATCAAACTAGGTTGGCTCTCCACATTTGTTGTGCACAAAATCTCACCATCATTCCATCAAATCCTAAACTCAATAATCCCATGGAGTTCTCAATTGCCCCCATTTTCCTCCGCGGTCTCGCATCTCGTATTCTTCTTTCCAAATACCTCACAACTGCTTCATATTTGTTCCTCATCTATCCCTTCCACCTTAATTTTTCTTCCTCTATTTTTTTTCCTCACATAATCAATTCTGATTCTGATTCATGTCTTATATAGGATGTATCCTTCCTAAAACCAGACGCTCTGATCATGTCTTATACAGGATGAATCCTTCCTGAAACCAGACGTTGTGATCTGATCATGTCTTATACAAGATGAATCCTTCCTGAAACCAGATGTTGTGATCAGTCATGTCTTATACAGGATGTATCCTTCTTGAAACCAGACACTCCGATCATGTCTTATACAGGATGAATCCTTCCTGAAACCAGACATTGTGATCAATCATGTCTTATACAGGATGAATCCTTCCTAAAACCAGACGTTGTGATCTGATCATGTCTTATATAGAATGAATCCTTCCTGAAACCAGATGTTGTGATCAGTCATGTCTTATATAGGATGTATCCTTCTTGAAACCAGACACTCTGATCATGTCTTATACAGGATGAATCCTTCCTGAAACCAGACGTTGTGATCTGATCATGTCTTATACAGGATGAATCCTTCCTGAAACCAGACGTTGTGATCAGTCATGTCTTATACAGGATGTATCCTTCCTGAAACTAGACACTCCGATCATGTCTTATACAAGATGAATCCTTCCTGAAACCAGACGTTGTGATCAGTCATGTCTTATACAGGATGTATCCTTCCTGAAACCAGACACTCCGATCATGTCTTATACAGGATGAATCCTTCCTAAAACTAGATATTGTGATCAATCATGTCTTATACAGGATGAATCCTTCCTAAAACCAGACACTTTGATCATCAAGACTGAATATAGATCTTATCAATCGAATGAAATCAAATCTATCGGGATATCAATTTCGCAAAACTCCAAAAATCAAATACCTCAATTGATCTCCCGAGGGGGCATCACCATACCATAATCTATCAATCAAGAGCCGGGGCATCCTATCGAACCAATATCAACATCAAAACAAGATTATTCTTTGAATCAATGTGTCATCACACCTAGATTCAAAGAGGGGCAAAATGTAGACACTTAAAAATAATTATTTTAATTATTTTTAATTCCTCGCATAATTAATTAATTAAATATGTTAATTCAAATTCCTCTCAATATTAATTAAATATAATTAATATTGTCACTATAGCATATGATTGATTTATTTAATAAATTAATCCCTTTCTTTATTCTTCTAAAAAGATCAAATCCTCACAAATCTTCCTCTTAGCTAATTAATTTCAAATCATCTTCTTAATTCATTCTTCTAGAAACTCCCTAAACTCACTTAACATTATTCTTCTAATTTTTTATTCCCTCCACTCATTCTCTCTCCTAGTCAATTTCTCCTACAAATATTAATCCCACCTAACATTTCCTCTAATCCCCCTCCTAATGAGTCATTAATGGTTAATCATCATGATCAGTCACAAAGTCAACTCTTTGTCCTTTTCATCCAGCCACTAGCTTTAAATGCTCTTTTCCTAGGTGAATGTAAGATTTTTGAAATCACACATTCCTCTAGGCATCCCCTCTCCCATGGAATTTTTAATTCCTTTTTATTCCTCCAATCCCCATGATATCCTTTTTTGGAGAATTTTTAATTCCTCTTGTAGACGTATAAAAATGCCCGCATACACCTCCAATGCATCTTGTGGAGTGTGGAGATACAAAATGTCTTTAAGGCATGATTCTTGGTCTCCACACCCTCTCTTGGACCTGTGTGAGCTCACAAGTAAATCTTAGCCCTTCATCTTGAATTCATCCTAGCCATCCGTTTTCCTCTCCTCTTCCTATAAAATAGGGCTCCATCCCTTCATTCAAAAAATCTTGAAATCCAGTAAGTTTATGCTGCCCTTTTGAGCCCAGGAAATCATCTTGGCAACTTGATCATCTCATCCTTATCATTTTTCAAATCCATTCCATTTGTGCACAACATTGGAGAGCCATCCACATCGAGCAATCAAAGGAGCACATCAAGTGGAGCATTATCAAGGGGCGCCTTCACTTCATCAAGCTCAATCCGAAGGAGAAGGTAAAATAGCAAGGTGAAATGGTCTTCTAATGATATTTTAGCATTCTGCATGTTTATTTCATTATGTTTTGATCATTTGACCTTCAAATCTGTTTTCCCCTCTTCACATAACCTCCTAATAAGACCTAGGCCTTATTATTAAGCATTTTTTGACCTTGAAGCAAAAAAATAGGTAACAATAATTTTTTAGACTAAGTCAAATTTCAGTAATCAGTGGGCTTCTATCATTATTCTCTAGTTATTTCTTTATCTCACGCTCTTTGTCTCCCCCAAGATCTAGACCTATTTATTTTCCTATCTCTCTCCTTCTCTTCCCCCTCTCTATCTCTCTTTATCTAACTCTCTCCTCTCTCCTAAAGCTCTAGATCTTATAATTTCTCACACTTAGTCAAATTTCAGTAATAACGAAACTCTTGTTATCATTCTCTCTATACCTCTATTTCACTCTCTTTGTCTTCCTCGATCTCTAGACCTACCTCTCTTCCTATCAATCTCCCTCTCCCTCTCTCTCCCCCGTCTTTATATATCATTCTCTCCTCTCTCCCCAATATCTAAAATTATATCTCTCACCCTTCTACTTTGTATCCCCCCTCTCTCTCCCTTTATTTTTTTACATAGATCTCCTTTCCTCCTCTATCTCCCCTTCTATCTCTAATTATATCTGTACTTAGGTAGTAAATAAGTGTAAATTGCATAATTAGATATCAAAGAGCAAATCACAACTCTAATCTAATAAATATTACTCCTAAATGAAAATAGAATAATGCAACATCAATTGAATTGAAAGAATGATCTATTTAAAACTCCCTCAATTAAAATAGCAAGGCTTCCATTGCTCTTCTCCATTGTTGATGATGCAGGTGACTCTCAAGTATTGCACTTGATTTCCTGCATAAGATAGACAACAATTTTGAAGACTTTGATTCTGTGATTCTAGCTTGAATTGAGAAAATGATGTTGAATTTATAGATTTTCAACACAAAGGGGGTGAGAAATAGAACTCAAGTGTTGATTGATAGATAACTGAAATTGATTGATTAGTGAACTAGTCATGATTGATTTGTTAACTCATTTGATTGATTTGTTAACAGAATTGATTGGAGAGTGAACTCAATATATTGGCTAGTAAACTCATTTGATTGATCAGTAAACTGAATAGACTAGGGAGATGACTGAATTGATGGATTAGTCATAAAAAGTTGATTTTGAGTTTAAAAAGATGATTGATGAGTTAACTGAGTTATTTGATTAGACAATTGATTTGATCAATCAGTTTTGATTTTAGCATGTGTTGTAGGAATTTAAAATTGAATTTGATTTTCATTTTCAATTTGGATTTGAATTTGGTCATTCGAATGCTGAAATGCACATGAAATTAACCGAAATTCAGATTTGGTGAAATGTGAATTTGATGATTTGGAATTAGATGAAATTAATTGAAATTCGAATTTGGAATTAGAATTTGGGGATTTGGAAAAATTTCATTAATTAATTTAAATAATTTAATGAAATTATTTAAACTTAGGAGGTTGAATTAATTAAATAATAAAGATTATTTAACTAAGGAAAATATTGCAATTAATTAAATAATTGATATTTAATTAATAATTGAGATATGGTTAATTGATTGAAAGATGAAATGATAGAAATTTGATAATTAGGAGTGTTGAAGGGCGATGATTAGAAGAGATGATTAGTTTAATCAAATAATTAAAGAATTACTTAATTAAATAGACAAATAATTAGTGTAGAATTAATGAGACATTTTTAGGTGTCTACATTTGCCCCTCTTTGACACAATGTTGGAACGACGTTGTTTCAAATAAAACAAAAAGAAAACTACCCCAGTATGCCCCAGTGACACTAAGGGTATAAATATACCCCCTCAAAAAAAGTGGTCGGAAAATTGTGGAATGAAGACCAGTTTTTTGGAAATGTGTTGGATAGTGATAACATGAAGTTTGGTATAGTTTCGATCTCATTTGATATGTCTACAACTGCGTTGAAGTTGGAGGGGTCCACAGGCGTCATGGTGAGAAAAACCCTATTTTTGAGCTTATAAATTGAAAATTGGTATTGATTTGAGCTCATTTGCACTATTTTCCTATGTAAGAAGTCCTTAAAGATATTAGTGCTTTCGGCATCCTTGGAGCAAAATGGCAGGTCATAGAGTGAGGCTGCATTTATTTGAGCGAGTGCGGTCTTATCAGAGACCTCCTGACATTGGTGGCATGGTGAGTTGTCATAATTTTTTGCTCATTTGTATTTGTTTTTTCCAAAATTTTAATCATTTTATGGTATGTCATCTTTCATGAATTTCACAATTGACTGTCAATTTTGCCGCAATTGATATTAGTATCTCGCAATTGATGTTAATGTACCACAATTGATATTTTATTGCACACTTGCTATTCTTGATTCACATTTTCTCAAATCACTTCGTAGTTGCTAATTTTGTTTCGCATTTGAAAATTTTGCTTTGCATTTGATAAAATCATTTCACAGTTAACATAAGTATGCCACATTTGATAATAAAAGGCAATTTTTCTTATGCGTCCTGATAATTTGATGATGTAACTGATTCATTTTTATGTTTTCCAAATGCACGCGCATTATCCAGTACTGCTTGCTAGACAGACGAGGCCAGATGGTCTTGATTGACGTCATGAGTTGGACCCAAAGGATATTGCTTTGTTATGATAGGTTGGATTGTATCACATAGCACATTTTCCTGAGGCTACGGCTAATAGGGCTATGATTACTACTTTGATTGAGCGGTGGCATTCAGAGACATGATCTTTTCATCTACCGACAGGTGAGGCATCCATCACACTTGAGGATGTGTGGTGTATCTTACACATTCTGATATTTGGTACATGAGTTAATTTTGATCATCGTGATGGTGTATTTGCTTTGTGTACATTGTTTGAGTGTGAGGAGAAGGATCTACATATTTGTGGTCGTTAAGAGATTCATTGGGATGACTTTGATTATGATGATCTCAACGTTGTTCTTGCTTGCACTATTGTTGGATTATTGATCCCTGATAAACGTACCCATGGTTTCCCTATTGGATGGGGACGAGTCATGCATGATATGATTATTGATAGACCAGTGTTTTCTTGCGGTCCCTGTCTTCTTGCCACTTTGTATCATTAGATGCATTGGATTGTTTACTTGCAACATAAATCAATTGGATGTGGCATTACTTTTCTCCAGATATGGGCTTGGGAGCACATAACTATCTTTCATCCTGCATTACATATTGATTTAGAGAAAGAGCAGCCATATGCTTACGGGTACACTATTGGTGTGAGACATAGGGCATCGGGTAACATCTTTTATTGGCATCATTAGATTGATATCTTACAATATTTCTCACAGAGACCTTATCTTACTTGCCTCGGTTGGGCTGATGATGCCCAACATCTTCCTTTTTATCGACAGCAGAGATATCTTATTGGTCAAGATGTGGGTGGTCACAAGGTTATTGATATGCATCTTCCTATTCGTGTACTCTAACAGTTCAAGGAGATACAGGGTATTCCAGATGTGATAACTTATTTTGCTCGCACTACTTGAGAGGTTGGTAATTGTGGTACTTGCATGCAACCTCATGTTGCTATTATTGAGTTTGATGCTCTTGCTCCTATTCAGTGGGGATGGTGGGTTGGTGTAGTGGATCTAGGGTCCACAACACATTATAGTGCATGGTGGATACAACACAGGCCTATACCTTTGATAGATCCAATAGTTTTGATTGGTGCTCAGTAGATTAGACATGGTAGGGGTCCTAGGGGGAGAGGGAGAGGGAGGGGGAGAGATGGAGGAGGTAGAGGTGGAGGTGGGAGAGGTGGTATAGATTCGATAGTAGCAATTGCAGAGCAGGTAGATAATGGAGAGGAGGATGTGGATATAAGTGGAGAGACTACATCTATGAGCACTTCTAATGAGGGCGATGAGTCAGTATCAGGCTCATCGAGCAGTGATGGGGATGAGGGTGGGGATAGTGGACATGATGTTGAGATGCCCTAGGCTACAGAGTCAGGAGATCTGGAGAGAGGAGATGAGGAGGGATTGAGAGATCAGGTTAGGCATTTAGAGAACCTAGTCGCCACTTTGTGGCAGTGGCAGATGGAGGAGTTGACTACAGAGAGGGATTGGATAGTTGCTTAGAGAGATTGACTAGAGAGGGAGAGGGATGAGGTAGTTAGGAGAGCTTAGATCACCATGGATGCGTACAATCAGTTATTTGGGTCAGTAACAGAGGCACGGAGCCAAGCAGATAGATATTTTGCTACTGCACAGGATGCTATTTAGTATCGACAGGCTTATGAGAGAACAATTCTTGAGGGTCAAAGGGATCCTAGTTTCAGTGCTTTCATGGGGAGGAGATCAAATCGGTCTACCTCTCGATAGACTAGAAGTGGAGGAGTGATGGGTCCACCTAGGGCACCATCGGGACAGACTGGAGCTAGGCGAGATGCACCTACTGATAGAGTTAACATAGGTTGAGAGATTTCATATTGATCTTGTATCATAGATATGATGTATTTTGACACATTTCTATTAGATATATGATATGCATTCTTGATGAGCTATTTGATGATGAACTTCATGGTCTAATGTTTCTTTGTTGCTCTTGTTTTTTTTTGAATGCTATTGTGATGATGATTGCAATGTGAATGTGATATCATGCAGTGATGTGATGGTGATTGCAATGTGAATGTGATATCATGCAGTGATGTGATGTACCTTTATTTTACAATGTATAATGGTTGATGAAATTCTTATTATAATGAAATGGACTAAAATTATGAAGTGATATAGATGAAAATGTAAGTGATGATGTTTATTGTTTTATTGTGTCAAAATAGGTGTTGAAAATCGTTAATTTGGATGAATTGTTAGTTGTTAGACGTAGAATAGATATGAAATGATAAATCAATTAAATCAACCTTTGTTTATTCTAGAAATAGATATGATAGAAATGATTTGATAAAATTTTGATGAGAAAGTCTTCATTGCTTTATTCATAGTGCAATACATTATCATCATTGAGCCTTATTTAACAATGGAGCTTATTACACCAGGGTATGAGGAACCAAGATGTATAGATATCACATTGAAAAGAAGCAAACACGTAGCAGACAATGAATGAACCCTCCATTCTGGGAATTATGCTAGGGGTTGAGGTATGTGTGGCATTCACATGCTGAATGCTCCTATCACAGACACCCACTAGAGAAATTTCCCTAGAACTTCATTGGTTCAAACCATAAACAACAGACAAAGAAAATGATCATGCCCATCACGGATTCTCTAGTCACTTTATGGACATCCTTGGGTAGCTAAAAGCAATGACCTTCACTAATTTGATAAAAAGAGTCAACCAAAATAGACAAAACTCAGCAGTTGGCCTGACTGTGTCTTTGCTTTGATATGTTTGATGTGATTTTGATAATGTCTAGTTTTAGAAGTTATGGACCCCATTTAAGACTGACCTGTCTAGTTTCAAGTGTATCAATTCTGTTTTAAGACAATATGTTGATCATGATGGTAGTTTGATAGTGATTTGATAGATGAGACAACTGATCAGCTTGATTGCAGACGTTTTGACAAGATAGTTGTATCATTTGTTTAACTTTGTGTGAAGTGTTTATTGGATATCTGCTAGGGTGTTTTCACGATCGATGTCTGAATGTTTTTGTTGTGATTTTGATATTTAAATGTTTTGGATTTGATTTTTGATATTTGAATGTTTTTCATTTGATTTTTTTTTCAGGACTTTATCTGAATTTTAGAATTTTTCACGACAATATATGATTTTTAGAATTTTTCAAGTATGCCCTTAAGTATTAAAATACATGATGACATGATGATTTGTAGAATGTGGTGGAGACAATGAATTTTTTATATGAGTTATGCTAATGCAGGATGCATGAAAAAATGCAGTTCCTATTTGAACAAGGATGAGTGTGTGTGTAGACTCATTCTGAAATGTATTAATTGGATTAAAGGTGTGAAACGTTTCAGAGATAGGAGTTCAATCCATTCTTATAAGACTTAGAACATTCAACCTAACACACTATATAACCAAGATTTATGAATGGAGGCATGGAAAACTTCTCCATTAATTTTGGAAACTTTGATCTTCTTTTGCCCATGTGTGTGTATTTTGGATTGATTATAACTCTTATAATAATCAAAACCCTTGGAATCCTATGTGGCTAGTTATGTGAGTTATTCTGACTTCAAAAGCATCCTGGATAGAGCCTCGCTGGCAGCTAGCTTTTAGGGCTCCAACGAGGTTATACACCATAATCTCTCAAATATTGCTCTATTGCCAGCATGCATCTATAGCCCTAATGGAGTTATTCGCATGTTCCCATAGTCAATCTTTTTGTTGTCGCACTTGTATACGTGATATTTTAGTAATATATTAATTTTTCTTTTATTTTCTTGCCTTGACCTGTACGTAATGAAACCTACTTGGGTATGACAATTACAACGACACTGAAGTAGAATATTGGATTTTTCACTAGCCACATCACCAACTAGGTGTCTATAATAACTTGGAGCTTTTGATTAATGTGTCAGATATATAAATTGATAGATTTTGGGTAATAAGACTTGATAGTGAAACCTCTACCCAACCAAGGATAAATCTTAATCACAAGGTGATAGTGAAGATGAATGACTAAAGACTTCTTAAAGACATCATGAACAAGTATCTAGGAAATTAGACAACCTTTGTTCCTTTTAGTGCAAATGGGTGAATGACTTAGACAATCTCCTTGACTTATTGATGCAACTATATGAGAATGAAATAATGATATGCAACTACATGTTGTGTAATGGTGATATTGAATGCAATGCGGTAAAGAAATATGCAAATGATGTACTGAAATTGAAATGAACCCACCCTTAGATGTAATATATTTTAAGGTGAATGTTGTTAATGGGACCAGGGAGTGAATCTCCCTCCATTGTTTTCAAATGATAAGCATCATTTCCAATTACTTTCATTATGAAAAAAGGACCTAACTAGTTAGGCTCAAATTTTCCTAGTTTTTCGCATTCCGTGAGGTTCCTTTGATTTTGTTTAAGAATGATGTCTCCTATTTCAAATCAATGTGGGTTGACTCTTTTGTTGTAGCTTCTTTTCATTATGTTTTGATATCCTTGTAAATTATTCAGAGCACTTTGTCGTTTTTCGTCTAGAAATTCTAGTTCCTGCAAGCGTGCTACTCTATAGTCTTCTTCTAAGATAACATTTTTCAGAGAGACCCTTAGCGATGATAATTCTACCTCGATAGGCAAAATAGCTTTTGAACCATAAACCAAAGAGAATGGTGTAGTACCAGTTGTTGTGTGGACACTAGTTTGATAAGCCCAGAGAGTCGGATTCAGTTGAAGATGCCAATCTCGTTCATTGTCGTTGACAACTTTCTTTAAAATTTTGAAAATAGTTTTGTTTGTTTCCCTAGCTTGACCATTGCTTTGGGGATAGTAGGGTATCACAAAACATTGTTGGATGTTAAATTATTCATAAAGTTCACCCATTTCTTGATTTTTGAAGGGTCATCCATTATCAGTTACAATGCACATGGGTACTCCATATCTGCAAATAATATAATTTAAAACTAATTTCATCTATTTGCTTTCCTGTTGTGAAAGTCATCAGGATTGCTTCAGCCCATTTTATGAAATATAATGTAGCTGTGAGGATAAACTTATGTCCATTGGAGGAGGTAGGGTTTATTTTCCCTACAAGATCTAATCCCCACTGTGAAAATGGCCATGGTGATGTTATTGGCTGAAGATCTTGAGCAGGTGCATGAATCAGGTTCCCATGTATTTGGAATTGCTTGCATCTGTGGACATACTTGTAAGCATCCTTTTCCATTGTAGGCCAATAATAACCTATTTGCAATAGTGTTTTTGCTAGAGCAGGTCCAGAATGTGTGCCACATATGCCATCATAAATTTCTTTCAGAGCGATTTGTGCCTCCTCAACATTAAGGCATCTGAGTAAGGTGCTATCTACACTTTTTCTGTATAGTCAGTAATAATTGAATGTTTTGATGATTGTTGGATGAGTGCCTTCCTTTGATTTCATGAAAGATCAGGAGGTATATATTGATCATGAAGGTATGCATATATATCTCTATACCATGGGGACTCAGGTCCTATTATCATACATACATATTCAGTGGATGGTATTTCATAAGATGGGACAATGAGTTATTCTACTTGAAATTCAAAGTGATTTCCATCGTTTGGTATATCCAAGAGAGATCCTAATGTTGCCATTGCATCTGTTGGCTTGTTTTACGCCCTCAGTATCTGTTCAAATGTTACATTGGTGAAGTATTGTTTGTATTCTTCCACCAATTGTTTGTACAATGTTAGCTCGTCATATTTTATATTATAATCATCATTGTGTACTTGATTAATAATAAGCCACGAGTCTCGAAAGACTTGTAGATCCTTGATATTCTATTGTAATGCAGTACGTAGTCCTACCATCAGGGCTTCATATTCAACAATGTTATTGGTGCAAGGGAAGCTAATCCTGAATGATTTGGGAATTGAATCTCCTTGAGGAGTTATGAACATAATTCTTTCTCTTGCTCCATGATTTGTATGTGAACCATCAAATAATAATTTCCAGTTTGTTTGTGTTGATAGTACAAATACTAATTCATCCAGAGAATCTATCACCATTGGATGATTATCTTGTAGGGGTGCTTCTGCAAGTTGATCTACTATGATTTGTCCTTTTATATCTTTTCTATTAATATATTCAATGTCAAATTCACTAAGTATCATAACCCACTTTGCAAGTCTTTCGATTAGTGCTGCTCTATTCATCAGGTACTTGAGTAAATCAAATTATACAACGAGCTGTACTTTATGACTCAACATATAATGTCGTAGTTTTTGTGATGCAAAAACTATTGCAAGACATTCTCTTTCTATTGGTGTGTAGCTGAGTTTGTATCCAATGAGTGTTCTACTGATGTAATAGACAACTCTCTCTTTTCCTTGTTCATCATGATGTGCTAGGAGAGCACCTAAGGAGGAGTTTGTTGCAACTATATATAGGAGTAATGGTTTCCCATGCACGGGTAGAACCAAGACCGGTGTGGACAAAAGATATTCTTATAGTGTCCTGAATGCCTCTTGGCATTGTTGTGTCCATTTGAATGTGACGCCTTTCTTTAAAAGATGTTGAAATGGTTGGCACTTTTCTGCCAATTGGGCAATGAAATGCCTTATGGACTGTAATCTAGCTTGCAAAATTATGAGTTGCTTGAGCATAGAAGGTGATGGAATGTCTAAAATAGCTTTCACTTTCTCTAGATCTATCTCAATGCCGCGATTGGACAATGAAGCCCAAGAGTTTTCTGAATGTTACTCCGAAGACACATTTTTTTGGATTGAGTCTTACATTGTATTGCTCAAGTCTATCAAATTTCTTAGCCAATATGTCTAGATGACTATCCCTTGTGTTGGACTTTGCTAGCAAGTCATGTACATAGTCCTCCATGATTGTGTGTATCATGTCATGGAATAAAGTGGTCAATGTCCTTTGATAAGTGGCGCCTGCATTTTTAAGGCCGAATGGCATCACATTCCAACAATATGTTCCCCATGGACAAGTGAATGTTATTTTAGGTTGGTCTTCTAGTGCAATTTTGATTTGATTATAACCAGAAAAACCATCCATGAGTGATAGCATTTCATTTCCAGCTGTCAAAGTCCATTATGATGTCTATGTTAGGGAGTGGAAAGTCATCTTTTGGACAAGCCTTGTTGAGATCTCTCAAGTCGGTGCAGATCCTAATACCTCTAGTATGCTTGGATACCGAGACTAGATTTGAAATCCATTCAGCATAGTCTATGGGGATAATGAAACCCACATCTAACGATTTTTGTAGCTCAATTTTGACTAACAAGGCTATGTGAGGGTGCATCTTTCTGAGCTTTTGCTTATATGGTTTTACTACTTGAAGCAATGGCAAATGATGTAAGACCAATTCAAGATCTAATCCAAGCATATATGCATAAGACCATGCAAAATTGATTGGTCTTTTCTTAAAGAATTTGATAAATTTCTCTTTTTCTTTTGGATTTAGGGATTTTGCTAGGTGAATGTTACGAACTTTCTCAGCATCACCGATGTTGATTTCCTAAGTTTCTTCTACCAATAATGTGGATTGTTCTTTATTAATAGGTACAACATCCATTATGTTTTCTGCTTTATTATCATTTTCTTGATTAGGAGATGAGATTGCTTCTCCAAAATATGCAGTTTGGTCTTAAATCTACTGCAAAGCCAACTTTGTGATCATTATAAGGGAGTCTGTCCCTTGCACCCAATAATTCAGCTATGGCTTCATCATTTTGAAACCAATCTAATTGTGGATTTCCTTTTTACCCCCAGTCAATGAAATATGGATGTATAAGGGGTAACTCTTTGTTCCCTAATGTCGTAGGAGATCCTGATACCATGCATACTAGGTTATGACCCGATGTGTCCTCATCATAAGTCGGTGGTGGGTTGTCTTCATTATCAGATGGGAGTTCATAGTCATGAGAATCTGTGACACTTTCTATGTATGTTTCACTTTATTGTTTGTGTCACTCATCTACTCTTGTTCTTGTAACCGAGTTTGTTGCAGATTAGTGGATCTTATTTGTATTGTGGATACCCTTCTTAATCCTGGTATCCTTCTTTGCAGTCTTTCTTCATCTAACTCAAATGGAGGAGCTGAATTTATTTCCCTTGGCAAAAGTATTGACAACAACCAAGTATTTGGTTCATTTGCTGGTGTTAAGCCTATATCTGCTACCATATTTTCTTATATAGATGTTTTAGGTACTGTACTGCTAGATGAATCTGTGCTAGTTTCTTGTAGAATTGGCCTCATGTCTTCACCATCTGATTCCATAATAGAAGATTTTGGTGCTCTCTTTCTTTTTTGAGATGAAGAGGAATACATTCTTGTTGATGACTGGTTTTGAGGGTAACCTAGGCTTGTTTAGTATATCTAATGTATGTTGCCTGACTTCTATTATTTGTGGCACATGTTTATATCCCAAGCCTTGGTTCTTTGGGTTTTCATGTGACAAAAAAGGTTTTAATATTCCTTTCTTTTGTAGTCCCAATAATGTGGTGTCATCATACCCATGTTTTTGTAACATCTTGAAACCATTGTGATATTGATGTAGAGGTAACCTGGGTACTATCATGTCATCTTCTTCTATGTATATCCAGTGATTGATATCTTCATTTAGAGATTCTTCTTGTAAGTCTTCCCATTTAATGAAAGAGCATGAATTTAAGTACTTCACTATCTCTTTTCCTTTATCTTGCTTCATTGCTATGTTCTAAGGCTTCCCAAAAAACCTGGGAGAAAAAGATGAGTGTTTGCCATCAGAGGTACTCGAAATGGAATATTCTCCACAACCAACTTCCTTAATCTGCAAAGAAGATGTGGTTGGTTTATTTTTCTCTGTTTCTTTGATTGATCATGATTCCATTTGTAAGTGAAGTGGGGCACCCTCATTGTTTGGTACTTGATTGTATGTGCTTGCCCTTAAATAATTACAGTGTTGAAAAGGGTTTGGGTCACCATGGACGGTGATCTCTATGCCATTGTATGGGAAGTTCACACATTGGTGAAAAGTTGATGGTACTGATTGCATGGTATGTATCCATGGGTGACATAACAACATATTGTACCCCAATTCTTTGTCTAGGACTTGAAAGGTTATGTTTGCTGTAACTAGTCCCACTTGTACTGGTAAAGTCACCACACCCTTAGAGGGGCGTTCCTCGTCAACATAGGCTTTGATATTGATTCTCTTGGTAGAATCAATATAATGTTCATAATATCCTAAAGCTTTGATCAAATGTAGTGTGCATATATTAAGGCCAACTCCACCATCTATAAGTACTCTTCAAACCTTGTTTCGATGAACCAAAGCTTCTAAGTGCAAGGAATCATTATGCATGGGTCAGTCTGTAGGTACATCCTATTCAATGAATGCGACCTTTGAAGCTATCAAGTTTCCAACCATGGATTGGAATGTGTTCTCATCAATATCTCTAGCAACAATCAAATCTTGTAAGGCTTTGTCCAGGACTGCCTTATGAGTCAGCGAGATGCTCAATAACTGAAATAATAAAATTTGTGTTGGAGTTCTCTTCAACTGATCCACCATATTGTAGTTTCTAGTTATTGAAGGGGGGTTTGAAGACACCCCTTGTAATGTGACCTTTTATCTTCTAGTGATAACAACATAATCTCTGCTTTTAGGATTCACTGTGATTGTAGCTACCATTTCATCTCCTGCACTTAGTGTGTTTATGGTATAGTCAAATGTAACATTGGTATAACTGGCAGTATTGTTTTGTGCATTAGAACTAGAAGCCTCTCCTTTGTCATGTTTGATGAAAGGATCCATAAAAATGGTATGATTTGTGTTTGGTGCCTTATTGGTATCCACAGTAATGTCACCTTGATTAATGTGATCTTGGATGAGGTTTTTCAATTTGTAGCAACTTGCTATCTTGTGACCCTTATTGTGGTGATACTCACATAAATCATTGTTATTCCACCAAGAGGGCTTGAATGGACCTAGTTCATATGGCCTAACTTCCAGTAAAGTTATGGCATTGCTCTATATTAACTTTTCAGTGCTGATTCAATAAGTTCATAGAGGGGTGTAAAGTTTCTTTTGGGTGCGCCTATCCTTGGTGGCCTTGGATTGTTTGACTGTAGTGCATTGGTGTTGTTTGTCTGAGACTGGTTCTTATTGGCAAAATCAGCCGGTCCTTGTAGAGATACTGCTATTTGAGCTTTGTTTATAACATGTGCATCAACAACTCCATCGTTTGTGACATTTTTGTTCCTAGACTAAAATTTTGGCCTTTCATTGTTTGTGTTGGTGGTCGGTCCACTATCCTTGTGGTGTTTCAGTATCCCTTGTTCTAACAAGCCTCTCTCACATTTGATGCCTTTTTCTATTATGTCTTTAAAATTGTTCAAGCATTGTATTTGTAATGGATACTTAATTGGAGGCACAAGATTTTCATTGAAAATGCCTACTTGCTCAACTTCAGGGATGTGACTAAGACATCTGTGATATAGTCTTCTCCATCTTTGCAAGAATGTGGCAAAAGCTTCACCTTATTTTTGCTTTGTTGCACATAAATCCATTAAGGTAATTGGATTATCTATGTTGAATGCAAAGTTGGATATAAATAACTCAGTCAATTATGCCCATGAAGTAATTTTGGGTGGAAGGTGTGAAAACCATTCCAATGTTGTCCCTCCAAGACTTTTGGAAAATAGCCTCATTAAGTATGTATCATCACGAGCTACTTCAATACATGTCGTGAATAATTCTCTGACATAATCTCGAGGATCACCTTTCCCTCTATACTTGTCGAACTTTGGACTTTAAAAATGTAGGAGAAATGGTGGCATGCATAACTTTCTGTCAAAAGGATATAGACGGAGGTCCTCCATTGTGTAGCTCTTTTTATCATTAATTCCTTGCAAATTGGCCATTTTCTTTTGAAGGTTCTCCATTTGTTGGGTTAGGATCTTTGTTTGGGTCAATGGTGTATTGACTTGATGAGTGTTTCCCACAAAAGGGATAGTATTGGATTACCTTTGAGCTTGTTCAAATGTAGACTGGCCAGGTAACTATGAACCATAAGTTCCACTAGGTGGTGTAAAGTATGCAAATTGTGGACTTACATTAGGCTAAGTTGAGCTAGTTGTCCCTTGATTCACATTCTGGTTATTGTAGGTGGAATCAACTGAAACTGCGGGTTGAGTTATATTTTCCAAACTAGCATTGTGAGCCATTGTAGCTTGCATCATCACGCTGGGCATTGTCAGAGATGTAAGATTGGTACTTGTTGATGCCACTGTTGGTTGTGCTGAGGTTGTATCCATATGGGCACTTTGATATATACCTTGCGTTAATGTAGCAACTGCTACTTGAGTCTGTGTTGCAATAGGCATTTGAGGTATATTTTGATTCAATGTCACACCTTGCGGCAATATCATTGAAATGTCTACCCCTAGAGGTAACTTGGCCCCATTCTGGACTAAGAGAGCAAGATATCCATCTCTATCATTATTGATGAGAGTGTTGAGAATCATAAGTGTCATGGGATCTTGTTGGGTTGCTTCCAATTCTTCTTTTGTCAAATTATGTTGTATTTCATCAATGGAAGGCATCCTATTTGTGTTTGCCAACAGTGTTATGGGTGTGTGACCCTGTGTTTTTTTTTGTGTGGATAGATCCATATTCCACGTGGGGCTAACCAAGGGGCCATTGTTAGGATCCACCTAGTGTTTTTCCTTTTGAGCACATGTTAATGGCATGAATATTGTTCCAAAGTGATCTTGACTCTCTAAGATGTGTATGCAAGACTCGATTAAATGCAACTAAGTATGCTTTTATGACTTCCTAAAGACAAAAGTGCAGACAATTCAATCTATGAATAATGACTTGCTATCAAGGATTCCAAAATTTGAACACAAGATTTTCAGCGTATTGTCGAAAAGCTTCTAATTCTGCCTCTTCTTTGATTCGATTTTCGAGGTCTATGTCTATTTGTACCGACTTTCAAACTTCATCATCTATGACAGCTTGGACTATGTCGTATTGGTCTTGATCAACTATTTATTCCTCAGTAAGGATATTCAAACCATCAATTATTTCTAATTGAATGTTGTTTGGCCGAAGATTGGGTTGCTCAAATGGGAATTTATCATTTCCTTTTAGACCCATACATTGAAGACTACTATGCAGACCCAATGAATGATTAACACTTTTCTCTTTTAACAGGGTTTCGAAAATGTTGCTATGGTCTTTTCTACCAATTGTCTAATGGCTTCTTTTTGAGCTACTCTTTTTATCTTTTTCTTGAGTTTCTCATCAAAACGAACAAACTTCTGGATTTCATCATCTATGACGAACTCAACTGTGTCATATTGGGCATGATTGACTCTTACTTCCCAAGCGAGGTTATCCAAACCATTAATTATTTCTAATTGGTCATTGTTTGGCCCAAGATTGGATTGTTCGAATGGAAATTCTTCGTCTCCTCTAATACCCATGGACTTAGGTATGATTCCTATACTCTAATGCCACAATAAATTTGAAGTGAGTGAATGACAACTTGATGAAATGACTAGTGCCAGGACTTTGTGTGATGATTCTAACAGTACTTTTGCATGAATTGAATACCTAGGATCTAAGATCACTTGAAAGTAACATGTATATCATCTTTGAATTTGTGCAAAGGTTTGGATCTGACGTTGGTGTTAATGTTAACACTTAGCTTTGTTGAGGTTTTGTTTAATCTTGTTGAACACTGAAACTTTGTTGAGGTTGTGATTTGTTTCCTATAATATTTGAATTTGTCGAAGTGTAGCAAAGGACACAATAGTCACATCAAAAAAATAAAACAATGAAAAGAACAATTGTTTAAGGATTTTTTTTTCAAATTTCCATGAATGTTGAGATCTTTCTCAAGATCTCATTTTGTTCTCGATATATTTGGCCAAATTCGATATCACATCAGACAGACTCCCCTAGGGTCAGAAGGTCACAAATATTACCACAACCCACATCTTGATACTCCGTCAGTTCAAAGAACCCTGTCACACCCTAAGGTGTGCCCATTTTTTTGCCTTTTTCTGGAAATTAGACCAAAGAAGATTGCTCCTCAATTGGTCCATTATCCTGGGAGATATATGGTGAGTGTCTTGGGGGCAGATTATTCCCCACCCTTGCACTGTGATAAAACAAGTGTCTGGTTACTGACTCAGTTGGGCTGCTAATTTCAATGGTGTTTAGAAAGGGTTATGTTTGAGTGGTCACAATCAGCAGCGTTTTACACTCCATTGAGGGAGGTCTCCGAGTCTGTAGAGGTCACGCTCTACAGATTTTAACGTACTGTATAGGCATTGAGGGAGGAATAATAATGTTGTGACCTGTAACACTTGTCACATATGATTTTCATCACATACACATTTATTTATAGTGACTTGGATTACTTGGCTTTAGTAATTGCCACTTAGGTCATTCCCCTCTCACCGACCTTAATGGCGCCCTAAGGGCAACTCGAGAGGGCAGGCCTTCTAAAGGATTTAATTGCAAAAAAGAAATGAAAACATGAAAGAAGAGAGTTTGGATTTTTGATCACCCATTGAAGGGGAGAGCTTAATACCTATCCCTTCAAAGACACAAAAAAAGGGTTCTTTTTAACCTTTTATTGCAATGATTTTCTAATCTATTTGGAGATGTTGCTCCAAAAAAGCATGGCGTTCAATTTTAACTTTCATCTCAATTGTGAAACAGAAGACAAGTTTGTTTGTGGTTTATTTTATTAGCACCAAATTGAAGTGTTTGTAAACTAACCCTGCAAAAAATGATGTTAGTAAGCACATGCTGGGCTATCCAGCCTAATTTTCCAATTATAGAGCTCTATCTTTTTACAGACAAAGAAATTATGATAAAAACCAGAATTGAACCAGGACAACAACAAAAAAATCTAATCTAACAATTGCAACTTACCTAAAAAGAAAATGTGAATTGATGTTAGATCAACTACGAATTGATATATCATCAATTGTGAATTCCTATTTAAGCAATTGCAATGTGATGACTGATCAATTGCAAATTGATATAAGATCAATTGCTTATCAGTAAAAATAATTTTTTTTTTGTTTTTGAATTTTTAAGAAACAATAGAAAAAGACAGAAGATAGAAGGATTATTCTGCAATGATATTATCCCACACCACTCGAGCCATCACATCAATATCATCGTAAAATTTGTACTTGGATAAGAAATGGTGGATATTTATATGATATTGAGCAATCTCCTCTTTTTCTTCGATTTCACGAAGCTCCCTTTCTTCCTTTAAGAGCCTTTGATATGTCTTTTGTTGTCTCTTATGCTATTTTGCCTTCCTTGCGCCTGAAATTTTGAAAGTCACCTTTCCTGCCATTGAATTAGATACATTTTATATGCAGAAATTGAAATTTTTGGGTTAGGTGCCGCAAGACCAAATAATGACAAAATGACATAAGACAAATTATTTTTGCAAATTCCTAAGGCAATTGCGAATTGTTTTTGCAATTGCAGTGCATGGACTAATTAATTGCGGTATACTATGCTATCAATTGTGGTGCGATATTTGCAAATGCAAATTTCTGCATAAACTATTGCGATATTAAGATCTCCTTTTGAGTACAGACTTGCAAAATCAATTTAAATAGACAATTAAAGTTAGCATGCTTTGACGCTGGGTTCACCAAATATACTCAAGTAGTAAATAAGTGTAAATTACATAATCAGATATCAAAGAGCGAATCACAACTCTAATCTAATCAATATTACTCCTAAATGACAATAGAATAATGCAACACCAATTGAATTGAAAGAATGATCTATTTAAAACTCCCTCAATTGAAATAGAAAGGCTTCCATTGCTCTTCTCCATTGTTGATGACGTAGATGGCTCTCAGGTATTACACTTGATTTCTTGCATGAGATGGAAAACAATTTTGAAGACTCTGATTCTGTGATTCTAGCTTGAATTGAGAAAATGATGTTGAATTTATAGATTTTCAGCACAAAGGGTGTGAGAAATAGAACTCAAGTGTTGATTGATAGATAACTGAAATTGATTGATGAGTGAACTACTCATGATTGATTTGTTAATTCATTTGATTGATTTGTTAACAAGATTGATTGGAGAGGGAACTCAATAGATTGACTAGTAAACTCATTTGAATGATCAGTAAATTGAATAGACTAGGGAGATGACTGAATTGATGGATTAGTCATAAAAAGCTGATTTTGAGTTAAAAAAGATGATTGATGAGTTAACTGATTAGACAACTGATTTGATCAATCAATTCTGATTTTAGCATGTGTTGTAGGAATTTGAAATTGAATTTGATTTTCATTTTCAATTTGGATTTGAATTTGGTCATTCGAATGCTAAAATGCACATGAAATTAACCGAAATTCAAATTTGGTGAAATGTGAATTTGATGATTTGGAATTAGATGAAATTAATTGAAATTCGAAATTGGGAGAAAATAAAATGAAATTGGATGAAATTAATTGGAATTAGAATTTGGGGATTTGGAGGAATTTAATTAATTATTTTAAATAATTTAAATAAAATAATTTAAACTTAAGAGATTGAATAATTAAATAATAAAGATTATTTAACTAAGGAAAATGTCACAACTAATTAAATAATTGATATTTAATTAATAATTGAGATATGGTTAATTGATTAAATGATGGAATGATAGAAATTAGATAATTAGGAGTGTTGAAGGGTGATGAATAGAAGAAATAATTAGTTTAATCAAGTAATTAAAGAGTTACTTAATAAAATAGATGAATAATTAGTGTAAAATTAATGAGACATTTTTAGGTGTCTACAATATCTATCTCCCCTTTCTTTCTCTTTATACACACCTCTCCGTCCTTCCCTACCTTCCTCTATTTCTCTAAATATATATCCCTCTCACCCTCTCTATCTATTCATACATCCCTCCCTCCTTCCCTCCACCTCTCTACTTACCCATGTCTATTTGTACTCTCTATCACCCCTCTCCCTTTCTGTATTTATCTCCTCTATCTCTCTATCGATCTATCTTCAGTCCTATTCTCTTTGTCTCCCCTTTCCATTTCTCTACGTATCTCTCTTTCCCACGGGGTCTTCATTTAGTAAACCTAGGTTATAGCACATGTGTTCATGACATACTAAAGAATCCCCCTATTTTCAAAAAACATTGCCCTAAACTCCTTTTTTGTCACCCCTTCCCAATACACAAGTTGAATTAAAAGCACCCTTATTTTCACCAAATATTGCATTTTTTCATAGCCTGAATTTAAAAACCCTATATTTTCACTCATAGGCAATATATTGTCATTTTTGGTATATTAAACCCCTCAATTTGAATGCATGTGATATAATATTCCCTAGCCAATGAAGCCCCCATGCTCTTTCCATCCCTCTCTACTTTTATCTCCCCTAACTCTCTACCTCCTTCCCTCCATACTACTATTTATCGCACCTTACTCTCTCTCTCTCCCTTTCTCTCCCTCCCTCTCTCCTTCTTTCTCCATACTCTTGTAGACACCTAAAATTAATTAAATTAATATTTAATTAATTTAACCTTTTCGCAGAATTAATCATATTAATTATGTTAGTCCTCCTTAAAATTAATTAAATTATATTTTAATTAATTTTATCACCTTATCCCTATAATTAATTTTGTCACCCCTTCCCAATACACAAGTTGAATTAAAAGCACCCTTATTTTCACCAAATATTGCATTTTTTCATAGCCTGAATTTAAAAACCCTATATTTTCACTCATAGGCAATATATTGTCATTTTTGGTATATTAAACCCCTCAATTTGAATGCATGTGATATAATATTCCCTAGCCAATGAAGCCCCCATGCTCTTTCCATCCCTCTCTACTTTTATCTCCCCTAACTCTCTACCTCCTTCCCTCCATATTACTATTTATCTCACCTTACTCTCTCTCTCTCTCTCTCTCTCTCTCTCTCTCTCTCTCTCTCTCTCTCTCTCTCTCTCTCTCTCTCTCTCTCCCCCTTTCTCTCCCTCCCTCTCTCCTTCTTTCTCCATACTCTTGTAGACACCTAAAATTAATTAAATTAATATTTAATTAATTTAGCCTTTTCATAGAATTAATCATATTAATTATGTTAGTCCTCCTTAAAATTAATTAAATTATATTTTAATTAATTTTATCACCTTATCCCTATAATTAATTTATCAAATTAATCTAGTTCTTCTAAAAATCATTTCAATCACCAACCTTAGTCAATATTTCTTCTAAATCTTAATTAGTTAATTAATTTTAATTAATTAACTAATGCCTTGATTCCTACAAATCACCCTCCTAATCTCTCTCATCTAGCCTAATCATGATTAACATTTCTCCCAATTTAATATTCCTCCACTCATTCTCTCTCCTCATGTCCCATCCTCCTAACTTGCCCACTTGAACTTTAATCCTCTATCAACCCACCTAATCACTCCCCTTAATCTTTTTCACATCCCTAATCACCTTGATTAGGGATGGGTCAACTCTCTACCATAACTGACTTTCCCATCTTATCCTCCAACCTTAAATGCCACCCACTTTTGGTTCATTCAAGGAATGTCAAATCCCTTGAATCTTTTCATGCCCCCTCTCCCCAAAGAATTTTTAATTCCCCCATTCTTTATTCTCCCCATGTATCTCCTTTTTTTGGAAATTTTAATTCCTCCTCTCCTCTCCCAAGGAATTTTATATTCCTTTCCTCTCTTGCAAAGGTACTTGGGGAATTATTCCCCATGTACTTGAGAAGTGTGGAGATAAAAAATGTCTTTATGGAAAATCTCTTGGATCTCCCACTCACTTTGAATCCTAGCCCTCCATTCCTCTTTGATCTTGGCCATCCATTTTGACCCCCTCCAATCTATAAATTGGAATCTTCACCCTTCACAATCATATCCATCCTTTTTATATTTTTGTGTTGTCCCTTTGAGAAAGAAAATCATCCATCATACCTACATCATGACCAAATATTGCCTCACATAAGCCAATCCATCCCTCACATCATCAACATCTCAATAACTTGTTGTGTACTGGAGAGAAATCCACATCCCTCAATCACAAGGAGAAAATCAAGTGGAGGTCTTGGGTTCAGGCTTTTACTTCCTGCTCAATCAGAGGAGGTGAAGAATCAAGGTGAAACAAGTTTACATTTCTATGTTTTTTTATTGTTTTTTATTGTTTGTTTAATATACTGCATGCTTGTGGTTTAGCTAACCCTAATTTCCTCATGCTCATTTTGGCATGCTTGGTGGGAGCCCAAGTCCCTTAACTTAATGTTTTTGTGATTTTTTTTTGCAAGGTTCGCACAGTTCTTGCATCACTGTCTCCATCTTGCATTAGCATTTGCGGCTGCATTTCAATGTCTCAGCTATAAAATCAAAGTCTTCGCTCTCTAGTTTTCAAAGCTAACAACTGATGAAAACTAAGAGGGGGGGTGAATTAGTATGCCAAAAATCTTTTCACTTAAACACTTTGCAAGACAAACAGTAAACCGGTAAAACAGTTTAGCAGACAAACCGGTTAGCACACATACAAACCAAATAGCAAATAATGCATTCACCCATAGAAGCACAAACACCATAACACAAGAGATTTTGATGTGGAAACCCAAATGGGAAAAACCACGGTGAGATGGAACTCACAAGTAACTATCTATAGAATAGGAACCAGACCGGTTAAGGTCAGACCGATTAAGGTCTTACAATGTTCTTTACCAAAACAGATCCTGTTAGGAATCTCAATCTCTGTTAGGAGATAAGTCCGATTAAAGACTACCTTGCTAGAGGATTTTAGATCCATAGATGTGAACCACCTTGTTAGAAGATTTACAAAAGGTTTTTGGGCCTACCCGGTTAAGGGCTACAAACTTGTTGAAGATGTGAGTAGTCAACGAGTGATCTAGCAAATAGCACAGATTGCTTGGTTAGATCCTTGATAGCTTGTTCCTAATGCATTCCAGCATTACTTCAGTCTTCTACACATTCATACTCTCTCCAACTCCTCAACCACCTTAAACCCTAGCAACAACTTCAACTATCGCAACAACAACAACCTAAAACCCTAGACATGATGTCCTTATAAAGGAATCTGATTTCATGTCGGTCCAATAGGATTACATTACAATTTCCTAGTCTCAATGCATCTAGACATATTCTGGTAACATGACACAAAAAGCACCGCTAAAGTGTCGGCACCATCAAACAATCGGTGGATGGTAACTCATCACAAAATGTCGGTTGGTAACTCATCACAGAGTATTACTGGTTCATACAAAATATTGGTTCAAGTAGAATGCCGGTTGCCGATTTGACAAAATGAAGACTGGGAAATACGTGTTCTGCCGCTTTGATCCTTCATACTGCTTGAGATCCTCGAACCGCTTGGGGTCAACATACTGCTTCAGATCGGTAATCACTTTCTGCAAAACACCAATAGTCTAAGGACTATAATGCATCATACTGGTTGGAACATGTACCGGTTGAGCTTTAACTTAAATACACAAAAATGATCTCAATGCAAGTGTGTGTCCATCAATGATAATCACAACATAATCATCAAAAATGCCAACAATCTCCCCCTTTGGCATTGATGGCAACACTTAGGAAATTTTGACATCTAAGTGTTTTACAACAAAAATATGCCAGAATCAAAATCACTCCCCCTAAGCATATACACTATCCCTTTTGTAGAAAATACAATGTATACTATTTCTTAATAGAAATAACATGAAAGTATACATCAAAACATTCAAAATTTATACTTCTCCCCCTTTGCCAACAATGACATCAAAATATTACAGATGAACACCTGTGTCATTAGGATTAAAAGAATAAAAGTTTATGACAATAAGGAATAAAACTTGTCAAAAATAGATTTGAAGTCCTACAAAAATTGTTTCATAGATAAGGACCAGGACTCAAGTAGGGAGGTGGCTACTTCTTTCTCTGTCTGCATCTGGGAGACTTGTTCTTCCATGGTGTCTAGTTGGCTCATCTCCTGTGTTGTCGTTAAGGCATCCAGATTAAGATAACACTTCTGAAGTATTTGCATATGTGGGAGTAGAACCAGTTGTAGCTCCTGCAAATCTCATGACCAGGTGCTTATCTCATGCTCTATTTTAGTAGACTAGATATGAAACCGGTGAATGGTTTGCCCATAAGTTGTAAAGGAGTCATATGGCAGCTTGAAGTTGCTCATATATAGCTGCAAATCAGATTGAAGCTTTTGCTTCTGTGCAAGTACATTGTCACAAAATAGATGGAGTTGGCAAATCTTGCTGAGTAGAAGATTCCCCTCATCTAGAGCACTCCTTATATCCTTCTGTGCTTTTTGCAGTTCAGACCGGAGCTCATTAAGCTTCTTCACCAAGGTAATGTTGAGAGCCTTTTGATGCTCTTTCTTGGCATTTGCCTCTGCTACCTCCTCTAAGCTCTGCACTTGATCATCCACTACTATGCATAGGAGCTTTAGTTGGGCCAATGATGAGTCAGTGCTGGGGAGGTTTGTGCCAGGTAACAAACAGGTAAGAGTGTCCACCGCCGCTTGGATCATATCTTGCTCCTTTTTCCTCCGTATTACTTCAAGGCGTTCTTGAGCAACCTTGATGCTCTACAGTAGCTCCATTTCACTTGCAGACTAGAGGTCAATAGGACTAGTGAGGTCAGCCAGTTTGGCTTGACTACCAGTTGCCTTAGGTGTCTCCATCTGCGTGCTATTTGCCGCTTCTCCTTTCTTGTCCTCCTATGTTTTCTTCTTTTCCGCTTCTCTTCTCTTTTCCTCTTCCTTATCCTCCTCTGCCTTCTTCTTCTCTGCTTCCTTCCTCTTCTCCTCTTCCTTATCTTCCTCTTCCTTCTTCTTTCCTACTTCCTTTTGCTTCTCCTCTTCCTTTCTCTTCTTCTCATCCTCTTCTTTCTTCTTCTTTGCATCTTCTTGTTTCCTTTTCTCTTCATCCTCTTCTTTTCTTTTCTTTTCTTCTTCTTTTCTCTTTTCTTCCTGTTTCCGCTTCTTCTCCTCTTCATCCTTTTTCTTCTTCTCCTCTTCTATGTTCTTCTTTTCCACTTGCTTCTTTGCTTCCTCCTTTTTGTCCTCAGTTTCCTTTTGCTTTACTTCCTATTCTGCCCGCTTCTCCCATCTTGTCGCTTCCAATGGTGTACCCTGAGCAACATCCTCTCCATCCAGATCATCGACATCAATAGTCTCAATAGGTTCAACAATTGGATTTCCTTCATCCTCAAACACTCGATCCAGTTTTCTCACTGTCGGTTCTTGTTTAGCCTTCCTATTAGCTTGAAGCACTTTATGCGTATGAACCGATGTTGTCATATGCAAATGAGTGTCTTTTTCAACATCATCAATTCTTCCTTCCAACAACCAGAGTCTTCTTCTTCTAGTGAAGAAGAGTCCTTTATTTTGGTTGATGACATCAAATAATTCTGAATTGGACAGGTCAGGAAAGTATTGAGCAAAAACTTTCTCCCTGATTTCCTATTCTTTCTCTATGTCAATGCACCATTTGTTATCTAGGGACTTATACAAAGAATCCGGTGTCTCAGATCTAATTTCTGAGGGCGACCGGTCATTAACACATAAGTACTTAATGATTTCTTTTTCAACTGCTTCTTTTTCATCATCATTGAAATCATCAAAACAATCAATCAAATCATTCAACACTTTTCTCCTAATGTTTTTGATTGTTCTTTGACAATGTGTCAAAGGTTTGTAGGAGGAGATGTCAATATTTACCGGTGCCGATGATGCCGGTTCATTCTTTGTCTTCTTCTTTGCTTGTCTTGTCTTCTTAGGTTTTTCATCAAACACAGTTTCTTCTAAGTCTGGTGAGGCATTCCTTGTTTTCCTCTTTCTCTTGAAGACTTTGGCAGGTGCTACTTCCGATTTCTTTTTGGCCAGTGACCGCTTGGTCACTTTAGGACTTGCTGTAGTAACCGGTGCCGATGTTGAAGGCACTGCCTTTCCTTTCTTTTCAAGAGGTTCTTCAACCAGTGCAACCCTTTCCAGATAGGTGTCGGTTATCTTTGCCTTGGGATCTAGGGGTGAGGTAATTAGGGTAGAGGCATACCCGTCTAGCATATCATACATCACCTCATAGCCCATAGGCTCCACCTCTTCCTGTCTAGGCTCAACAGCCTCCATTATGCATTGATCAACTTTGATGATAAAGCAGATATCATCTTCATACTTCTTGACCATGTCGCCGGATGTCCTCATCCTCAAGCTCATTTTGCTTCTAAACTCATCAAAATACTTGTTCAGAACATCACGATAGCCGGTTTCGACTACTTGCAAACTTTCTTTGATCTGCTTGGTTATTGGTTGGTCCGCAGACCATTGAATGTCTCGCACTCCTTGGAAGTATCCTTGGAAATAAAAGAATAATCTGACCAGTAGCTGACCAAACTTGAACCTCAATGCATTATCCTGTTTGATCGATTTAAGATTCAACAGGAGTTGCCTTTGCATACTGGTGCATAGGTCAAATGATGCATCCTCCTTGATCATCTGATAAGTGACATTTACCGCTGCAGCAGATACAGAGTTAAGTCTGCTGGCAGAGAATGTCCGATAGCCTATCACCATGCAGACATACTTGACTAGATCATCCTTGATTGAATTAACAGTCATACCTTGTGAGTCGCTCACTGAATCGGTGAGCTTGGACATTTCAATCTTGCTTACCGTCCTTAGGGCTGGCACTTCCCCTGTATTGCAGAAATCGGCGACGACATAAATTACTTGCAGTGTAATATCATGCGTTCTTTCCAGATACATCTTGTCACCATGAACTCTACTAAGAATGATCCTAATGTGATCATCTCTGAAATCCTCCAGGAAATAAATAGCATTGTGGAGCTTCTTCTTCTCCAAAATACTATACTCCGGTTTGATCTTTTTATCTTGTCCATAAAATAAACCTAGTTGCGAGTGAATTGCTAGTGACCCTAGGTCTTCGATTTTACAATCTATGTAATCTGAGATTCCCTCTTCTACTATCACACCAGCTGGAACTTGTGATAGGGCATTATATCTAGACTTGTGTCGAATAAAGCTTGTTGAATTTACAGATGTACTAGTGCTAGTATGGGATCAGAAGCCATGATAGAAATTGAAAACTCAAAAAATACCTTTCAGAAATCATGAATTTAGTGCTTTCAGATTCTTCTCCACCTCACACTCCGTCAGTTGCAGAATCACCACTTTGCATTCTTCACTTGACCATTTGCAATTTGAACTTGAATCTCCTTCAAGGTTTCCAACTTTCTCTGAATCGCAGCACAAATCACTTTTTCGTCGCTCTGCACTGAAAAACCTTCTTCGCTTTGAAAATGATAGTGAAAAATGATTTAAAAATTCTTTTTAAACATATTCCTCACCTACCACATTTAATGCTTCACCATTAGGGCATAAACCCTAATTTACCTTTTACTATTCCGGTCTTCCACCAAGTGATAGGTATCGCATACCGGTTAAGGTCTTTTACCAGTGTAAACTGGGGGTTCGAAACATTTTGCCATTTGCTCCCCCTAAGCTTTTTTGATGCTTAGTTTGCCAGTTCTGATATTTCCACACTAGGTGCAGAAACCGATTCTTCTTGTAACACCACTAGTTTCTTCTTCCAGGTTTTGTTCATATCTGCTTGAACAGTGGCAACATCAATCTTTCCTTTCGGAGTGATTGGCATATCATTAGATATGTTCTTTCTTGATCTATAGAATCTAGCAATGTGACCCGGTTTGTTGCAGTGATAGCAGACCAATCCAGGTGCTCTCCAAGGTCCATTATTCATGTTGTCATTCTTCCTCCTGCATATTGCAGCAGTGTGACCATGACCATGACAGACAATACAGTTTTCTCTCCTTCTGGTTGCCGCTTGATAGCCACCACTTCTTGACTGATGATTGAAGGCATTAAACCGGTTGTGATTCGAGTTCACAAAAGGTTCAGGACCAACTCCTTGGGTCCTCTGAGGATATCTTCCAGTGTTATTCATAACAGACCTGCATTCAAATGCTCTATGCCCAAACTTGTTGCATGCATAGAAGTTACCATTGAATTTATAGGATCTAGGCTTATCATTTAGAAAATAAGAAAAATTATTGTAAGCCTTACTCCTACACATATTGGTAGTATGTCCTTCTTTAAGATAGTTAAAGCAAACAGGTTTAAACTTTTGCTTACCTTTATCCTTTGATGTCGGTTGTTCCTTTGATGCTCCAGCACTTGTACCAAAGGTCTCACCTTCCTCATGACTGGAATAACCAAGTCCATCAGTATTCTTGATAGGTTTGGCAGATTCAAGCTTTTGCTCTAGCTTGACAGTACTCTTGTTGAACTTAGCAAGTATTTCCTTTGACTCAGAGAGTTCTTTGGAAACAACAGCATTTGTTTCCATCAGGTTTTCATTCTCAGAGATGGTAATGTTTAGTTCTCCTTGCATGTCTTCCTTTTCCACTTTGCTCGCATGGAGTAAAGCAATTAAGGCACTGATCTCTTGCTTCAGCTTGGAGTTTTCATGATCTTTGTCTTTGACCAGATCTTCAGCTTTCCTCCGGTTCTCAAGTTCTTGACACATTCGAATAGTTAGTCCTTCCAATTCTTTTCTCAGATTGGAATTGGATTCATTCATCTTTTCAACTTCTTGAATCAGGGCTTCCATGTCCACTTCATCAGAGGAACTATTTTCAGATAGCTCCTTCAACTTTTCTGCATGTTCTCACCTCTTTGCTTGAGAGGCCTTATATTTGACCATACGATCATCATAGGCTTGCTCAGACTGAGTGAGCCGATGAGTAAGTTCCCTCAATGTGTATTCCCCCATATCTCTTTCCAAGTGGTTAAACTTATAGAAAGGTAGGCTCTGATACCAATTGATGAATACTAAGAGGGGGGGGGTGAATTAGTATGCCAAAAATATTTGCACTTAAACACTTTGCAAGACAAATAGTAAACTGGTAAAATAGTTTAGCAGACAAACCGGTTAGCACTCATGCATTCACCCACAGAAGCACAAACACCATAACGCAAGATATTTTGACGTGGAAACCCAAATGTGAAAAACCACGGTGAGATGGAACTCACAAGTAACTATCTACGGAATAGGAACCAGACCGGTTAAGGTCTTACAATGTTCTTTACCAGAATAGATCCTGTTAGGAATCTCAATCTCTGTTAGGAGATAAGTTCGATTAAAGACTACCTTGCTAGAGGATTTTAGATCCACAGATGTGAACCACCTTTTTAGAGGATTTACAAAAGGCTTTTGGGCCTACCCGGTTAAGGGCTACAGACTTGTCGAAGATGTGAGTAATCAACAAGTGAGTGATATAGATTGCTTGGTTAGATCCTTAATAGCTTGTTCCTAATGCATTCCAGCATTACTTCAGTCTTCTACACATTCATACTCTCTCCAACTCCTCAACCACCTTAAACCCTAGCAACAACTTCAACTATCGCAACAACAACAACCTAAAACCCTAGACATGATGTCCTTATAAAGGAATCTGATTTCATGTCGGTCCAATAGGATTACATTACAATTTCCTAGGTTCAATGCATCTAGACATATTCTGGTAACACGACACAAAAAGCACCGCTAAAGTGTCGGCACCGTCAAACAGTCGGTGGATGGTAACTCATCACAAAATGTCAGTTGGTAACTCATCACAGAGTATTACCGGTTCATACAAAATACCGGTTCAAGAAGAATGTCAGTTGCCGGTTTGACAAAATGAAGACTAGGAAATATGTGTTTTGCCACTTTGATCCTTCATACCACTTGAGATCCTCAAACCGCTTGGGGTCAACATACCACTTCAGATCGGTAATCAGTTTTTGCAAAACACCAATAGTCTAAGGACTATAATGCATCATACCGGTTGGAACATGTACCGGTTGAGCTTTAACTTAAATACACAAAAATCATCTCAATGCAAGTGTGTGTCCATCAATGACAATCACAACATAATCATCAAAAATGCTAACAACAACATTTTTTTGCAAGTTTTGAGTTTTGCCATCCGTGCCTATAGAATGACATCTCTACCTCTATTTTACCATCTCCGCGATGATAATTTATCTTAAATTTAAATCTGATAAGTAACGATTTTGTGGTCCTGAAGCTGATTATTTTTCTTAGTAGGCCAAAATTTTGTCTGCATAGACGACATTGTAGGAATGTCATCTACGTAGGCATCATTTTATAGAATATCGTCTATGTGAATATCATTTTGCGAAATGTTGTCTGTGCATACGTCGTTGTACAGAAATATTGTCTATGCCTACCTTTTGATGTCTCTGCTCTAGTTAGCTTTTTTGACTAATTTTGCCAAATCCTTTCATGTTTTTGCAACTCTATCGACCATCCAAGGCTAAACTCTTAAACTACTAACCATATTTTTTGCAAATTTGTGTGTCCAAGACTTCTTTTATATCACTAAGTGTATGTTAGGATTCCATTTCATGCACTAGTAACTAGATCATCATGTTTGTCGTGTCTGAGTCGGATGGTAGGTATTTGCTACCCCCTTGTGAAAGCTTGAGTGATAAAAAAACTAGACCTATCCCCTTTGTTTTTGCCATAGTTTAGAACCTTTAGATGGCCTACCTCTCGAGAAGATTTAAGTTGAGTGAGAGGGAACAACCTAAGTGGTACTCTTTTGATCCGCTATATAAATATTTGTGAAGGTGATGAAAGTCATTCTCACTTGGTGTCAATGTGTTATATCAACAGACTGTCTCCTCTAGTATCCTTGTGATGTTCTAAACCCTCATTTTGAGGGCTGGGAGGCCTCTTAATTGAGTGAACTACCACATGTATATCCACCAGTATTTTCCCAAAAGTTCACTAAGAACTTATTGTTTAGTGGCCAAAATCTCATTTGCTTGATAGTGCAGGAGGTCAAATCTTTGAAGCCACCCCACATCATAATATTTAAAGTAGAGATAGATGTCCCCTAGTTCATAAGATCTATGAATCTTTGGGGTATGAGATTCTCATCTTCTTGAGAAGTGAGTACCATGGTGAGGGATCTAGTGCTACCAAATCTCTATCTATCATCTTTGTTTGAGTATATGGAGAAATCCAAGTGGAGAATCCACAAGTAGAATCCTCTTTACAGCCTAGGCAATGCATGCTATCACATGTTTTCAATTATGTATACTAGTGAATTCTATAAAATTGGGCTAATCTAGGCCCTCCACTTTCATGCCTATCTCAAGTGTCATGTTGGCCAACGTGTATTCATGCTTGATATTTCAGGTAACCGCTACCATTTCTCTTTCTTTCATCATCTATCAATTCTTCCATAATGATTTTCCCCCCATCCTTAAGGACACCACATTAACCTAATTAATCTTTTAACTTAAATTTAAAACCATCAATTGGTAATCCTAATTCAATATCAGGACCTTGCAAAGTCTAATTTAGATCTTTATGATTTGTTGATCCCTAGAAAGTATCTATCTCAAGCACCTTACTTAACTAGTCCTAATCATTTGGGTTGATTTGAGCCCTCGTCCTTGTCTAATGTTGCTTAGGAACTTGGCTTATCCTAAGTAGGAGAAGACTTAATAAAATCAAATCCTAATCCAAAGATTTGAATTTATCCTTGCTTGGTTGTTACCTTGCTTTGCGGCTCACATCATTAATCCTTACACCTCACCTAATCCTAATCCAAGGATCAAGGTGTTATCCAAATCCAAATCAATCTTGTCGTAATCCAATGACTAACCTCTCCAACCTCTCATCTAATCCAATCATATCAAATAAATCCTAAATCAAATCCAAAAATTTCTATGTCCTAATGCTCACTTTTCATCTCACATCTCGTCATCATCTCTTGATCACTTTGATCGATATCATCGCATTTTCTTTCCATCTTTGTCATCTAGAGGTTACCCTTGCATTGTCTACACATTCTCACAAAAGAAAAAGTTGGTTTCCCATAACCCACATTCAAACATCATGGGTTGGTTTGAAGAAATGGTTATGGAAATTCAATGATCACCCTATCAATCATGCCCATCCAACTCATGCACACCTCAAAGTTATCCAACTTCCACCAATTCATATACCCCACCCCAACCCACTTACGAAGTCAAGCCCATAAGCTATACCATATCTTCATCCATTCTAGCTCACCCGATTATATCCAATCCCAATCCATCTTTCATTTCTTACAATACCTTCATCACCTCCACTCACCATCCAAGTCACTTACACCATAATTATCCAAGTCTTCATCCTAATCCCCCACTACATAACCCCAATATTACATCTAATCCTAAACCTTCACATAATCATATTCCTCCAACATCCACATCATCCCCATCCCCTAAGTCCTTTCTTCATAGTTTTATCCAAGCAATCATAGCAAAGGAGACAAAATACCCGTCTCAAAATAAAGTTTACTAATCTCCCCAAGTCATACATCCACCTCCATCCCCTCCAAATCAAGACAAAAATCAATCCCCCAAGATTCATGATACTCTCATCCCTCCATCTACCCAAGTTTAAAAATCTATATCCTCCTCCATCACACCATCCCCACAATCCCAAATATGTCAAGACCTTGTTCTAGAGCATGGTACAATAGGTTCCTCTCTAGCTCAAGATCAAATCATCACTCCTCATGATTCCGCTCCATCTCAAATCCAAGTCTACCCTCCACTCCATCTTATGATCCCAATTCATCCCATGACCCTCTTACCCCTCCTTAGTCCCCTTGTAATCCCATTCCATCTCAAAATCCAAGTATCCCCTCCACCTCATTGCATGTTCCCCTTCCATCTCAAGATCTAAGTATCCCTTCTGTTCCACCACATGTTCCCATCCCAAGTCAAGATCAAAATGTCCCCTCATCTCCATGTCATGATCCCAATCCATCTCACAGTCCTAATATTCCTCCTAATCACACACATGATCTTAATACTCCACATGATCCTAGTCCTCCACAAGATCCCATCACCCCTATCCAAGCCATCCATGAATCCCATACCTATCAACTTGGTTCTTCCACCTTCATCCACTCTAGTTTCCTCCACGGGCTTACAATTCTTTCCACTTCCTATCCCCCTCAAAATGGACTCACATATTGTTTTCAAAATGACAAGTATCCTATTCGAAACAAAATTTGTCAAAAAATGAATTATCAAGGTAAAGGTTTAGGCCTCCATGAACAAGGCATATTGGAACCCCTTCAAGTAAAAAAATATACAAGTTCATATGACCTTGGCTACAATTTTCATTCTCAAGATGTTGGTGTATCTTTCATCCCTCCTAAATCCAAAATCCCTCTATCTAAATCCAAATTTTCCCATTGCCCATCTTCCAAATCCTTTTTCAGCCCTTATGTCCAAAAGTTTGTTCCTTCCTCATCCACATCCAATTTGGGGCCTTATTTTATAAATCTCAACCCTCCATCCCTTCCATCCATCTTGGGTCCTTAAATCCCTCCATCCACCGCTCCATCACTTGAAATTATCCCTAAGAAAGATCAACAAAGGCACACATCCTTGAATTCCTTCCAACATTTTCCCTCGATCATCTCACCCATAAGATCTCCATGTCATACATCCTCATGCACTCAGACCATTATTATTGGAAGTTATTTTGATGCTAAATATCACATGCATAAAGCCAAAAATCCACAAAAATACAAGGATCAACATGTCCCATCAAAAAGACATGCTCAAGAAAAGAAAAATATGACCCAAAAGAAAAAAAAAATCCAAAAGGCCACAAAGGCTCGAAAAGAAAAAATCAAAAACTATGTGGATTCGAAACTACTCATAAAAGAAATGCATCTCGATGTAAAATCCAAATTGGCATCCAAACTTGCTAATTCAAAATTTCCCTCCACTCATAAGTCCTCCATCTAATAATCCTCCATCTTCAAAATACATTTTGGGCCCTTACATCTCAAAACCTACCATCCCAATTCCATCATCCCCTTTATCTATTTTGAGTCCCCATGTCTCAAAACCAATATTTTATCCTCCATCTAATTCAAAATACTCTCCTCCACAACTCTACCACCCCTCAAGGTGTGTACCAATGTTGATCTTCCCAACATCTCCATCCATTTATACACAAGTCTTCCAATCAATGTTGATCTTCCTAACAACCCCATCCATTTATACACAAGTGTTTCAAAACCTCATCCATCATCCAACCTCCATTTTCCATAATCCAATTCCTTTAATCCAATCCTTTACATAAATTATTATCCTCCTCCATCTCCCCATCCGTTTCTACCAACGTCTATGAGCATGCCTCCAAAATGCATTGGTCCATTATAGTACATCTTCAAGGGACACTATCCATGAAACTCAATGCTTGAATCATTCCTCCATACCTCTTTCACACAAACACTATCCTACAAATCTACTTGTTCCAATCCACTTATCATCATCCTTATCTGTCCATACTATTTAAAAATAAATAAAAAATAAAAATCCATCTAATGATAAAAACCCCGCGTGGCACCTTGGGTAAGTACCATGATGAAAACTTGGTAAACAAGTGTCATGTGTAATCTCCTCATTCTCTTGCACTCTACTCTTGGGGGAAAACTTCATCCTAGCCATCCTACCATCCACATAATCTATTTATCCTTCATCCACTATCCATAATACTATCCAATTCCATCTTCATTCCCCATCTATGATCTTGATTATCCTCCATATACCTTATCCTCTATCCACATCCTATCTAAGTCCATCCTACTTTCCTATCTTTGATCTTGACTATCCTATCCATATCCTTCATCTCATATCCCTCATCCTATACAAATACATCCTTCATTCCTACTTACAATCTTGGTTAAGCTAGAAGAAAAAATAATATACATGCATGCTTTGGAAAAGACAAGCCTAAAGTCCTCCTCCATAGATATCCATTACACACTATCCTTCCATCTCATACATCTTTATCCACCATCCTTCCATCCATAATTCCACCACCTCTAGTGTGTTGCATTTTACTCCTTTGCAACATAGTTCTTGGATCCCCATTCCACCTATCTTTCATCCTTTAGTCCTCTATCCATCTACTTAATCCCTCCATCTCCTATACAAGCAATCTCTCCACCCCTCCATCCTTATACCAAGATTTGGTTCTCCCTTGTCATTGGTCTCACTCCATTTATTCTATATCAACCATTCAATCCCACCATATCTAATCATATTCCCCATCTCATCCAATCCTATTCAATCATTATTCCCCTCCAATCTTATCCAATTCATTTTATGATCCCTATCATACTGAGCTTCCTCATCTATCCGAGCTTGCCTTGACTTATGCATAATCCAAGCACATATCCACCATGTGTTAAATAAATCCAAATGAAAATCCTCTCATTTGTAGACCCCACACAACTATCTTATATTTTATCGTCTATCAATGTATCCACATTCTACCCATTGGGATGCATCCTTCCCATGTCTGGCAGTTTATCCAAATCCACCATCCTGTCCATCGAGATGTATCCTTCCCATGTATGACAACTTATCCAAATCCACATCCTACTCTTAGCAAAATATGTTTGTTGGTCATGTGAGTTGTTTGCATTCTTGATATTTTTGCTTTGATTTTCATTTTGTGTCTTATGCCTACACCTATTCGGGGCTACCTTGATTATTCTATATCCAAGTATGTCTTGGATTGGTGTATATTGGGGCATTTTTTGTGGTATGACATGTTTGGTGGTTTTTCTCTTGTAAAATCCAATAGTCTCGCATTTACACCATCATTGGTGTTCACAAATCTTTGTGCATTGAGAAAACCTCTTGTTTGAGAGTCCAATCCACGCATAAAAAATTCACAACATCCTAACTTTTATAGTCGATGGTGTTGATCATCCATTGCAATATCAAATGTAGGGTTTCTCTCCATATTTTACACAACAAATCCCATCCATCCATTCATCTCCTTCATCATTTTTGTCCATTTGTCATGAGACTTCAATTTATTCATTTATCCACCCCTTCATCATCCTTATCCTTTTCACAACCTTAATTATCTAGTCTTCCTATCCATTTTGAGAGCACACTTGTGTTCTTAGAACCTGCATGTCCTCTCAAGGGGGCATACCACTACCTCCTCATCATCCTTCCTAACTCACCTATGACTGGGGCATCTCTTTATCCTTTCCATCCACTATGTTTTATTCTTATTTGATATAACATCACTTCATGACACTATATCAAAGAGGGGCAAAATGTAGACACCTAAAATTAATTAAATTAATATTTAATTAATTTAGCCTTTTCACATAATTAATTATATTAATTATATTAGTCCTCCTTCTTAACATTAATTAAATTATATTTTAATTAATTTATTACCTTAGCCCAATAATTAATTTATCAAAATTAATTCAATTCTTGTAAAAATTCATTTTAATCTCCAACCTTAATCAATATTTCTTCTAGATCCTAATTAGTTAAATAATTTTAATTGATTAACTAATGCCTTGTGTAGACACTAAAAATTGTCCTAAGTCTTCGACGACACTTTTCACTAACCTTTTTCATCTAAACTGATTAAATAATCTTAATTATCTAATTAGTACTAATATTATTCTTCTAGTTTCCTATAATTAAATAATCTTTAATTATTTAATTATTGTTCTTCTAAACTATTAATTAAATAATCTTCATTTTTTAATTAATATTCATTATCTCTTTCTAATTAATTAATCTTGATCTTAATTGACTAATCCTAACTATTCCTCTTTGATTAAATAATTCACTTAATTATTTAATCCCTTTATTATAAGCTAATTATTCTTCCATGATTAAATAATTATTTTAATCATTTAATCCTCTTTCTCCAATTGTTCTAATTAAATAAATTTTAATTTATTGAATTGTCATGTGTGGGTGAAATAAATAAATTTTATTTTATTGACGACCCCACTTATCTCTTCTACTTTCTAATTTTTATCTCCCTTATCTCTTCAACTTGCTAATTTGGTATTTATGAGAAGATAATTAAAGATTTTATTATTTATTCTCATAATATCTTCTCATTTGCTTTCTTCTATCTTCATCCTTCCCTGAATGGCAGCTTTGTTGTGCACTCAATCAAGTCCATCCATCTAGCCAAAAATATTTTCAATCTTAGCCATCCAATCAATCATCTTTTCTATAAACTGAGCTCTCATTTCTCATTTTCAACAACCACATTTTTCGAGTATCCTTACACTATCAATTTCGCTTGCAAATCTTGCTTTCACTTGCAATTGTGCTTTGTAGGTGAGATCCCCAACATATTTGAAGGAGAAAGAGAAACAATGGAGGTCAATTGAAGGAGATTGTAGTTAGTTTGCATTTCTTGTTTATATCTTATCTTCAATTCTTTCGTTGAATGTATTTGGATCCATTTCATTGTGTACACAGGAAAATGTGGTGATCAAAATGAATAAATCGAGATCAAATGACCTACATACCAATGAGACTCTTAGTGTAAGTATAAACTAATATAAACTAATTTAACTTCCCAAGGGGTGTCCCATTGTTCTCTATCTCACAGGATCCCTAAAACCAATGTTTTGCTCTCAGATCATTGAGCAAATGACTTAGGAATGACAACTCCAAGAACGAGTGATATTGTGATCTATATGCATGAATGCATTCTAAGATCTATATGATATGTTAAAAACTATGATTCTTAAGCTAAGATTGAGATAGTGATATGATAAAGAGATTGACAAATTATCCTAACATGATATACTAGCATGGATATTCTATCATATGAAATGAAATGCTTCTAAATTTTATGATGATATTTTAACAAAGAGAGGCTAAAATGCTTAGTAATTTAGACTATAATGTAGATGCATGAAACTTGGATACAGAGAATGAGGAATGTGAGCTCTGTTTATAGGGAAAACAAGGCAATGGATGGTTAAGATTGAATAATTCTAACAATGGTTAGTATTGAAAGTTAATCAATCCATGTTTACAATTTTCACCAATGAAATGGTGACAATTGTCAACAAGAGGTAGCTTGACAGGAGATGCAAGAGGCATTAAAAGCCTGAGGAGACATGAAGGTTACCTTAGGAGGTAAGGTTATGGTTAGGTTAGGGTCATCCATTGGATAAAGCTTTTACCCAAGGGGTAAACTCTTGTGCAAGGGTTAAAAGGATAACCAAGGTTAAAGCCATGGGTGCTTGATAAGACCCTTGGGTTAGATGAGGGTTCAGTTGGAGATAGTGTCTCTAACCATGAGGGGAAGGTTGAGTTAACCATTAATGGTTTGGAAGACTTTGGGGACAAATTTGTAAGAGTCCTTCCAAATTTGGGGGAACTCAACAAGTTAGCTTGTTGAAGAAATATAGCCTTAAATGCATTTAGAAGACTTTCCTCCAAATTTGAGAAGTGACTTCCTCAAATTTAGGGAAAGGACATGATTAGGAGTTGATTAGGCCAATTAAGATAGTTTAGAAGAATCTAGAAGGCTCTAGAAGAGGTTTAGGAGGCAAGTGGGAGATGTAGGAAAATGCAAGTGGGGGGATTCAGGATTTTAATTAAAATAAAATTGCTTCATTTCAACCAAAATAGATGCAACTTGCATGAATAGAAGTGGGGGGATTTTTATAAATAAATTATATTTATTTATATGCAAAGGTCAATTTAATTAAATGCAAATTTAATTAAAAGGAAGAAAGGGGAATTAATTAAATAAAGAGATTTATTTAATTAAAGGCTAGAAAAGATTTAGGTGAATTTAATTAAATAAATTGAATAATTTATTTAATCAAATAGATGAAAATGAAGAAATTAATTAAATAGGATTTAATTAATAGGATGGATGGGGTTAAAATAAATATTAAATATTTATTTAAGAAGGTGGTCAGATTTATACATCTACATGTTGCCCCGCTTTGAAGTGACGTGTGTGCACATGTTGATTCAAAGAAAATTGTTGGATATGCTGCCAAAATTTTATCGATATAATGTTGTCACCAAAGTTGTCGATATGATTCCCTAGATAAAAAATTGTTTTGATATGATTATGTTGATATGAAGCTGATAGCATTTCGATATGATATGCTGATATGGAATTGATTGGTCGATATGGAGATGATATGATACTGATATGCATTTTGATATGATACAATGATATGGAATTGATTGGTTGATATGAAGCTGATATGAGACTGATATGGAGATTCGATATGATAATGCCCCCTTGGGAGATTGTTTGTGCACTAAAGGCATGATTGATCTCTCAAAAGAAGAATGTTATTTGAAAGATAGAAGAGTGGATAGTTGATGACATGCATGGGTTTGATAAGATTGATCAGATTGATAAGAATGAGATCAATTCTGGTTTCAAGAATGACACCTCCTGTATAAGACAAAGATGATCAAAACATTTGGTTTTAGGAACGATATATTTTGTATAAGACCCGATCAAAACATCTAGCTTCAGGAAAGATACATCCTATATAAGACATGATATAATGGATCAGATGAAATGGATTTATAGAATTGATAAGATTGAGATCAAGTCTGGTTCTAGGAATGACACCTTCTATATAAGACAAATATGATCAAAACGTCTAGTTTCAGGAACAATATATCCTGTATAAGACTTGATCAAAATGTGATGATGACTAGATGATGATGATATGATCTATGATGTGAGATGTATCTTGAAAATGAGATGTAAATAATAATGATATGAGATGTATCTTGAAAATGAGATGTAGATGATAATGATAATGATATAAGATGTATAAATGTAGCTAAATAAATGCAACTGAGTGTGAAATTCCACTAAATGATCATTGTAATCTTGTCATTGTCATTCCTGTTAGTTACTTTGTTTGTGCTCTTTTTGTCATCATTGAGCTTTTGATATGTTCAAAGTTAATACAAGCATCATGGTATAATTAAACCATGATGGCCTGAGTATAACTTACATGATTTTTGATATTGCAAGATGACACAAGCATTGAGGTATAATTGAACCAAGATGACCTGAGTGTTGCTTGTGTAAAACAAACAAGACTTAACCATTTGTATGTGCAAAATGGAAAATGTCTTCAATGATATGTTTTCAATCACGTCTCGAGACAAATTTGCATCATATGAATGATTGCCTCACAGATAGAAAACCAAAAAAAATATCAGATTTCTTCATTGCTTCTCTAGCTCAATGCATCCTTGAGTAGCTCGGGAGATCTAGTGATTCAGAAATCAAGATAAAAATAGTCAAAAATTTATGCCAAATGTAAAAAAATCATAATTCAAAATATATCATTCATCGTGTGTGTGTTGCATTTGTAGTTGGATAATGATCCTGTTTTCCAGTCTGATGAGTAGTTTTGAGAATGGTTTCCTTAGTATGCTACGATCCTTGTTTGTTGTCTGAATGCTAAAGCGAGATGAATGTTTCCCCAAGTTATGGACACTTGTCGATATGGATATATACATTGATCACCAAGCCATGGTGGGATATGATATGGATAACTATTTAGAGAATCAAGGACAGTGACTACACTAAGTATGTCTAGGATAATGTTGCACATATAAGTGTTCTGCGATGGCTATGGGCTTAGACTAGATGGAGTAAAGATATGATGCAAGTACCGATAGATAGAGGAGATTCTGTCTCACAAATAGCACCTATTGCCAGGTTTTCACCACTTGTTTTTATTGCACTTTTTAATTTGTTTTTTACTTTTTTGTATTTTCTGATTTTTTTTTTTCGTGTCACAAGGATCCTGTTTGCCAGGTTTTCACCATAGTGACGATTTTTTATACCTTTTTTGATTTTTTTTTTTTGCTTTTTTGCATGATCCATGCATTGGACGACTCAAGTGTAGAACTTCTTTAGATGGATGTTTTTGGTTGGATCATTGAGCACGTCCCCTTTGAATTTGACAACTGATATGCTCCTGATCCATAGGCTGATATGATGACAAATGGTGCCAGCCAATTAGGTTCAAATTTCTCCTTCTTTTCCCGAGTTTGCTGATTTTTGGGATTTTCTTTTAGAACCAGATCACTGATTTTGAAAGCCCTTGGGATGACCTTATGATTATAGCTTCTGTAGATTCTTTATTGATATGCCTTGAGATGATCAAAGGCATGTTGGCTATGTTCATCAAGCAACTCTAGCTCTTGTAACATGTTGACTCGATATTCCTCATCTGGAATGAGGCCTTTCAAGGATACCCAAAGTTACGAAATCTCTACCTCAATAGGTAAAATAGCTTCGGATCCATACACCAATGAATATGGTGTAGCTCCTATAGGTGTGAAGATACTTATTCCATAGGCCCAAAGTGCAGGATTGAGTTGCACATGCCAATTTTTGCCAGCATCATTCATGGTTTTCTTGAGGAATTTCAGATTTTTTTTGTTTGAGGCTTCTTCTTGACCATTCCCTTGTGGATAATAAGGTGTCAAAAAGAGATGTTGGATATGGAATCGCTCACAAAGCTCTTGGACATCTTGATTTTTAAAAGGTCTTCTATTATTTGTGATAATGGAGTTAGGGATGCCGTATCAACAGATGAGGTAATTCAAGATGAAGGAAGCAATCTGTTTGCCAATCATTGTAGTCAATGGAACTTCTTGAATCCATTTGGTGAAGTACTTAGTGGTCGTAATGATGAACTTGTTCCCATTTGACAAGGAAGGATGAATTTTTCTCACTGGATCAAGTCCCATTGACAAAAGGCCATGATGTGGTGAATGGTTGCAACTTTTTCACTGGTGCATGTATGAGGTTGCCATAAATTTGTTGTTGGCCACTTGGTGAAATTGATTATGTGTTGCATTGATGTTTTGTCATTGATGCCAACACTATTTGCTAGGATGCTTTACCGACACCCTTATGGTCCCGGTAGGCTGAGTGGTTTCTGGTTAACTTGGATCTGGCATGATCCAGTAGGCTCTGGTATAGTTTGGTGATGGAATTGGCTTGTTCATGATACTCATGCTCATATTTGGTCAGTTGGTTTTGGTCTGGTGATCAGATGCTATCTTGCTTGCTTAGAAGCTTGGTTTCTGGTTTCAGTGAGGGTTTCACCTGCAGAGCTTTTGATGAAGATCTTTGATGAATTGCATAAGTGGTGTTGGTGCATCTTCTAGTGGAGTTTCAAGATACTGTTGGTGATCATGTTCGAGACTTGGTGATTGAAGATCATTGCTGAAGTGTGTGGACCTATATTGGGTCCCGGTTGATCTAGGTTATGGACCAACTTTAGTATAACGTGTGGATTGGACCTATCGATGTATTTTTGGGATGTCTTATGTGTTGGATATTATTTGTTTGGTCTATGGCCGACATGGTATGTAATTATGTATAATTGGTTTATTATCTGGCGGCCAACCTAATTGTTTATGGTTGAGGGCTTGTATATATAGATGTAAGATCTCATTATAGATCATCATAGTTATTGTTAGAGGTCACAGTCAGGGAATGTAATGTGTGAATAATGTAATATCATTCAGATAGAGGAGTTGGTCGATCATTGGAGATTGAATTGGGTTTATGTAAGAGGATTTAGTCCTCTAGTATTGAGCTTAACTAGAACTATACTCAGGCATAGGAGATGCTATCTTTTGCAGTTCAACACTTCTTTGGATTGTAGTTTGGATTTATATGTAGTCAGTGAGGCTCCTTTTGTGACGAGAAGTGCACTATAGGCTGTTGGCCTTCCTACAAGTGCAAGCCCCTCAATTTTAATTCACATACTTACTGCAGAAGTATTATTTGATTGTGGGTAGGCTTCCCACCATGGTTTTTCCCTTTACCGGGTTTTCCACATACAAATGTTGGTGTCACATGGATGGTGTTTATTCTGTGATTATTCTCTATGCTTAATTGGTTTATTTGTTATTCCAGTATTAATGGTTTGGGTTTCGGTATTAAAGTTTAAATTGCTAATGGTTCCGGTAATCTTTGACAACAGATTCACCCTCCCCCCTCTCAGTTGTCTTCCAGTTATTTGAACTGTCTAACATTTGGCACTTAGGATATTTCCTAGCAAAATGATAAGACTCTTTCTCCATTGTCGGCCAATAATATCTCATCCTTAGAAGTTTCTTAGCAAGAGTAGGACCACTTGAATGCATACCACAATTACCTTCATGAAGCTCATGTAAGGCAGAGTCATATTCGTTATGATCAAGGCATCGAAGAAGAGTACCATCAAGACCTCAACGATAAAGTGTGTCAGCGGTTAAGGTGTAGCGGGATTCTTGTCGGATAAAGCTTCTTTTTTGGCTATGAGATAAGTTAGGTGGGAGGGTATTTTCTTTGAGATAATCATGGGGTTTCCCATATAGAGGGGAATCAGAACCGGTCAGGGCATAGATAACTTGGGATTTTGAATTGTCACAGGCTAGGGAAAATAATTGCTTCACCATAAATTCATAACCATTTTGTTTACAGAGAAGTTGTAGGAGCGAGGAAATAGTGGCCATTACATCAGCTGCTCTATTATCCAACCTTGGAATTTTCTCAAAGGTGATGTTCACAAAATACTTCTTGAAATAGTCCACCATGCGTTTGTAGGGCATCAACTTGTCATCCTTTGTTTGATAATAATTGTTGACCTAATAGATGAATAATTGAGAATCTCCATGGACTTTAAATTATGTGATTCTCCATTCCACAACTATTTTGATACCAGTAACCAAGGCTTCATACTCAACAATGTTATTAGTGCTAGAGAACATTAATCTGTAGGATCTTGGAATTTTGTGTCCTTCCGGAGTGACGAAGAAGATGCTGACACCTAATCCATGTTGGGTAGAGGGTCCATTAAAGTATAGGGTCCATCATTTGGGTGTGATAGTGAATACATCAGTATCTGGAAATTCCACCTCTAGTGGATTTCCATCTGGTAAAAGTGCCTTTGCCAGTTGATCTGCAATTGCTTGTCCTTTGATGGCTCACCATTCTATGTATTGAATGTCAAACTCACTTAGGATTATAACCCATTTAGCTAACCTCCCTGTGAGAGAAACTTTTGTAAGTAGATATTTTAGTGGGTCAATCTTTGCTACTAGCTTGATTGTATGGGCTAGCATGTAGTGGCAAAACTTTAGAGAGGCGAACACCACAGCCAAACAAGCTTTTTCAATGAGTGTATAGTTATGTTCATATCCATTCAAAGTCTTGCTAATGTAGTAGATAGCCCTTTCCTTTCCCACTAGATCTTCTTGTGCCAAAAGTGCCCCCAGTGACAGTTTTGTCCCTAATATATAGAGGATGAGTGGCTTTCCTGCTATTGGTGGTACCAAAACTGGTGGATTCATTAGATATTGTTTGAGCTGGTGGAATGATTCTGCACATTTGTCTTCCCACTTGAAATGTACATTCTTATGAAGTAGATGGTTGAATGAAAGACATTTATATGCCAACTGAGCAATGAATCATCAAATAGATTGTAGTCATCCCTGTCGAGATCTCAATTGGTTGATATTTTTAGGAGGTGGCATTTCCATGATAGCTTGAACCTTTGCTAGATTCACCTCGATGCCTTTTTCTAGTACTATGTATCCCAAAAGTTTGTCGGATGTTACCCTGAAGACACACTTCTTAGGGTTCAATTTGACATTGAATTGTTCAAGTCTTTGAAAGATTTTATCCAAGATGTCTACGTGCTTTGTTCTTGTGAATGATTTGGCTTGAAAATCATCCATGTAATCTTCCATAAAAGTGTGCATCATGTCGTGGAAGATTGTTGTCATGGCCCTCTCATAAGTTGCCCCAACATTTTTCAAGCCAAAAGGCATGACATTCCAGCAATATGTACCTCACGGACATGTGAATGCAATTTTATCTTGATCTTAAAGAGATATCTTGATTTGGTTATAGCCAGAAAAGCTATCCATGAGGGATAGCATACCATGTCCCATTGTTAGATCGACAATGGTGTCGATGCTTGGCAAATGAAAGTCATCCTTTGGACAAGCTTTGTTGAGATCTCTGAATTTTGTACAGATTCTAATGCCTTTATCCGGTTTGGACACTGCACAGTGTTAGAAATCCATTCTGCATAATCAATGGGTTAGATGAATTTGACGTCAAGTAACTTCTTTAGCTTTGCTTTTACCAAGATGGCCACATGTAGGTTCATCTTTCTTAATTTATGTTTTATAGGTTTAGCTTTAGGAGAAATGGACAAGTGATGCATGATAAGGTTTGGATCTACACCTGGCATGTTTTCATAAGACCAAACAAAATTGATTTGTTTCTCCTTGAAGAACTGGATGTAGTTCAATCTTTCTTGTTTTGTGAGTGATTCTGCCAGATGTATGATTTTGACTGCTGCTTCAGTGCCGATGTTTATTGATTGAGTTGGTTCAATCAATATTGTTGACCGCTCCTGGTAATATTTAGGAAGAGTGTCAAGTCTCCCATCCTTAGGTGCCTCAAAGAGGTCTTCACCATTAGATGCATCCTTTGTTTTTACTTTTTTGTGATCTAATACTGCCATTAGATGGTTTTCACCATTAGATTGATTTTCAATTTTGTTCTTTTTATGACTGAGAGACTTGGCACTCCCCTGATTGCAGATATCATCATGTGGTTGGCTGGTGGATCATATTTATGGATTAATAGAGTAGAGGTATTGAACAATGGCCTCATCATTTTGGAATATGGGTATATTGTGCTCAGGTTCTTCCTAGTCTATAAGGTCAGGATATATGAGCGACAGGGAGTCATTTGGCAGGTCAAGATTAGTCGTTGTGAGGGTCATGATAGAGACATTATCATAGTCATCTATAGCAGGGGTAAGGTCTATAATAGTCTCAATGTTTTCGATGGTACTCTCCTTGACATTGCCTCTTTCATATCAAAGTTGTTCATTCTCACTAGCCTCATAGATATGTTACGGTCTGAATTCAAATGATCTAGAGCTCAAGTCTTGTTCCTCATAAGGAATGGGTGTGTGTGTGTATTGTATCCACCTCAATATCCTCATAAACATCAAAACAAGTATCTCACTCATACTCATTAGAATTTGTTTCAAAATCGCTATCCTAGGTGGCTTCAGTGAATCTAACAGGTATGTTGTATGGTGAGAAAATATCACTAATAATTGACACAAGTTTGGTAGCTTTTTTTGATTTAGGATCAATGCTTTCTTGTACTCTTTGAATTTGTTCATACACCATTTCCCTTCTTTGAGTAGCAATTTCCTCAGGTCGTGGCTCAGACACGACTTGATCAGGTTCTTGTACATGATGTATTTTTCTATAAGAAGCTTCCTCCCTTTGGATAGCGAGTTCTTCTTGTTGCTTTTCTTTTTCTTCACGCTCTTGGTGTTTTCTTATCTTTGTAGCTGCTTGATGTAGTGCTTCTTTCCATGAATCTTTGATATGTTTTATCTTTTCTTTCCATTGAGGTTTTTTATGGTGATCTTGCTTTTGCACAGGTGGAACATGTTGGTCATACCAAAGTCTTGTCTTGTCTTTTGGAAATTGTGAATGGGGTTGTATGGGTTCTATGATGCCTTCTTGATGCTTTCCAATAGGACCTTTTCCTTTGTACCCCATGCGTTGCATGATTCTGAACCCACTGCCATAGTGTTATGTTGGAATGACCACTTCTAGGGCAACAACTTTGATTTCTTCTTGATCTTTATATAGCCAACTGAGGATGTATTTGTCTTCTGAATCTTCTGCTAGTGTGCCTATTTGTATAAATTTACCATCAAAATTCTTGATGGGTTGTGATTCCTGGTGCCTTGATGTGGAAGGTTGTCCATGAGACCTTGGTGAAGTTGGTAACTTAGATAGACACAGGGGTTCAAAAGAGTACTCCCCCATGCCTTGGTCATTTATTTTCATCTTTTGCTCAAAGTTTATGGACAATGATTTGATTTTTTCTTGATCTTGAGATGATGAGAAAGTTTGGGCCTCCCTGTTGTGTGGAACCAAGCTATCTTGAGTTGTCCCCATCGTATTGCAGTATTGAAAAGGGTTAGTATCTGCAAATATTGAAATTTCTTGTCCATTGTAAGGGAACTTGAGATATTTATGGTACATGAAAACTGTTTGCATTTCATGGATCCATGGAAGACCCAATAGTATGTTGTATATCAAGTCTATGTCCAAGAATTGGAATAATGTGTCTCTTTGTACAGGCCCTACCTGAATGGGTAGTACCATTGTTCCTTCAGATGCTACTCCATAGGGGGAGCAACATAGTGGGGTATGGGAGCTTGTGCCTCCACTTTGGCATTGTTGTCAAAGGGGGAGAAGATATCTGATGATGAAGATATATGTTATAGCTGCACTGGTCTATGATGTTTATAATTGCAATGCTACACTAAGTATTGCCATCAATGCCAAAGGGGGAGATTGTTGGTATATGATGAGCCGGTATGATGATAACGTATGTTTTCATTGATGTCAATAAGTGCAACAGAACTGGTATGAAGATTGGAAGAAGTTGGAGAACTGATATGAAGAGATGAAGTGAACTGGTGTCAGGATTTCACTAAGTGTGACTACCAGTTGGTAGTCTTAGCTCTAGGGTTTCCAGTTTGGAAATCTAGCTTGTGTGATGCGACTGGTGACATTTTGTGATGAGTTGGCTAAGAGATAAGGATGAGATCGAGATGCCACGACAGTTTTGTGCACATGAAGGATTTCCTTGAGGATCTTGCATGTGAAGATCGATTGCATTAAATGTCTACCTCAGGAATGAACATTTTTCTTAGCGGTATGTGAGGAGAGCATGATGGGTTACTGATTCCCATATGCGGTGGAGAATGGATGATAAATAATGACTTGTGATCTGTTTTAGATTGTTTTATTCTATGCAAAGTGTTTGGATGGCCAGGATTGGACCGCTTGTAATTGTAAACCTAAAATGCTTAGGGTTTAGGGTTTATGTTATCGACCTAATTGTTTTATATAAGGTCGATGATGTTTGTTATTGTAAGTTGTTGGCAAATGTTGTGTTTATATCTGAGTGATGAGATACTTGCCAGACCAATGAGTGGAAAACTACAGAGTAGAGGAGCTGAAAAAGATCTACATTAGCATATAGTGTTGTTATGAGTTCAGAGCTTTACCTATTGTCTTCTAACCATTTCAATAGTAGGAAAATCCCTTTGTCAGGTAGCTTTAACAGGATTATTGTAAAACCTCTAACCAGGTGACTCAAGTTCATTGAGTTCTTCAAATCCTCTAGCAAGGTAACCTTTAACATGGTTTCAACCTTTAATAGGGTATATAGCCATCCCTTAATCGGGTGATCTTTAATAGGATCAGTTCCTAGCAGAACCTTATTGTAAAGTCTTTAACCGGACTAGGCTCCTAACAGAGTGAGCTTCAAAAGAGTTCAAAAACAAGCTTGTGGGTATTCATCCCCACCGTGGTTTTTCTCATTTGGGTTTCCATGTGAAAAATCTGTGTGTTATGAGTTGTGCATTTTTCATGTGATGATTGTGCAGTCTTTGTATAAGTGATTATGCATACAAAGCTAATGGTTATGGTATTAGTGATACAACACATGTATATGTGTATTGGTGAAGTAGTTATCAAGTGTTGAATGATATTTCAAGTATTCAATTTTACTGGTTTATCTGTCTGAAGTCTTACTATGTTTAACCGGTATTGCCATGGTTAAGTTCAGTGATGAAGACAACCGGTTAGCATTGTTTTAACTTGATAAGTTGTTGAGAATTTTTTGTATGTATTGATTAACCCCCCCCCTCCCCCCTCTCAGTACCAGTTAGGGTATTTGTTGTTCATCATTATTCATCATGACTGAGTTGATGAATTGGAAGACTTAATTGATTGATTAGTCAGAAAAGTTGATTTTGAGTGAAAATGAGTGATTGAAGAGTTAACTGATTTGATCAATCAGTTTGAAAATGGGCGATTGAAGAGTTAACTGATTTGATCAATCAGTTTGATTTTCAACATGTGTTGTAGGATTTTGAAGTTGAATTTGATTTTCATTTTCAATTTGGATTTGAATTTAGATTTTGGAATGCTGAGATGAACATGAAATTCAAATGAAATTCACATTTCGTGAAATGTTAATTTGATGAAATGAAATTAATTGGAATTAGGTGAAATTCGAATTTGGGAAAAGATGAAATGAAATTAGATGAAATTAATTGGAATTAGAATTTGGGAAATTGTGGGAATAATTAATTAATAATTTAAATGAAATTATTGAAACATTAGAAATGAGCTAAATTAAATAATAAAGATTATTTAACTAAAGAATTAATCGTGATTAATTAAATAATTAATATTTAATCAATATTTGAGATGAGGTTAACTGATTAAAATGATTTGAGAATAGCAATAGAATAATTAGAAGTCGTGAAGGGTGATGATTAGAAGAAATAGTTAGTTGAATCAAATAATTAAAGAATTACTTAATTAAATAGACGAATAATTAATATACGATTAAAGAGATATTTTTAGATGTCTACAAATTTAAAAATTAAAATTAAAAAATTGACTAAATAATGTAACTAAATTAAAATTATTCTTCAATAGTTGTAAAGTAAAACAAAATAAATTAAACTAAAATAAAATAAGTATATTTCTATAATTAGAATTTTTAATTAAAAAAAATATTTGTTTGCTAACATTTCTTGGATAGGCGGTCTTGAGTAAATAACGAATATATAAAATATAAACAATTTAAAAAATGAAAATTATATAAAGCTAATATAAATATTCTAAACATATCAATGAGTTTGGGCTCAAATGACAAGGCATTGAGTTCTCATGTTGGAGACTTATGTTTGAATCTGTAATAACCCACCATGTTTAACCCAACAAATTTGACCATTCTTTTTTTTTTTTGTTTAATTTAATCATTTGTGTTTGATTCAATCGCATACTCTAAGCATCCATCCATTTGGATTAGGCATTCATCCATCCGGGATGAGCATCTAACCATACGGGTTAAGCATATGTCCATACGGGACATAAGATTTCAACTATCCAATAAGGGATAGGCATCTACCCATACGGGGTAGGCATCTATCCAATCGAGACAGGAGGTGCTCTGGCCAGAGACTTAGACTCATTGGGACCATTCAGGTCTTGAGCCACTCACTAAGTACTACACTCTTCTAACAGAAGTGCACTGAGGTCGCTGTCCTTAGGAGTAATTAAATAACATAATTCAAGCTTGAATTCCGCCTCGGAATTTGGCTTAAAGCCTCGGGATGTCAAGCGAATCCATACGGGATTCCTTCCGAGTATGCATTGAATTAATTTTTCCATTTTATTATAATTATCTTTCAAATTAGGATTCTTACTCAATCCTTCCTTACCAAGCCTAGACCCCACCCACGAACGTCTGAGTACAAGGGACAACTCTGTCCCAAGACTGCCTACATACCCACTTAGGCACGGGATCAAGGCGTAAAGTATGTAGTTCTATTTTCTACTCTATGGTTTGATGTAAACTGATTATTGGGTACGCAACTCTTTCTAGGGTCAATGTCCCAGACAATTTCCCTGCGTTTGCTACCCACGGTGGTAGCACTTAAACAAAGGCTCAAGATGGCCTATTGTTTGTGGCCTAAAACAACTACATCCTAACACCTATCATAAGTGTCACCCTTGACCAAATTGTCAATCACCAATATCTCTTCAAGATTAAATCAATTTCATAAAAGCATTTTACTTAACCACCCTAAAGGGGGTTTACTATGGTTTAACTCAACGGATGTAAAATCATTTAAAGATTATCTTATTAGATTATCGATCCAAGGGGGATTACCCGCCCCTTGGATTTTAACTTCCAAGTGTCCCTTATTACTCGCCGATGATTTATAGGGACAATGCCATAGATGTCGTTGATGTACCTTTATTAGGCGTTAAGTGCAGTAGTTCAACACGATGACATTACCCGTAAGCGTGACCCAAAGGCACTGTATATACCGAACGCTACTAGGTTTTGGTTTCCATCTCCCTTTATTTAGTTTTCTAACTAAGAGCTATGAAAACAATTACTAATTGAACGTGTATAATTTAATAATTGAAATAACTACTTGATGATTCATGTAGAATAAAAACCATAACTAAATTATTTATTATTCAAAACTTGAAATATAACTTGCATAACAATGACCATTATGAAACTTGCATATTAATAATTACATGTGTAACTTGCATGGAGATGAAAACGTCAATAAATGTAATTAATGTATAAGTAATTTGCATGATATAAGAATAGTGTAACTTGCGTGCATGATTAAGCAATGCATGATTCCTATGGTCATAGGTTTCAAAAATAGCGATTAATTTAGACATTTGATTCAAATCATATTAATGTGCAATAATGACTTTTAATGAGTCCAAAATACTGACTAAGTGACCCAACGAAATTTAAATAGTTTTTATAAAATTCCAATTATAAGATTTAACACAATTTAACCTATAATTAGAAAATTGCTTAAAGGAAATTAATAAACTTTACTAAGGACAATTATAAAATTTAATTTAATTTACAATTTAGAAATTTGCTAAAAATAAATACATTTCGAAATTACCTAAGTTTTTATTAAACTAAAATTTTGATTAAAATTTTTTTAAACAAAACTATATTGCCGCGCATTAAATTTTATAGTGGCATGTTTCTTTTTTTAAAAAAGGAAAAAAAGGGGGCAAGTGGGAGTGGGGCCCACGGGTCCCATCACCACTATAGGTCTATGGAAGTAGGCCCGCAATGATGAGGGGACCTCGTGGTCCCCTCCACTACCCTGCGGCCACTGTCGTGATAGTGACCGCAGGGGAAGTGGAGGGTACCACTTCCCCGGCAAGTAAATAACCGCCTCCTTGCACGCCATCCGAAAACTCACTCGGAATAAACTCCGAGACCATCCTATGTTAAAAGACACTTGCAATATTTAATATATATACATATGTATGTATATATATATATGTATATATATACATATATGTATGTATGTATATATATACATATATGTATGCATGTATATATATACATACATACATATTGTAAAGTGGAAAATCGAACCCTAAGTGTTCCCCCCACTCCAAGGAGAGAGAAAGGAGGTCACTAGGGTTGACGGTTTTCACTTAGGAGAGACTTTACATTCAAAAGAGGGGTTGAAACTCACAAGATCCAATCCCACACAATGCAAGACTGGATTCTAAATGAGTTTCAAGGGTTGAGACAACAAGGATACCCTCTTTTGTAAAGAATGTAGATAGAAGGATTGAACTAGTAGTGTATATAAAAGTAAGAAAGATTCGCTTGTAGACGGAGATAAGGACACGGGATGAAGCTGCGGACCTAAAATTAGCAGTAAAATGTCGAGACGATGTCGTCCTGCAAGTTTGAGCGAAAGTTGACGGGACGATGGCGCCCGGAGTGCACACGGTCCTCTGAAAAATCCGCGAAACGAAGGGGGATCTGTTCGTCTCTGCATAAGGATTCCAGATCTACAATTATAGCCGCATACCTGCAACCTACACACAGAAAAGAGAGGATGATTGGGGGGTTAGGGATTAGGGGTTTGCCTTCAGGTCAAACCCCGGTTTTGGAATTAACCAAGAAATGAGAATGCTGTAAATGTAAGTGTTTGTAATGTAATCAAGTACTGATACCTTGTTGTAAGAATGTTTGTATTCTCACATGCGAAGGTGTAATGATGTTGTATGTTATATGTTGTAGGTGATCTCCTCTTCAATGGTTGAATCCTTGTCTTGAATGCAACACCTAGCCTTGAATGGAGACCTAGAATGCTCAATTGCTTGAAGGAATGCTTGAATGCTTGAATGTTTGAATGTTTGAATGTTTGCCTATCGCTTCCACCTCTTGCACACATATATCTTTCCTCCCCTTTTCTGGGAGGGGGAATGTAGTTTATATACTTATCAATTAGGGTTAGGAGACTGATTTTTCCGACCTTAGGCCGACCTAGGAACATTATTTTCCAAATTGCAAACTTAAAGACCCGATGCCCAACAAGAGACCGGGCCCAAAATAGGGCCAGGGACCAGGGCGCTGGGCGCAATGGTCCTGAGGGACCAGGGCGCTGGGCACCATGGTCCTGAAGGACCAGGGCACTGGGCGCCATGGTCTCACCTCCCGGGACAGCAGGGTGCAAGGAGGATCAGGCCAAGGTGCAAAAAGATGCAGTTTTTGATGTCGCAAGCAGGTTTCGGGGTCTCCATTCAGGTTCAATGTTGCGCCGCCATCGTGAAGACCCAAATGCAGTCAAAATTGCAAGTGTCACAATTTTACGATGCTACATTTAGCCCCCACTTTAGCGGGAGTATAAGCGTACGCCCATACTTCCGGTAAAGTACAAGGAAACAACATTGAAAGACTTTCACCACATCAAGGAGGCAAGATACACCAAGCCCCCAGTGGACTAAGGATCTTACGACTTCGATTGACAAAGTAAAAGGGAAGATCACGAGGGAGAACCATGAATGATAGTAGTAAGGTTCCCTCACTATGAGTCATGGAAGAAAAATACCAAAAATTTTCAAGACAAAGCTAAGTTCGCCAAGAAATTTTTAAGTATCTTGAAGAGATATGAATGGAGTGTATGCCCCCCTATGTTAAAGCGATCGCACACGCCTCATCGGGGGTGATTGCTTTAAGGTAGTGATACACATAAGAAATGAGAAGGGAAAGGAGCATGCTATCACAACGATTTAGCCCCCAAGTGTGAGATAAACCCAAGGATAATAGACACAAAACACAAAGCATGAGGTGACTTCACTTTCCTCGGGGTCAGTATGCTATATTCATGTATATCATATGTATGTATGCATAATTGTTCTTCATTCCCCAATCAAGGAAGGTCACCTAGAAGAAGGGAACACATGTGTCTTTTGAGTCAACATGAGAGAGACCAAAAGAGATCTCAATGCTTTGCATCGTCCTCAAGTAGACAACACTAAGGACAACAAATAGAAGAATGAGAATAACACATAGAAGAAGTAACAAAAGAGATCAAGAGAGGAGGAGAGAGTTTGCTATGCTAATGAACTAGTCTAGCACGTCATCCACCCCCCGATCTTGCTGATCAATATTTCGAGAAGGTAGGAAACACGCTAGAGGAGGAACATCCAACACAGCAGATGGAGCTATCACAAGATCCAAACAAGGGCTATGTTCATGTTCCAAGCCACGTTGTTCTTGTCTAGGAGCTAGGATAAGTGCTTTAGAAAATTCGTTAGATAAATGGTTATCAATATCAACATATTCATATTCACTATCAGAAGAAAGAGGAGTAACATTTTCATCATGAATAACATTTTCATCTATATCATCATCAAGATTTATAAAAATAGGATCTTTAACTCACACAGGATCAAAACCATCATGCATCTTATGTTTAGGAGATTTTGGCTCAATTTTTGGCTGAGGAGAAAATGGAATAATACTAGCTGAAGGTGTCTTTGGGGATTGCAAAGTTTGAGAAGCTGCTGCACGAGCTTTAAGACGACGCTTTCGTCGGCGTTCACGCGCAGAATGATTTCGTCTAGTCTTAGAGGAAGTTGAGAAGATTGAGGAGGAGGAATGTTCTCATCCTTATCACCTGGGTGTTTAGGTTGTGGTCTCTTAGGTTGAATAATAGGAGAAGAGGAAGGTCTCTTCTCTCTATAAGAGGAAGGAGGAGGAACTACTCCATATAAAGGAGGAATATTTGGTTTAGGAAGGAGACCAAGTCCATCATGACGAGGAGGTATAGGTCTACCTTTAGAAAGTTTATTAGACATAGACGTAGTCACATCCATAGGGATGGGTTGGGAATCTTCTCGAGGAAAGACATTGTAGACACCCAAAAATGGTCAACGCTTGCGAGGTCATACTTTAACATTTGCGCATTGCCTCATTTTAGGTTTTTGCGTCGCATTAACATTTCTCCTATGTCACGCACTTGGTCTTTATCATTTGCGAACATCGAGTCATTCTTCTACATTCTTCAATCATCTCGTCCTCAAATTTGGTCTTGTCGACAACATTATTCAGTCACGATTCTGATCGATTTTACCCCGTCACATCAATGTGCATATTCATTTGTCATCATTTTGGACATCGTCAATCCTAATTAGGGTTTTGTCCTCCTGTCAATCTTATCAATCTTATCATCAATCTCATCATTTTGGACATCGTCAATCCTAATTAGGGTTTTGTCCTCTTATCGATCCTGTCAATCTTATCAATCTTATCATCAATCTCATCATTTTGGACATCGTCAATCCTAATTAGGGTTTTGTCCTCTTATCGATCCTGTCAATCTTACGATCAATTTGTCATCGATCGTTGTCCTCTTATCAATCTTGTCGATTTATCATCAATCCTTCAATCTTATCGTTTTACGATCAATTTGTCATTGATCGTGGTCATGTCTAATCTTGTCATCTTGCAATCTATTTTGTCAATTTTGTCATTTTGCAATCAATTTTGCTATCGATCATTGTCTGTCTCAATTATGTCAAGTTGGATCAATTTGTCATTGTTCCTTGTCAATTGGCGCATCTATCAATCAAATCATTCTGTCGCATTGGTCCTTTATCAATTCAAAATCATGACATTAATTATCTCTAATCAAGACCTAATTGTCATCTTCGCATTTCTAATTCGTCTTCTAGGGTTTTATGATTTGGTCATTTAACCTAATTTGCCATTTCTTCCTCTAGGATTACTAAATTATTTATTAATCCTAAGTCTTCTTATTACAATTAAATCTTTATTTAATTGGCTAATTATTCCTCTTTGTGAATTGATTAATAAATGAAAAAATTATTAATTAATTCACTAATTCACTAAATCCTATTTTTCATCAATTTCTAATTCCAATTTCCTAATTGGTCATCAATTTCAATTTCCTAATTTTCAAATTTCTAATTCTTTTTCCCTCCTATTTCATCTCCTAATTCTATGGGAGTGGCATTTCAATTTGTCATGAAATTGTCATAATTGATTAATCAATCAATTTTGACATGAAATGTGTCATAATCAATCAATCAAAATTGTGCATGGAAAGTGCATAATTTGCATAATTTGTCATAATTAACATATTGATTTGCAATTTCCATTTGAATTGCATCATGCCAATCTTGTCACTTCTCCAATTTCTCTATAAATTGGATAATTTTTCTTCAATCAACCCCTTCAATTACTTCTTGAAATCCGAATTGCTGTCAAACTATCAAATTTTAGTTCTAGTACTCTTGAGCTTTTTGCTTTCAATTGTGAGAGCACTTGTAGGTGAGATCCACAAAACTATTGAAGAGGAAAGAACAACAATGGAGCCGCATGGAAGGAGTATTCAATCTTGAATCTGGTTTGCATAATGTTTTCTTTTGAATGCTTCATTTTCATACCTCTATTGAATGTGCATTGTGATTAGGTTCATTGCAATGAGTATTTCTTTGATTGAGCTATCATGTTTAACGTTTTGATTGATCTACTTATATGTTTTGATGAATCCTAATTCTTACGCTACAGACATTAGTTTTATCTTTCAAAGGAAGAACTTCCTTCTCAAGAATGATAGGAATATCAAGTTTGGGTGTTCTAGGTTCACTTAGAGATAGGATCATATCTTTTTTCCACTTTTGATAAGATTTGAAAAGATGATCACTTCGCGGTGGAAGAGATTGAAATTGTTTAGGCCAAAAATAATCAATAGGAACACTAGAAGTTCTTTCAGCCGGTTTAAAGAGACTATGATTGACAGTAACAACTTCACCATTATGGGGAAATTTCAAACACTTGTGAATAGGAGAAGCAATAGCTTTCATGTAAGATAGCCAAGGATAGCCCAGCTTCACACGAAATTGTTCGGACGATGGAATAATAGCAAAGCTCACATCAAGGGATTTGTTATGGACCTCAATAGGTAATGTAATAGAACCAATTGCAGGAGAAGAAAATGCATCAAATAATTTCACAACCACATTTCTTTTGTCATACATCACTTGATTCAATTGCAAAGTAAAAAGAAATTCTTCAGTAATGACATTAACCATACAAGAAGGATCAATAAGCACTCCACGGCAAGGTGTATTCTTGACTTTTGCAACTATATATAAAGGACCATCAGGTGCCCTGATAGTTTCAATGGAATCAAATGTGATGGAAGGCTCTTTAGGGATTTTCTGCTGCTCTACAAAGTTAATCACATTCGGAGTCATAGACACAAGACCATCAGGTGAGAAAGAGGAATCATTAGTCTCAATCACATTAGAGGTATGAGAAGGTAATGGATCAGTAAAAATCTTAAGATTTTAGTTAGGAGGAGCTACAGATGTGTTGCCTTTATCATTCACACCAGAAACAAAGATAGTATTATTATCAATCAAATCTTGAATTTTACCCTTTAAAGCAAAACATTTTTCAGTATCATGCCCAGGTTGACGATGAAATTGACAAAAAGATTTGTTATCAAAATAGGGTGAATTAATCTTTGCAGGATCTATTTGCTTTATAGGAGGAAGAGTGAGCACATTTTGTTCCAATAACTTATTCATAATACTATGCTATGATTCATTCAGAGGAGTAAACTTTCTTTCTTTCTTGAAAAATTTAGAAATAGGAGGCACACCTGATGCTGCATTCACATTGTTGTTGGTGATGTTTTCATTGAACTTAATGAACTCTCTGTTCGGTTTAAACTTCCCAAATGGTTGTTGACTACTATCACCCTTATCACTCGGAGCCATAGGATTTGCTTGTTCCGTTTGACTCACAGTCAGTTGATAATTGTGAAGAGTTGCGCACAACTGTTGGAAAGAAGTAAACTCAGAAAACAGAAGTTTTTCTCTAATATCTTTTTGTAAATTAGAAATAAAGATTCTTTGAATATCATTGTCAGGTACTGGAAAAGAAATTTGAGCACACAAATGTTTATATCTACCAATGAAATCAGTCACTTTTTCTTTAACACCTTGTTTACAATGCATTAAATCAATCAAAGTAACTTTAGGACCTATATTGTTTTGAAATTGTTGAATAAAAGCATTTGCAAGTTGTTCGAAAGAAGTAATAGAATAAGAAGGTAATGAGCAATACCATTGTAGAGCTTTATCTCTTAATGTTCTAGTAAACAGTTTTGCAAGCAACCTTTGGTCATGAGCAAAATCGGTACATATTGTTTGAAAGGTCTTAACATGTGTTAGAGGATCACCTTTACCATTATAAAGCTCCAATTGCGGGATTTCAACATGCTTAGGGGGGATAGCTCGAACAATGTCAAGAGAAAGTGGGCTCACAACATCAAATGTGGGCACACTAAACTTAGATTGATTCATAGAGGCAATTTGTTGCTGTAAAGAAGAGACAGTTTGTGCAAGATTGTTAATGGTCGCTTCAGTCGAAGAATTCATATTAGACATGTTAGATTGTGATGGAGGTATTATGTTATTGAAAGAAGGTATTGATTGAGAGTAAGGTGGTGGGACACTATGATAGTTAGTCATAGGAGATGATTGGAAAGAAGGAACACTACAAGGAGGAATGGAATGGTTAAATGAATTGCCCCCTTGCGTCATGTTCATTTGTGGAGATGTAATAGGGACACTCATTGAAGGAATGAATGAAGAAGTCAGATTGAATGAAGGAAGAGGGTTGATTGAAGAAGAAGGATTGCCCCCATGACTGGTGATCATAGGTAGAATGTTTTGTATTGAAGTAGTCATTATGTTTGATGTAAAAGTAGGTATACTAGCAATAGAAGTTGTCAAAGGGGTAGAATGATTGACTTGAGTAGGAGGTTGTGTATAACCTAAAGTTTCGGCACAACTCTTCATAGGCATCACATTCGAATCCATGATGTGTGCAATACTACGCAAAATATCAATTCCATTCTTATCACTTTGAACCATACGTTTTAGACCCTCAATTAAGGAAAGAGCTTGACTATCGGGGTATTCTCGAGACATCCATTGCTGAAAATCATCAAATTGGTTATCCAATTTCGAAAGTTGTTCTACAGAAACCTCATGGAGAGCTTCTTCATCATTAAGAGGATTAGAGGAATTACCCAGGTCCTTGTTAAAAAGGCCATTCAAATTAGGTTCCATTTCCTCGGTAATTAAACCCTGGAAAGACTTAATTCTAAGGCTTCGTCTAACAGGAATAGTGTAAGTAGGGCTTATTGTTGTAAAACTCATGCACTAAAGAGAGAGAGAAGATTTTGAATTTAGAAGTAGCAAATTTCAATAAAATCAGCCAATCTCCTAGATTTAAGCTGTTAAATACAATTAGGACAATCTCTCGAAATTTCGAAAAAAATGTCGGGGACCGTGGCGAACGGAGTGCACACGGTCCTCGCAACTTTTTTCGAAATTTTCAGGGATGAAAGTTATGATGATTTTAAAGCTAATCTGAAAAAATTGAGTGATTTTACGATCTGTAGATAGGCCAAATTAAAGTTGCAATCTCAAAATTGAACCCTACCAAGATTGTTGAAAAATGCAAAATTTGACTTTTGAAAAAGAGAGGGAAACTGAAATTTTGAATTTTATGATTTTAGAGGGAATACTAAAAGCAATGCAAGCTTTGAAATTTAAAAGTTGACTCAATTTCACGCAAAATTCAATTTTGAAAGCAGAAATCAAAGTTGTTGCAATTAAACACTTAATTTCAATAGTCATAAATTGCAAAAAAATTGAATAAAGCACTGAAACTTCGAATGAATGCCAACACACTTTTCAGATTTAGGACTGTAAGAAATACAATTTTAACATAAAATTTCAATTTCAACAATTTTTGAATGATTATAAGCCTTAATCCAAGCAATCACTAGACCTACTTTGACTTTAATTTTGAAAGTGTTAGAATTGATGAAATCAGCCAAGATTCTGGATTCTAGCAGAAAAATGCAGTAAGATTTAGCTCCCAAAATTTCAGAAAAAATGTTGGGGACGATGGCGCTCGGGGTGCACATGGTCCTCGCAACTTTTTTCAAAATTTTCAGGGATGAGAGATATTATGATTTTGTTGCGGAATCCAAAGTTACAGCCGATTTGGAGGTGTTTTGATCAGTGAAATCATCGGTCAAAGGTTGAATCAAGAGGGTTTTAAAAATTAGGGTTTTGACACTTAACCACTTAATTTTCAAAATTAAAGCACAAATATGAATTGACAATTTGCAATAGAAGGGTAGATCTGAAACAAGCATTAACAATTAAACATTTCACAAGCTCAATTACTAAAAAGAAAATTTAGGGTTTTTATGCAATTAACCTCTAAAATTTGCAAAAGATCAAACATGGAAATGTAATTAAGGAAGCAAATTTTTTCAGATCTAACCATGAATAATCAGAATTAGGATGTTCACGTCGGGTTCACCAAAATGTAAAGCGGAAAATCGAACCCTAAGTGTTCCCCCCACTCCAAGGAGAGAGAAAGGAGGTCACTAGGGTTGACGGTTTTCACTTAGGAGAGACTTTACATTCAAAAGAGGGGTTGAAACTCACAAGATCCAATCCCACACAATGCAAGACTAGATTCTAAATGAGTTTCAAGTGTTGAGACAGCAAGGATACCCTCTTTTGTAAAGAATGTAGATAGAAGGATTGAACTAGTAGTGTATATAAAAGTAAGAAAGATTCGCTTGTAGACGGAGATAAGGACACGGGATGAAGCTGCGGACCTAAAATTAGCAGTAAAATGTCGAGATGATGTCGTCCTGCAAGTTTGAGCGAAAGTTGACGGGATGATGGCGCCCGGAGTGCACACGGTCCTCCCAAAAATCCGTGAAACGAAGGGGGATCTGTTCGTCTCTGCACAAGGATTCCAGATCTTCAATTACAGCCGCGTACCTGCAACCTACACACAGAAAAGAGAGGACGATTGGGGGGTTAGGGATTAGGGGTTTGCCTTCAGGTCAAACCCCGGTTTTGGAATTAACCAAGAAATGAGAATGCTGTAAATGTAAGTGTTTGTAATGTAATCAAGTATTGATACCTTGTTGTAAGAATGTTTGTATTCTCACATGCGAAGGTGTAATGATGTTGTATGTTATATGTTGTAGGTGATCTCCTCTTCAATGGTTGAATCCTTGTCTTGAATGCAACACCTAGCCTTGAATGGAGACCTAGAATGCTCAATTGCTTGAAGGAATGCTTGAATGCTTGAATGTTTGAATGTTTGAATGTTTGCCTATCGCTTCCACCTCTTGCACACATATATCTTTCCTCCCCTTTTCTGGGAGGGGGAATGTAGTTTATATACTTATCAATTAGGGTTAGGAGACTGATTTTTCCGACCTTAGGCCGACCTAGGAACATTATTTTCCAAATTGCAAACTTAAAGACCCGATGCCCAACAAGAGACCGGGCCCAAAATAGGGCTAGGGACCAGGGCACTGGGTGCCATGGTCCTGAGGGACCAGGGCGCTAGGCGCCATGGTCCTGAAGGACCAGGGCGCTGGGCGCCATGATCCCACCTCCTGGGACAGCAGGGTGCAAGGAGGATCAGGCCAAGGTGCCAAAAGATGCAGTTTTTGATGTCGCAAGCAGGTTTCGGGGTCTCCATTCAGGTTCAACGTTGCGTCGCCATTGTGAAGACCCAAATGCAGTCGAAATTGCAAGTGTCACAATTTTACGACGCTACACATATATGTATATACATACATACACATATATATATATACATACATACATATATACATATATATATATATATATATATATATATATATATCCAGATTATTTAATGGTATGTGAAAAAGAGAGTATTTATAAAAATAAGAACATGAATAAAATAGATAATCAATTATCGCAGAGGTAGGTAATTGTTTTAGATTGATTTTATAGTAAACAGGAGATTAATATTTACAGAGAGAGAGAGAGAGAGTTTATTCCAACATTCACAGGGAAAGAATTTATTTCCAGCATTCATAGGGATGAATAACACAGAGGATTATTCACAGGGAGATATATTCTTCAATTTCAACTAATATTCACAGAGAGAATATATAACCAGATATATATATATATATATATATATATATATATATATATATATATATATATATATATATATATATATATATATATATATATAAAATAATTATGTAATCAAATGAGAATAAAGATTTATTTACAGGGATGAATAACATAGAGGATTATTCATAGGGAAACATATTCCTCAATTTCAACTGATATTCAGAGAGAGATTTTCTTTCAGATTTCCATTCGAAGAGCCAGAGAAATGAATTTGAGGGAAGAAATAAAGATTAAGATTCAAATCACACAGGGAAGAGTTTTTTAATCTCAGAAAAAAAGAACTTTTAAATAAGGGAAACATGATTTTTGGATAGATCTAAAATCTTTGGAAAAGCAAAAAGCAAGATCATGTGCATATTTCTTAAGGAAACTAGAATAAATAATAAAACTATCCTTTACATGCATTAAGTGAAAGCAATTTATCAATATTTATTCCTAAATAAGAAGAAAAGATTTACAATAAGGGAAGATCTAGAAACTATATTTTGGATAATACCATTTCTCATATGTGAATGTGAAATAACAAGAAGGGAACCTGGCTTATCGAAGCTTGATGTTGAATCCTCTAGCTATCCTTTTGATCCTTCCTCGCAACTTGAGAGAAATCCTTCAAACAACAACTTAAAAATCCTGCAACGAAAAAGAGACTACCAAAGAAGATCCTACTACTAAAAACTTGGGAAATTTTCTTCAAAACATAATCAACTCCCTTCTTTGAAACTTGCATACAATTTTATAAGAAAAATCCCTCTATTCCACTATCTAGAGAATTTAATTAAAAAAGAGATTCTTTTCCAATATTGGACTCATGCAAATTGATTAAGAACTTAGTGGGGGAGTTACATGCAAGGTGGTGGAGATTCCTCTAGAAGCTTCTAATTCCTCCTACAACATATGCCATAATTGGGAGAAAAAATAAAAATAAATAAAGCTTTTTGAATTATATTCTCCAAGTGTGTGCGTGTGTGTGCTTATTATTATTCTTTTATATTATTTATTCAATCATTTCCAATAGCTCAACCAAAAATTATATAATAGAATTGTATCAAATCAAAAGTGATAAAGGAGGGTTGTGACAGAATCCCCTCAAGCTAATATAATATATTACTTATAACATTATAAATTCATTATCAATTATGTCAAAATTAATATTTACATTTAAATAAATCATGTGTATGTTTACTTTTTAAACTTAAATTTTAATTTTTAATAGTATATTTTGTACATCACTAAATTTTGAAGTAGCTTTCACTTTAAGTTAACAATATGCTATAGTGAACTAAAATTCTTTGGAAAAAACAAAAGACAAGACCACTCATACTAAATGTACTCTTTAATTTAATTTACCTTATAATGTTCAATCTTATTAACATGTTTCCATACATCACTTGAAAAATTTCACCTTAAAAGTTGTACAAAAAACTTAAATTTGACTAATTTTAAACTTAAACAATAAATTTATTAAGATGAACAATATGAAATGCAAATTTTAACCTATCTTTGAGATGCCAAGCTTCATTTGTGTTTATGTAAGTGGTAATTAAATCATCTGTTTACACCATAATCAATGTGCATACAAATCACAAGCTTCAAATATTGATTACTATGGAATATTATAATTCTAAACCGTATTTATGTTTATATGTATAACCCAAAATAACTTTTTATATGTATCCTAGCACACACAGTTGACAATAAATGATATTAATTGTTTTTTTAATTGAAAGGGATGAATTAAGATTTAATTTTGTATGTAATTTGATGATACTTAACTGCATAGTGATCTCAAAATTATTTAGGTAGTAGGTTTAAATTTGGAATTGTTCAATGTTTTTAAAAATAGTTAAGTAATCTATTATATGTTTTAGACTAAATTTGTATGTATAATTTCTTTTATTCGATGTTAATTAATGCGAACCTCATTCGTGAATTCAACATTTTCTGATTTCAACTATGAACTATTGGATATTAGAGCAACAACACAATTTTAATATGATATTTCTCATATGGTTTTCTCTTTTTGAGCTTAAAAACATGTTTTTAAAGTTACCATGCAAACACAACAACATGAATCCTTGTGGTTCATGTTTCTCTTTCGATGCATCGAATAAATACTACCCCTTTCCACCACAACATGCAAACACAACACAATGAATCCCTATGGTTCATGTTTTGTGAACGAACAAAATTTCAAAAACCCTTATATGAAAGAAAGGTAAGAAAATGAAATAATGTTCACCAAGCCTTCAAAGGTTGCTTGTGTTGTAATTTCTCTCTATTACATTTATTGTTTGCACCCTTCTTCTCATCCATGACTACCTATCATTAAAAGAGCAATGGTCTTAAAGGGAACTGTTTCCACAAATGAAACACATAGTGCACAATCTAAAGAGCAAAATGTTGTCCTTTTGTTGGATATCTATGGCAGCATCTATTGTAAACACCAATGTGATTATGTTATGCAATTTTTCAATTAGTATTATCATTTCGACTATATTAGTATAATAAGAAATGCAAATAGTGTATCATTTTATTTAGCAGTAATTTTTTTTTTAATAAATAGAAATAGGATAATCTTGTCCTTCCTCTTTCATTCTGGTAAACACTAATCATATTTATTATGATTACTATTATTAAATTTAATTTAATTAGAAAAAAAAAAGAGTTAGAGAATCAATCAACCAATACTCTAACAAGACCATTAGTTTAGAGTAGATAAAATTAGAGATAAAGATAGAGGGGGGGAGGAATACAGAGAGGAATAGATAGAAAGATAGAGAAAGGTAGAGGAAAAGATGTTCAAAAGGGGAGAGTAAGAGGGATGTGAAGAAATGGAGATAGAAGTCTTTAAATCATTTAGTTGTTAATAGCTAAGTTCATTGAATGTAGAAATGGATATAAATTTTAAAAGATCTATATCAATTAGATTTAGTACCAAATTTATAAAAAGATTATTACTTTTCTTTCATAATTTATTTAAAAATAAAAATAAAAATTCACTTTAAAAACAATTCCTTAAATAAAATAAAAACATTGAATACTTATTTTATTAGATATTAATGTAATAATTACTAAAGATGCTTGGCTTTAGCTTATTTATATAGAATGATGATGTCATGAAATATCCAAAATCATACAAATTTATCATTTTACATGTCATTCAATCTGAACATTTCACATATAATAAAAAGCTGATTAAATAGGTCCACCTAGGCCTATGATTAAATTTAAACTTCAAGAGATAAAATTTAGAGTGAACATGTTACTTTTTATTAGTTTTTGATAATAAAGCAGCCAAAACAAGGGGGCTGACCTAGATTACACAATAAGTCTCAAAGAGAGCAAAACCAACACATACACAACTGCCAAACGATAGTCAGCCAATCCCTATCTTAATCATCAAAAACAAAAACCACATGTAGCTATAGAATAACCCAAGATTGATAACAATCTCATCCATATAGCAACTTAAACAATAGATAATCAAAAAGCAATTAACCTTAAACCATCTATCCTTAAAGATAAGCATATTGTTACTTTTTATTAGTTTCTATAGGAAGCTTTAAGAGATAAAATTTAGAGTGGACCTATTACTTTTTAGTTTCTATACGAAGGAATAAGTTAAAGTTTAATTTCAGAATGAAAAATTTAATGAATAATTCAAGCATTCCACATGCCACAAGAATATTGTTTAGTCACGCACCAAAATAAAAGTTCAATATTAAATGTTTAAGGATTGACGCTCTGCAAATAAAGTTGGCATTGACATCATAAGCTGACAGTTTATTTAATGCATAGTTAAAAAATGATTTGACATTTACTGATGTAATTATTTTGAATTTTTTGTTGACAAAAATTAAATTTTATGCTTATTGAAAATAATATAGACCAATCACATGACAAATAAATCAGCTTTTAAATAACTTTTGCTAAACATTTTGCATGTTTTTTATTAATAAAGCAGTGAGAACAAGGGCACTGACCCTTTACATAGTAGAACTATTAATGAGACCATAGTGCAAAAACAACACTATAACAACATTAACAACTAACAACAAAAAGAGACCAAGTCTTAGAAATAAAAAACAATAGCAAAAAACACATAAACAAACTACAGGGGTGCCTTTCGCACCCTAGTGGCATCAATGGCATTGTTCCATTCATTGGACATGAACTTGTACAGGTCCCTAGCCTCCTGCTTATCCTCCTCTATGTCCGCAGTATGTTCCCTCGACAGAGAGAGGGTGAGCGTCGAGCTATGTAAAACCTGCAAATGAAATTTGTTAAGGTCTGCAATTTGAGAATCTCAGGCCTCCATCTTTCTCCTGAGCCAATTGACATCGTCCATGATAGCCTGTAATTCAAGCACAGAGCCCAGGTTCTCAATCCTCTGTGTGATGTCCAACACGTCTGTGCGCAACTTTTCCATTTGCTCCAGAGTAGGGACACCCTCGGGGTTCACAGCAACCATGTCATCCATAGTCTTATCCATCTCCTTGGCCACATCTTCAGCAGGGGGACAGTCAATATCATTACCCAGGCCCATCAGGGGGAGAGAGTTCATCACCTATTTCACCATCTTTAAATCCGGGTCCAAGTTACCAAATTCCAGGGCTTTGTTGTCAAAATTTTCCTCACCCATGACACCCTCAATGCCCATGTTCATAGGGGTCGTATCCTTAACATCAACAAAGTCCTGGGTTTGCATCTCAAAATTTCACGTGTCAGTGACACCAACAGTGGTCGAAACCATGGGGTCCCTAGTCATATCCACATCCATAGCATCCCCATCAGGGCCCCCCATAGTGGTAGTAGGGTCCTCTCCCTCCTTGTCCCCAATGGGGTCCTCCACTGAGTCAATATTTTTAATCACGGGGTTCTTCTTTTTACGGCTTTTGGAAGCCAATTTGGAGGATCTCATTTTAACCTCAGAATCAGGGGAAGGATTGTCATTCTCAGCATCCTCAGAGGATGAATCGTCATCAAAGACAATATGTTTGCGTTTAACAAGGGTTTTGCCTTTGCCCTTGGACAGGGAGCGAGAAGCGCTCGAAGAGGTGGACATAGTCAAACTGGGGGAGACCGCAGATAAGGAAACAATAGAGGCATAAGAAGACAGAGACATGGTGTCTATAGCAAAGCATTCATGAGGATATTGGAAAAATCTGGGGAAGGCCATAGACAAGGCGACAAGCTGCTGAGGAGTAGGCATGGGGGGCTGAGATAGCGAGAGGTTCCGGAGGGGGCAAAGGGCCTCATGGAATTTATACAACCTGTAAATGAGGCCCTGGTGAAAGAGATAGGGTGGCTTATCCCCATGCTTGGGATCCATGGTGTCTTCAACAGAGCTTTCAATAGAATGCAGTAAATAAAAGGACAGACATAGCAAATCATTATTGCGGAAATGATTCAGAAGGGGCAAATGATAGTAGTAGAATACCTTATGCCTACCTTCGAGAGTGAATTACTTCATGATCATAAGGTAGATCATGTTCCATGGGTGTTTGAGATCCTCCCGAGCAAACCCACCTTGGAGTTTGACAAGGTCCCCGCGGTTGCGGAAGAAGCGTTTCAAACCTTTGCTATCGACAACATGGCTGGTATGCTTCCAGCGTCGGCCGTCGAGGGCCAACTTTGTAGCCTAGGCAATAGTCTCCTCAAAAACATCAAAGGAAATATCGCCCACCGAGACACGCCTCCCAGACCAGGAGGAGGCAAAAGCAGCTGAGAGTTGCTCATCGTGGCCCTGCAGACATTCCAAAAAATCGGCAACCCCTCCTTCAACGCAAAAATTCCAGACCAGGGGGTCATTTTTGAAATCATCTGGATTATCCGGTTCGTATCTAACTCTGTCTCCCCCCATATCCTCTGCCAACAGAGCTTCTTTAGTCATGAAAAAAAATTCGTAGAGAAAGTTGTAGAGACCCTTTGAGAAGCAAGCCGATAAAAGATAATGGGAAGTGTGCGAGCAAAAATTGAAATCACTTTTAGAAATGATTTCCTGGTTACGAGGAATGAAGAGACAACAAATACCGGTGGCAACCAACATGTTACCAATCCAATCCTATCTCATAATGATGTTGTAAGCCCAAAGGAATTGCCAACAAAGCAGCACGTCCATCACCGCCAGCCTGGCCGAATGAGTCACCACCACATCGGCAAATATCAAAGGGATATTCTCATTATTTGAATTATGAAACCAACACCTCCAGAAATCCCCAAGGGAAGATAGGAGAGTAAGGAAAACACTTGGCAGCAGCTCAATCATTAGTAAGAATTTTGGATTTCTCTTTTGAAGAAGGAAGTTAACATGGGTTGGGAGGGAATTATGGCTCCTCCAACATCGCAAGCATGAGAGATTTAGGCTAATGGTTGCCAGGGCATCTGCCACTCTATTGCCTTCCCTGAAGACGCATAATTTTAAACGAGTCAATCTTGGAGATGAGCCTTAGGGTGTCCCTGATGGTTCCCTCAATGGTCCAATTAAGCCCATTCCTCCCTTTGACAACATCAATGATGAGCTTGGAGTCACCCTCAATGTCCATAATCCTGATTCCCATGGTGAGGGCAAGACAAATTCCCCAGGCTAAGGCCATAGCTTCAGCCTAATTAGAGGAATGCCCATTCAGGTTACCTGCATAAGTAGCGACAAGGGCCCCCAAATGAGATCTGATAACCCCTCCACCAGTAGCCAGACCCCCCTGGCAGCCCCATCAAAATTGAGTTTGAAATGTATAGTCAGAGGGGACCAAACTGTGCTTTGCCTTAGGAGTCTCTTAGAGCAGTCAGCAAGAGAGAACGAGGGGGGGATGTTCCAACATCTAGCAATTTCCCAGTCCTAGGTACAGGGGGGCTTGGACACCATCCGGGTTTTAGAAACAGAGATATTCGCAAGAATCAACTTAAGGAATCAAGCAAACACAGTTTCCACAAAGGCCTCTTTGTCTCTGAATATCTTGTCATTCCTTTCCTTCCAGATACTCTAGCTCACATGAGGGGGGATCTTCTTCCACAGTTGTTGGATAAGGGGGTTGGAAGAGGGACCCTGAAACTCCTGGGACAAACTTAACAAATTATCATTCATAATCCAACTGATGTTGAGCTTGATGTAGACCATCCCCCAGAGCTCCCGATTAAAGGCACATTGGAGGAAAAGATGAGCAGGACTTTCCTCATCATTTTTGCAGAGGATGCATCTATTAGGGAATTGGAATCCCCGCTTGACCAAATTGTCTTGGGTCAAAATTTTGTTGAGGAGAGAAGTCCACCAAAATAAATTAACCTTGGGAATGAGTTGGGGATTCCTGACCTCTTTCCAGATAGAGGTGTAAACAGGTTCTCTTAGCAAGCTGGTGTAGGCAGTTCTAACAAAGAAGTCTCCAGAAGGGTCCCACTTCCAAATGAATCTATCTTCCCTAGGAAAAAGGGGGAGGAATGTACCAGCCAAAAGATTCTGGAGCTCTCTAGCAGCAGAAAGGAGGAAGGGATGATCAATGCAATAGTCCTCCAAGGCCCTCCAAGTGTAGTTACTGAAATAATCACTGACCCTTTCTCCAAAGAAGCTTTTGGTAGCATCTTGGAGCCTTCTAAGGGAGGGGGAAGAAGCAAGGGGTTTCTCTCCCAACCAACAGTCCTCCCAGAAGAGAATATTCCTTCCATTTCCAATAAGCCACCTCATACCATGAGATAAAGGGTCCCTGCAGCTCAAGATATTGTTCCAAATTTTGGAACTCCTAGGAAGGCCCTCCTCTTTCAGAATAGAGGAAAAGTCCCCATTACCCAAGTATTTGGCCCTAATGATCCTGCTCCAATCGGCATCCTTATTCAGAAGCTTCTAGAAAATTTTGGTCATAAGGGCCTTATTGAACTTGGAGATCTTGCGGGTCCCCAACCCGCCCATGTCCTTCAGAAGACAAACTCTGTCCCAACCCACCAAGGCGAGCCTCTTCTTTTCTTCCATTCCCATCCAAAAGAAAGTCTTTTGGATATTCTCTAGCTTAGCAGCCATAGCCACAAAAATCTTAAAAAGGGAGAGGAAGTACACAGGGATCCCCTAGAGGGAGGAGGAGAGAAGTTGCAATTTACCAGCACTACTGAGGAATCTACCTTTCCAACCAGCCAACTTCTTCTGCATTCTTTCAAGGATAGATATCCAAAAATAATTGGAGACATCTTTGACAGTCAAAGGGAGACCAAGGTAGGTGCCAAGGAGGGAGGCCCTTTGACAACCAAGTATTCTGCAGACTTTATCTTGGAGTTGGACATGAGTATGAAAGAAGAAAATGCTACACTTCTCATAGTTAATGTGTCAGCTTGAGGGTAGAGCATAGGAGTTGAGAAAGGATTTCCAAGCCTTAGCTTCCCACACAAAGGAGATACCAAAAAGAATAGTGTCGTCGAGGAACTAATGTAGAACATTAGGAGGCACCGTAGAGGCAGGTTTGATGCCCAGGAGAGCTCCCCTGCGAACCATAGAGTTTAAATTAGAAGCCAACACTTCAACAAGGATGATGAAAGGGTAAGGGGAGAGAGGATCCCCTTGTCGCAGACCTCTGGAGGCCCTGAACTTCTCCAGGGGGCTCCCATTGAGTAGCACAGAGTAGGTGACCATAGATATGCATTCCCCAATAATTTTGATGAGTTTATCTCCAAAACCCATAGTTTTGAGAACTTTGAAAAGGAAGTTCCACTTGACTCTATCATAAGCCTTGAAGATGTCAAGCTTGAGCACCATCCCCGGCTGATGACACTTGTCCATGGAATGAATAATCTCATGAGTAGAGTTGACTGCATCAAGAATCTGTCTACTCGAGACAAAACCTTTCTCGGAAGGGCTAATTAGATAATCCAAGAAAGGTTTGAGCCTATTAACAAGAACTTTGTTGAAGATTTTATAAATAGTGTTGCAGAGACTGATAGGGCAAAAGTCCTTGAGACTGGACGCCTCCTGAATTTTAGGGACAAGGGCAATGAAGGTGTAATTGAGCTTGTTGAGAAGGCTTCCAGATCTAAAAAAAATCCCTAGTGGCCAGAACAACATCAGGGTCCACCACATCCCAAAAATATTGGAAAAAACCTGGGGGGAAACCATCAGGACTCGAGGCTTTGAAGGATCCCATAGCAAAAACAACTGACTTGACTTCCTCCTCAGAAACAAGGGCCAAAATGAGGTTGTTATCTTCCACCAAGAGGGGTGGTGGGAGGTAGTTGAGAAGATCCTTCTCAACAGGGGCCCCATAGTCACCATCTTCCCTAAACAAAGTGGCAAAATAGTTAGTAGTCAGTCTGCTCAAACTATCCTTATCATTGACCTCTTGATTGTTATCGTCCAAGAGGGAGAAGATGTGGTTTCTACACCTGTGGATAATAGTAGATCTGTGAAAGAAAGTCGTATTCTTGTCACCCTCTTTGAGCCATTGAACCCTGGATTTCTGTTTCCAGTAGAGTTCTTCTTTGTGGGAGTTTTCCTTCCATTTTCTGCGGAGAGCAACCTCCTCCATATGGGTAGATTCAAGGGAGTCACCTTGATCAATGCACTCTTGGATAGCAGTCAGTTTATTATTGAGATCCTTTTTTTGCTTGAAGATATACCCGAAGGTATATTTATTCAAACCTTAGACGTTCCTTTTGACCAAATCAAGCTTCTGGGCAATTCAGAACATAGGCGTGGTAGGAATGCAGGTGCTCAACAATCTTTTAATGCAATCCTTGAACTCCAGATGAGAGTTCCACATAATTTCATACCTAAAAGGATGATTTTTCCTTGCAACATTTGTGGTATTCCAAAGGAGAAGGGGGTTGTGGTCAGAGACCGTTCTAGGGAGGGCAATGAGCTTCAAGGAGGGACCAATTCCCCAATTGCCTGAGATGAGAAATCTGTCAAGTCTGACCTGAATAAGATCCTTTGCCTTCCTAAGATTGGACCAAGTGAATTTTTGCCCTGTTAGTTCCACATCCATTAACCCATTCCTTCCAATGAAGTCGGCAAGATCAGTCATACTATCAGAGTACTCTGAGAGGCCTCCCAACTTCTCAAAGGGGATTAGAGGAGAGTTGAAATCACTTGCAATCAACTAGTGGGCATTGACATTATTTTGCATTAGAGCAGTTATGTCATTCCAGAGATTCAGTCTACCCGATTTGACATTGGGGGCATAAACATTAACGAGAAGGCATGAGTCCATCGGGGAAGAGAGTTCAAAGACCAAAAGGTTGGCCGAGGAGGAGAGAAGATTGCTAGAAAAATGGGAGGGGTCCCACATGGTAACCAAGCCACCGGAGGATCCAATAGCATCACTGATAACAAACTTAGCACCAGGCCAAATTTTCCTAGCAACAAGGGAAAATGAAGATATAGACATCTTAACTTCTTGGAGTAGAAGGACCATAATTTTATTTTCAAAAATACACTTCTTAAGAGAACATTACTTTTGGGGGTTGTTGAGGCCCCTCATGTTCTATGAGAGGACCTTCATTTCTTACCTTTTATGGACGTTTCCAAGGTTCGTTGTCTGCCATTGGCAATATCCCTTGCTGCTTCCTTTTGTCTCGATAGTCTTCGCGATGGCCGACCTACACTAAGGTTCGTCTCCACATTAGGCTTTGCGTTCCTGGTTTTGTATCTTTGAGTAATCCAGTCCTTGTCAACATGAGTCATGCAACCGCTAGATGACGCACCAGGAGAAACAGGGGAGGGGATACCCTGGTTCGGAGTGGGATGAGATAACACCATCGGGGAGTGAGCTGTCTCCGGGGCAAGAATGGGGTCCCTTGCAATCTCGCCATCTTCCAGTTGATCAACCGGTGAAACCAAGCTGGCCATCGGGGAGATGCACTATTCCTTCAGGGCCAATTTAGAGGCCTCGTCCACATACTTTGTAGGAGATTTGAGAAGGTTGATAATACTCTCAACAAAAGGGTATTCTTCCATAACCGAGTCCTTGACTGTAGGGGGAGGCAGGTCCGGGGCAGGAGTAGGAGCCACAACATGCCCCACAATCGGGCCTTGAAGAATAGGAGGAATATTTGGCACAGGGCTTTCAACTAGGGTCGGGCCCTTAAGCTTAAGAGGCAAGCGACCCAGAGCTTTGCATTGAGAAATAATATGCCCAGTTTTGTGGCATCTTTGACAGAAAAGGGTGGCATTTTCATAAACAAGGGCTTGAGTCCAACTACCAAGCCTAGATTTGAGGGTTATGAAGTTGGGGAGATTCATGCTCATAGTAGCTTGAACACAGAAATGAGCATAGACCAGGCGCGATTTGGTTCTGGTAATTTCATCAACACCAACAAAATGACCAAAGGAATTCCCAATCCATTTAACGATAGACTTATCCTAGTATTCAAGGGGGGGCCCTGGGAGCCGAACCCAAACTAGAGAAGTTTTCTGTAAGGCAGCCACTGGGTCAAAATCAACCTTCCAATGACAAAGGGAAAGATTGTTTCGACCCTAGGACCAACAGCCAAAAATGACAAGAACAACATCCTCCTCAGTAGTGAATTTAAAGAGGAAGAGGGCTCCAGGCATGGCGCTAAGAGAAACACTCCCTTTCAGTTTCCTTTTGTCCTTGACCCATTTTCTAACCATCTCCACCTCGGGGCATAGGGAGACGAATTTTCCCACCAGAGTATTAGCCATGTTTTGCAAAATGTGGTCAAGAACAACGTCCGGGAGCTCTAAAGACGTTCCCTCCTCAGTTTGCGAGTAGACATGGACGATGCTGGGGTCCACAATCTCGGTGTTTCTGACCAACACGTTTTTCCAGCGTTTGAGATTCGTGTTAACAGTAGGAGGTTTAGTGATATTTTGTTTATTATGAACAACCGACACAACAACCGACACATCGGGTATAGGATCAGAAACCACGAGCATGACCATAGAGCTCTCTGAAGTAGAACCATCAAGTTGAATCATAGTCGGACCAGAGGGAGGATCCACCATGGGACTAGTAGAGGATGTGATAGATAGTGTCAGCATCGCAGAGTCCAAAACGGGGTCCGTAGGCGGTGGGGGAAGATCCCAACCAGCAGAGTCCACCATGAATGACAGGTTAGAAATTTGAAAACTTGTAGAGTGGGATAGTTTTTTATCAATGGATAAAACAAATAAAAAAATTGCATGTTAACTTTTGGAAAGATAAAAAATTATTTTAGTTTGAAATTTTTTTTTTTAAAAGATTGGTTGGGAAGGACAATGATTAATAACTATTTAAGCCATTTTAAAAATAATGATTGCTATAGTATCCTGTCATGACAGGAACTAATAAAGAATGTGACACCAACCTCTTCATCTCAAATAGTTCATCTATATACTATCAACATAACCATTGCATCTCATTTTGATACAACTACTAGTTTATATATTTATAAAATATAAGATAGTAATATTTCAAACATAGATCTAACATTTTTAAATCCACGTGACGACGAAACATCACTAGTTTCTAGAAGTTTACATATTATACGCCATCCCTAATTTTCCACTTCAAAACAATAAAATAAACCCTAAAATCAAAATGTCAAGGAAGAAACGTTCTGCGCAAGTTTCTCGTGCGCTCGTCTTTATATGCTTTTGCCTAAATCTCATTTTATTCAATCACTCTGCTCTTTGCACTGCTTGTGCAAGAGACTGTGATTACCAGGAACAAGAAATCTTGAGCCTTTCCTTGATATTTCTGCAATTCTATCATGTCTTCAGAAATTTCAGGGTGGGAATTGGCATTGGAGATGAAGAGGCCATTGAAGACGGAGCTTTATGAGCTTCATACCATTTATGAAGAGGAAGAAGAGGAGGAGATTGAAGATGCGCCATTATTATCATCCAGTGACAGTACGCATCGATCTCAATTTGAGAGATTTTCACATATGGAAAGATTCATCGCTATAATGGTGTCATTTATTTTACTTCTGGCTCGTCCCCTTTTTAAAGCATGCTCTGTTTTAATGAGTTAGAAGTAGTCTCTGTATTTGTGTACAGAAAAGAGTGTGTAAAGATTTTGTTTCGTTAGGGTTTTGGAACTGATTGTGGAAGATTACTTTTTGTATTCCAGAATTTGCAAGATTTCATCCATGCTTGAAGCTTTTGAAAGTTTTTTCACTAAGGCATAGGAAATTATTCGTAGCATTTATAATGCTTGGTTTTAAATATTCAAAATATGAGTCTGCATATGTACAGGAAATCTGTGACAGAAATATAAAGGCAGAGAAGAGTGAAACTCCTTTTACTTAGAATGGCTTGTTTTTCCTCTTGTAAATCTAAGGTTTAAATCACATGTATGTAATAACTTCAAATGGAAATGGATTGCACTAATTGTGCCACTAATTGGGGCTTTATTGACTGAGAGTATTGAACTAATCTCCACTAATTGTGCCACTATTAACTGAAAATTTACTGAATTGGAATCTATTTATTCTAGACTATCAACGATGGCAGCTAACTATTTCTATTTCTAACTCTTCCACTTTAGTAAATTAATTTTTAACAATTTTAGTCTTTTCAATGCACAATTCATGATGAAGTTTTGGGGACCTTTAGTGAAACATTTCCAAAATAGTTATTCAGTCTCTAGGATATATTAAGCTATCTATTAGTTATTCAGTCTCTAGGATATATTAAGCTATCTATTATGATGTCTGAGGGGCATGGATGTCTTGGTGCATCTTAGGGGCTGGATAGTCATTTCTGAACATTTCAGCATTAAATATTTTTGGTGTTATTAAATTTGAGCTTCACTTCTCTATTTTTTGTTTTGTTGCAAATAAAATGATTCTTGATTTCTATATGTTTTATTCTTATATATAATTTAGGATTTCTTGTCATAGTTATGCAATCATGAGTACCATTGTATATGAGCTAGTAGGTAGTTGCTGCTTTTATTTCAAGTAACTTTTGATCAAACTAGTTCTTTTGTTGTTTGCATTGTTTCAATCTATTCAATCTCTATATTGGACAAAGCAATTGTTGATTGCCTCCTCCAACTAATCCATTTCTAATTTGAAAATAATCACCAACCATTGATCTTTTACAGTCAACATTACCTACTCAATCAATGTCGTAATATGGCATTGCTTTTACAAGCTTCACAACAACATTTTCCTTAAAAATAAATTTCATCAAAGGTCTTCCCTTTTGAACATGTAAAGATCCTCTTAACAACAATCCGATATTGTGCTTCTTAACTCAATGAGTACTAGCTCACAACTTTCACTGTATATATAATGTTAGATCTTTGGGTAAACCATTGGTGGAAGTAAGATTACTCATTGCACTTGAATGAGATGTCATCATCTTTCTTTCTTCTTTGGTAGTTTGTGGAGACATATCAAATTAGTCCCTATAGGTATTCTTAGTAGTTTGCTCATATTCATAGCAAACTTTTTCATGATATTCTCAATATGGTTATGCTGATTGAAATGAGTCAAATAAACACTTCGATTTCATTGCACCTGAACACTCAATCAATAGTGTATCTCGTCATGATTTATCATTTTAAACTTAAAAGTTGACATTGCCTTTGAACGATTTAACAAATTAAGGTCATTAATTACAATGATTGTATCATCCATATATAATACAATTGTGATCTTCAAATAATTTGTCCTTTGAATATAAACATTTGATTTGACATTTTGTTTTACAAAACCATCAGAACAAATATACCTATATATTTGTTGGTACAAAGATCTTGGTATTTTCTTTAACTTTTATCAAAATACTCACACTTGCACATCAACCCTTCATTCCCTAAAGTCACAAATCTTTATGATTTGTTCATATAGATATCTTCTTCAAGTGCCATGTTAACAAAAAAAGTGGGAAAAAGACTAGAGTTTTGAGCCCTAGGAATTCTTAAAATGTTGTATTTATACACAATGATGAAAATACAAGAAGAATCAAAGAGTGTGGTGTCGAACACTAATGTGTGGTGCTTTAATAAAGATTAAACATACATTATACAAAATTTAAACATAAATTTGTACAAGACGATCTTACTCACAAATTAACCCAAATTAACCCTATTTACCGAGGAATTACATGAGTTTTTTCATATTAAAGTACTTACTACCTAGGCATTTATCTAAGTTGGGAGCCACTTTGCTTCTTGTATACTAGATGGGATATGCATCTATTGGGTGACATTCTTTGCATTGTAGAGTAGACTAGTGACATGGGCAAGTCTAAGTCTCACTACTTCTTGTAGTTGTTTGATATGTGCCTTGATTGTCTCTTGCTGCATAGTTGCTATAATTGAGTATTTAATGTCTCTAGCTATGCTCTTGTCTTCTTATCCATATCTTGCATTCATATGATGTGGCCACTCGTAAAATCTATGTCTTGATTTGATCTATGTAACCTTTGAGGGTTTTAGTCACAATGGGTCATTGTAGACAAAAGTGGCACAAGGTATTATTATCACCTATGGTTCTTTATGAGGTATAAATGTGAGACTGCAATTAGGTGTGAGTTGTTGTACATTTCTTTATCTCTTCATCCATCCTAGCCTTTGTCACATTTCCTTGAATGTCGGTGTGAAGTATTGAATCTTGGTTAAACTTAGTTTTTTAATCCTATTTGATTCAACTATTATCCTAGTGGCTGTGTTGTATCCCTTTACATCTAGGGTATTTTGTTTTGGATATCACTTATAACATATTTCAACTATTTCATATTTTTCACTTGCTATTTTAGGATATCCTCCTTTGTTGCTTGATGGAAAACACTCCCAAGCTCAAATTCTTGAATTGCTAAGATTCCTGACAAAACCAAATGTGTTCTAACTATTGGTAGTTGGAGTAGTTGCAAAGTTGTAATTGGTTGGATTTTCTTTTGTTGTTGTCATTAATCTTTGATAGATTGCATCAGAAATGTTGAGATGGAGGATGAAGTCATATCTAGAGAGGGGGGGTGTTGTATGTGGTGGCACTTGCCCCTCTAATTGAATAGTATCTTATTGGGTGCTTCTAAAGGATGTGTGTTATGTTTGCTAGCTTTTCTTTTCTTCATCCATTAATTTTGCATATGCTTTTTGAATCACTATAATTGTGACTTGTATTTATTGAATAACATTTGGAGTTTGCAACATTGATTTATCTACCCTCTATTTAGAATGAAGCTCTTTGGCCTACGTTTGTTCTAATTTCTATTGTTGTGCTACTGGTAGAGGGGAGTGATATTTGCTAATGCTTTCTTTCTTGATTCCTCCTTAGTTTGTATTTTTTTCCTCTTCTTGAGGGATGATGTTAATTCCTTCAAAATGTTTTTTTTCAAATTATGGTTTCCAATGTTATGATGAAGGCCACTATATAGCTAATCATTCCTTCTTCAATAATAACTTTATTTGTGCTATCCACTTGTGTTTACATTTTTGCTATTAAATGTGACATTCTTTTCCAAAAAAGGTTATTGTATTTGAGATCCACATCCACAATTTCTTCTATGTTTGGTTCTATCTTTTCAATTTTTGTTGTTTGCTCTTTCATTATATTTTCCTCATCTTGTATGTAGTTATCAAGGACTTGAATCTTTTTTCTCTTTGCCCCTTATTTTTGTCTCCCCATCTTTCTTTCCACACTCATTTGAAGAAGTTCCTCTAAGGCTTCTTCCACTTATGGTTTAGCTTGCAATGGGGTTATGGGGAATTTTCTTTTTGATTTCCTTTTCCCCATTTCTCTTCTTATTCTCCAAATTTCTTTGTCTCAAACCATGGGGAACCCACCTATAATATTTCAAATCACCACAATATTGATGTCCCTTACTTTGGAGGGTAGAGTTTTGAACATCCTCATTTCTCATGTAGATTTTCTCTAGATTTTTCCACGTGCTCCTCAATCTTTTTTTTGCTTTGATTGTCCTTTTATTCTCGATGTCATGAATATTTATGTGAGGGCATCCTTTTTGGTCTTAGGGCTCTTACTAGATGTTCCTAATCTAATGTAACTCAAAAGGATCAAGATGATTGGGCTTAAAAAAAGACATGTCCAAGAGTAATAACTCACAAGTGCACTTAGAGGTGTTAGAATTGTTGGTTTAGTGCCACAATGTAAAGAATGGAAAATATCATTCATAAAACCCTTTAATTAAATGGAATTGTAGTATTTTACAATATTGCATTCATCATCACTATTTGTAAATGAATATGAGTTTAAAAAAATGAGACAGGTATTTGTAGTTGTTTGTAGTTGGACCTATCATCATCCTATATGTTCAAACGAGACATTTGTAGGTTGCATGATTTGAGAGAACAATTGTGTGAAATTTGGCACTTTTTTGGTCATAGGGATCTTAAGAGGCTTTTCCAACCCTATAGATATTAGAAGGATTGAGATGCTTGGGTGTCAAAAATAAACCTATAGTAGAATTAACATGTCCACCTAGAGGAGTTAGCATTATTAATTAGGCGCTAGAAGGAGTTGAATGTAAAATATCACTTCTAGCACCCCTTCATTGAACAAAATTGAAGCATTTTGCAACATTTAAGTTGTCACCACCATGAGAAATAAGTTTGGTTGAACAAAAAAATAGAGATATGACCCATCATCCACTTCTACGTTCAAACAATATTTTCCTTGGTGTCTTAGTTTGAGAGAATAGTCGTGCAAAGTTTGACACTTTTTGGTCTTAAGGCTCTTAAGATACTTTGTAGGTCCAATATAACTCAAAAAGATTGGGATTCTTGAAAACCAAAAATGACTAGAAGTAGTAACCCACCCACCTAAATGTTTTAGCATTATCAATGTGATGCCACAATGTAGAATGTAACTCGTATGCTTGTATGTTTACCAAAAGTCTCCCAAAACTTGAAACATGAATTATACCTTTAAAAAAACAGCGACCGATAAATTCTAACTTTGAGTCGAACTTTTAGAACAATTAACTGCCATGACTCTGAGTTTAAATTAGTTATATTTAAATTCCATTAATATTCAGTGAATAGATAACAAATTAATGAAGGTTAGTTCAATTCTATTTCAGTCAATAAATCCTTGATTTGTGGCATTTCATTTAAACTTATTTCCATATAAAGAGATTCAGAGCCAAGTTTCATTTATATTTTCCCCCCCTCTTTCTGCCTACATTTTTCTGTTACAGGTTTCCTGTACATATGCAGGCTCATATTTTGAATATTTAAAGGCAGTGATTACAAATGTTAACGAATTGTCTCGTATGCCCTGGTGAAAAGAACTTTTAAAATCTTCAAAGTATGGAAGGAAATTTTACAAATTCTGAAATACAGAAAGTAATCTTCCACAGTCAGTTGCAAAAAACCCCAAATAAACGAAATCTTGACAGATTCTTTTCTATACACCATTACAGAGTTTCCTCCTCCTAACTCAAGGAAACAGGGCACGCTTTGAGAAGAGGACGAACCAGAAGTAAAAGCAACGACATCAAAACGCCGATGAATGCTTTCATATGCGAAACCCTATCAAATTGGGATTTATGCCTGCTATCACCGGATGATAATAATGACGGATCTTCAATGTGCTCGTCCTCCTCATAAATGGTATAAAGCTCAGTCTTCAACGGCCTCTTCTTGGCCGATGCCAATCCCCACCCTGCAATTTCTGAAGACATGATAAAACTGCAGAATTATCAAAGAAATCAAGATGAAATTTTCTTCTTGATGAAATGTCTCTCTTGCTCAATGAGAGATGAGAGCAGACTAATTGAGATGAGAGTAGGCAAAAGCATATATATAAAGACGCACACACGAGTAACTTGCGGGGAAAGTTTCTCGCCTGTCATTTTTGAGGGTTGAGATTATTTGTTTTGGAGTGGAAAATAGGAGTCGTGCCGTTTAATTTGTGAACTTCTCGAAACTAGGTGTTGTTGAAAAGTCTTTTCGACGTTTCGGCTACGTTTAGACAACTGGCGAAAGCTTAAATAGTCTTATTAAGAACTTGGAAGAAATTACCTGATTTCTTTCTTTCTTTCATAGTTTATTTGCGTTCACACTCAACCCTTCAATTATTAATTTTAAACGTTCACACTCAACCCTTCAATTATTAATTTTAAAGAAATCAAAAAAATGAGAAGTAAAAGTTCATTAATAAATTTTACATGTATCAATAGCCACCCACTTTTTAGCATTTTTGGATCATAATCGGCCCAATTATGCAATGGGGCATTTGTGCACAACTACTGTGGTATTTGTGCATAAGTATTAGCAATTTTAAGTGCATAGTTACTGGGGCATCTTAAGTAGTTATTGGGCGACACTTTGAAATGTGTACTTTTTGACCCTTGCGTGCATATCAGAACCCACAACTATCTAGAAGCCAAAACAATATCTATAGACAACTAAGTCGAACAAAAAAAAAATCGTCGAAATCCGATGTACCATTTAGGATCTTGGGTTTGCGGTGTACCAATTAAGATCTGTGGTGTAATTTTTTTATATGTGTATTAAGATAGAACGAAATTTTGTTAAATTGATTTGGTTGTTTATGGCAATCAGTAGAGTTTGTGAACAACATGAATGTATTTTGAAAGAAAGGAAAATAATAATACATTACAAATGACTATGACGTATAAGAGATTAATTAAAATATGAAAATTGAAAAAAGTTTCAAGTCACAAGTGTCAAGTCTATTAGAATCTAAGTAAGGAATGTTATTACCCATTCAGTTATATTTATTTTGAAATAAAATAATATAAGAAAATTGTAATCTGTCTTTATATATAGAGAGAAAGATTATACATTTTTTTTAAAGAAAATAAAAAGTTAATTTCTCTTTATAATAATTATTTAGGAAAATGTGAGTTGATATTTTCAAATCTAATGTATTATGATAATAAAAACATGCTTATTAATATATCATTCATGTTAAATATTTCATGAGATTTTGAAAAGATTATAAAACGTAAATCTGCAATCATTGCAAAAATCAATGAATCGAAGTTTGAGGGTTTCTAAATTTATATTTGAAAATAAAAAGACAATTAAAAAAATTATAAGAAAAATAAAGAAAAACCCAAAGCAAGGATTGAAAATTTCAAAGACAAAACAATATCGTACTTTTCTATTACTTTCTTGAAATGGTACTTAATTTTTTTTGAGAAGTTGCTAGTAGCAATTGTAGACACATAATTTTTTTCTATAAAATGTCCTCTTAATTAATCTTAATTCTTCTTGCATTTTCAAGTGGATCCATTACCTATTAAATACCTTATATCCTTATTTCATAATTCATTCTTCAGAAATCCATTTAATAATAATATATTCTTCATTATTTCATTAAATTTATTTTATAATATATTCTACATATTTCTATTACTACATAAAATCCATTCCATTATCTAACCTCTTTCATATCACAACTTCTTTCTATTTATCCTCTTTCACCTCTATCAATTGCATCCACCTAAAGCATGTGGGACAAACATCTTCACATCAATCTTTTATCCCTCATTTATCCCGATTCACCCATGAGGACATCTATAAATACCTTACTCCTTCTCATTTCTAAGCTTGGCAAAAATTAGTTCACTTGAGAATCTTTGAGATTTCTCTTGCATTCTCACATTCCAGCTTTCACATTCTCTCTCATCTTTATATTTTCTATACCAATTTGCACTTTATCTTCTAATCTCCATTCTCCATAGCTTCTTGTGCATAGTGCTATGAGAGAAAACACTTTCAAACACAAGACTGTGGTTGATAGGAGGGCAATGGAGTCAGGAATCCATTTGCATGCATGTGTGTTTTAAGTAGTTATTTTGTTTTGCATGTGTGTGTTCTTGGCATGTACTCTATTGTTTGATGTAATTGAATAATCTAAATCTTGGTTCATAAGATTTCAGATCTGATTTCTTCATCTATATCAATCATTTAACTAATGAGCAAATAATAGTTATAATGATAATTAATATGAAGATGCTAGTGTTTGTAATAGGAAAGTGCTTCATTATTTAATACTATTGGAGCTTGCCTCTCCAAATTGCTCAATTTTGCATGTATAGGTGAGCATTCCCAATTTTTCTTTTATTGATCCAAGCTTGCCATAGCTTTTTCCAAGTGATTTCATATCTATGGGTAGCCAATGATTTGAATGTTACAATCTAAATGTAAATGCTTAGATATGCACATGGAGAATGAGCACCATTTTGACTTCACCTATATCTAAATAAAATGAGTCTCTATGCAAAAAGTACTCTAATCTAAACCACAACGCCTGTTTTATTTTACCTATTTTGTTTTGCATTTGCCTTCACAACCTAGAGGCAATATTTTGTGTGGAGCTTCTTCAGTGAAGTAACGTTCATTTCTTCTATATGGAGATGTGTCAAACAATGGTATTTGAGTCACTTTTTACAAATTGGTACTCGTTTTATGCTTATCCTTATTGCTTGTACTTATTAATATATGCACTCCTAAAAAATAATTCTTTTGGAAAAGAAGTGTTGGATTTTGAATGTGTTCTAGAGAAAATACACTTCGTAGATTGTCATGGAGTAGTCACAATACATAATACTATATATGCATAAATGCTAATATCATGGAGATGCATGGTTTTAGGTATAAAATTGGTGTGAATGTAAAAGGTTCAAAAATTGGAACATAAGTCTATTTCAAGCTGAATTTTCAAGAACATTCCCCTTTATGTAACAAAAAGGGATCTTAGGATCTATTCTTTGTTGGATGTTGATTAATTGCTTGCTAATAAGTGAGAATAATTAAACCTCTTCTTTTTGATGATTAAATAGGATTAAGAAGTTGTCATCCATGTCTAGTTGAGAAATAATGATGATGATGGATCATAGAGTGTGATCCGAAACGTTAATGCAAAAAAGCTCACATAATCAAATCCAAAAATAGCAATTTGAACATTATGGGTTGTGGAAATCTCATGTGTTTAATTAAATAATAATAATAAGTTGTATATTATGTGTAAGGACTCTTTCCTTTTACATTTATCTCACAATAAATAAATACTCATAAATTGCAATAATACAAAAGCAAAAGATAATCTATCAATATCCATGTTGAATGTCGAATACATCTCAATGACATAGTGCTTAATCCAGGTGTTAGCATGTGAAAAACAATATATCAATAGTACTTAATTAGGCATCAGATGCCATGTGTCCAACACAATACCATATGAGGTATAATACAAGATACATATAAGAGAAGATAGAGAAAATATAGACAATAGGTCTTTGAATGCCATTGACCCCAACAGTCAATTGCTAGCTCGAGAGACAAAAACTTGGCTTAGGCGCTTTTTTGCCCAACCATGAAGCTTACGCTCTCTTAGAATCTTTCTTGAAAGGAAAGATACCCAGCCTTGCACGAAATGCTTAGCTACCTGGAAACAATAGGCAGGAAGGAAACCCGATGCAACCTGACACATCTACATGCATTTGTTTGTATGAAATACACGTCCTATTATCAGGATATGGTAGAGAAATATGATAAATAAATTTGCTAGGCTAATTCATCTTTTTCAATGAATGCAAGACTATGATCAATGTACCTTTGATATAATGGTAGTTCCTGAAAAGAGGACCATCCTTCTCTGTTACCCATATTCTGCACCCATTCCCAAGAACACAAACCCAACAAATACAAGAAAAAGAAAACTACTTTCCTTAAATAAAAATCACTCATGCGAACACATATACTTTATTCTTTCACTTTTCATGCATATCATAGGTGTCATGCAATCATTCCTATTTCATGAAAACATGCTTTTTAATGCAATCCCATGAAATTAACTCTAAATAAATAATTGTATATAATCATGCTAATAGAAACTTAAATGATTTATCAATTAAATTTCTATTGGCATGATTAAGTTTCTTTAGTTTATATTATTGAATGTATATGTTATAGTAGATAATTTTTTTTTGAGAATTAGTTTAAAACAACCAAGTCAGACATCTATATGGATGGGGCCAATAACTTAATATGGATGGGGCCAATAACTTAAGTTGGTTCTAGTTTTCTTTGCAGCCATTTCATTTCCTATTTCAAGAGTTAATTTTTTTTTGTTTATCTTCAATTTGTGTGACATTTTTTTATATATAATATAGCTATATCCATATTCATTTACACACAAACCCTAGTTTGAAAATTTGAATGGTGTCACCATTCCTATACCATTACTCATACCCCATGTGTCTATAAGTATATACATATACCTTTTCACTTTGTTATCTTCAAATATTGTCTTCTTGAAGAAAACAAAGTTAATTAGATTCTTAAAAGAAAAATCTAATTATTTGAAATGAATTAGGATACAGTATTTATTTATAAAAATTAAAATTCATATTCCTTACCATTAATCATATAATATAAAAATACATTTTTAACTTTTTAAAACTTTTTTTTCCCTTGAATCTCATTCAAACATGAATTATACCTTGAAAATTAAAATTAGGGAAACTAGCGATTGATAATTTCCACTAAAGTGGAAGTGTTAGAATAATTAATTGCCATGACTGAGTCTAAATTAGATAGATTCGAATATTAATAGATGCTGTATTAATGGAGATTAGTTCAATTCTGTTTCAGTCAATAAAGCCCTAATTTATAAAATTTCATTTAAACTTATTTCCAGATAAAGAGATTCAGAACTCAGCCTTATGAAAAATCAAGAAGTCATTGTAAATAAGAAAGAATGTTTCATTTATATTTTCCCTACTTTTGTCTGCCTACATTTTTCTGTTACAGGTTTCTTGTACATATGCAGGTTTCCTGTACATATTAAAGGCAGTGATTAGAAATGTTTAGGAATCGTTTCGTATTCGCTGGTGAAAGGAAATATTTAAAGCTTCAAGGACGCAAGGAATTTTTACAATTTCTGAAATACAGAAAGTAATCTTCCATAATTCGTTTAGAAAACCTCAATGAAGCGATATCTTGACAGATCCTTTCCTGTAAACCAATACAGAGAGTCCTCCTTCTAACTCAAGGAAACAGGACACGCTTTGAGAAGAGGACGAACCAGAAGAAAAAGCAAAGACATCATAACGCCGATGAATATCGAAACCCGATCGATCTGGTATTTATGCCTGCTATCAGTGGATGATAATGATGTCGGATCTTCAATCTGCTCGTCTTCCTCATAAATTGTATAAAGCTCCGTCTTCAACGGCCTCTTCTTGGCCAGTGCCAGTCCCCGCCCTGCAATTTCCAAAGACATGATATAATTGCAGAGTTATCAAAGAAATCCAGAAGAATTTCTCTTCTTGATAAACTGCGCAATGACAGATGAGGGCAGATTGATTGAGATAAGATTAGGCAAATGCATATATATAGAGAGAGGCGCAGACGAGTAACTTGCGGGGAAAGTTTCTCCCCCGTCTTTTTTAATGGTTGAGATTATTTGTTTTGGTGTGGAAAACTAGAATAGCACCGTTTAATTTGTGAACTTGCACACGAGAAACTTGCAGGGAAAGTTTCTCCCCCGTCATTTTTAATTCAAGAGATTATTTGTTTTGGAGTGGAAAAAAGTAATGCCGTATAATTTCTAACTTCTAGAAACTAGGAATTGTGGAAATGTCTTTTCGACGTTTCAGCCTAAATTACCATCATTAAGAACTTGAATATTTATTTCTCCATAAGATAGTAAGAGATGTATTTTGCCATTAGTTGTTATGAGTATTTTGGGAATTGAGTAAATAATATTTCTAATAAAGACATTTTTTTAAGAGTGTCTGTTTAATAATTAATTTAAATTTTAATAAATATAGGAAAAAGTAGATGTTTCAAAAATATTTCAATACATATTTTATATAGATTATCAAAGTTATATATGTTAGAGTAGATTATCTTTAATAAATTAATTAAAATATAGTAAATTAATATTTAATTAATTGAATTATAATAAATTGAATTTTTTTAAAATTAATTATAACTGAATCTTAAATTATTTGTAATTCTAATTGGACCTTAACAATAACTCTAATTAAGTCTTCGGACATGTAGTGTCACAGTTAAAACACTTTGTTGGTGAAGCGGTCATCAAGGTTCAAGCCCCTGTTGGACCATTGTGCTCGCAGGCCTTGTGTCTTCGCTGGGCCGTTGTGCTTGCAGGTTTGAACAAGTGAAGTGTGGGGATGAGGTCGCCTTGTTGTGGCCTCATCGGTTCATAGCTTCGGGTCAAAAGCGTTTCACGTGGAGCTGGAGGGCGTGTCATGCCAGCGTCGCCATTCATGTTAAAAAGTTTACCAGGCATTATTAAAAAAAAACAAAAAAAAAACAAAAACTCTAATTAAATCATAATTCTAACTCTGATTGAGTTGTAACCCTAACATAATTGAAATAATTTGAAAATTTTGTGGTGGATGTTTGTGATGTAATCATGCACAACTTATAAAGTAGTTAATTCAATTAAAAATCAATAATTTTAATCCAAAAGTATTTTTATTCTAAAAAATAGGACAATGTCCTATAACTTGATCCCTGATCAAGTTGTGTCTTGTGATGTAGTTTGTTAGCGAAGCAACTTTACATAATGTCTTTATATATGCCCTTTATAGAGATCCAATTTCAAAATGAAAAGGAAATCAACCATTATTAAATCAAAATTGCATATAATACACTTTATCATTACATTAACATAATTAAAAGCTTCATTATCATTGTTAACAAACATAGCAAATCCTTTTAAAACAACTCTTCCCGCTCTCTGCAAATTTTGAATTTGGGTAATGGTTATCGTTTCTACTGGGGAGGGCCCGTCCTCCCCGGATCCTGATCCCTCCCCTGCCCCACTGCACTTGTGTCCGGATCTCGCGCTCGTGCTTGGTTCACAAGATGCCAGGTGGATTCCTAAGGACTGGGACTATGTCACGGAGGTCTGCAAAGCTGCTTTACCTATGACGAGCTCACATGCAGCGAGTTCACATGTGGCCACTTGCGTTGATCTACAAAATCCAGAACCCAAGACTGATTGTGTCGGGTCAAAGCCAGGGGAGGCCCAAGTGGGCACATGGAAGGGCGCTCTTGTTGGAAATCCCAAGACGGTGTTGGCGACTCAGGAACCTAAGGTCACTGTTGGAGAGGATGGACCTGAAATATGTCTCCCTGATAATGTTATGGACAATATTGCCTCCTCCCTTCACCTCTTCTTAGTGGGGAGATTCTTAACATTCAGACCCACAATGGTTAGAAGATGGGCTGGTTCGAGGTGGAAACAGAAAGGAAGTGTCTCAATCTCAGCCATGTCGGGTGGTCTCTTTTTATTCAAATTCATTGTTGAAGAGGACTTTATTTTTGTCTTCTCTAGTTCTTGGCCTTATGGCAAACACAACTTGGCTCTCTCTATGTGGAAACCTAGGTTTGAACCTAGTGCTGAACTCCTCCGACTTGCTCCAGTTTGGATCAGACTCCTTGGCCTTCCATTGGATTTCTGGGACGAAACCATTTTCAGATGGATAGGTAACTCCTTTGGCCAGTTTGTTGCTGCTAACAACGTGACGATGCAAAAGTCTAGACTTGTCTATGCTCTCCTCTGTGTAAATGTGGCAGTGAACAACCCCCTCCCTAACTTCATCTCCCTCAAATCTAAATGGGGTAAATGGACACAAGCTATTGTCTATGAGAATGCCTCCCTTTATTGCCAAAGATGTGCAAAGCATGGCCATGTGATAGCAAACTATAAGGCTCCTCCTCCTCCGGAAGCTAAACAAAAGGAGAAGTTGTGCTCCTCGGGCATTGTAAATGGGGATCTGGAGCAAGCTGATACTCCCCCTTGCTCCCCGGATAATATTGTGACTGACAAGGTTAAGGACTTGAAGGAAATGACCAATACTCAAGGTCCATAAGAGGAAGGCTACCCCTTTCTAGAGGGTATTCTTAGTATAATGAAGACCCCTAACCCTAAGGTGATTCCCTCCCCCCACTTGGGAAACTACTTGGGTCTGAACCTAGAAGAGGGGGAGATCTCCCAGAGGGAGGAAGACTAGGAAGGACTGAAAGTCAAGGAAAGCAACAGGGAGGAGGGTTTCATCCCTTCCCCCTCAAATGAAAGGAAGGTGACTAAGGATTCGACACCCACTATGCTTAAAAAGTTGAATCCTAATACTATTGGGGACTCTGGGAAGGATCTGTGGAGTGACGTGATTTCTCCCACTCCCTCCAAAGGGATAAGTCTCAGACCTATCCTCTCTTCTACTGCTACTGATGCGGATTCCTCAAGGGAGATCGCTAGATCCTTTTTTTCCTCCCATGATAGCAGATTTGCCCCATCCTCACTGGTTGGAAATGAGAAAGAAGAATGACAAGAACCAAAAAGAAAGACCAGAGGGAATAGGCGGGAAGACGTAGGTATAGAATCTAAACCTGATAGACCTTTTGAGAGGACTCTCAGAACGAAGGCAATGGCCAGAGAAATTGCCAATGGGAGGTAATTAACTTTGGAGTCCTCACAAAAATTTAAGAAATGAAGTTCCTATCTTGGAACTTAAGGGGGTTAAACAACCCGCATAAGTAGTATGCTTTAAAACAGTGTATTGTGACCAATAAGGTTGATATTTTATTAATTTAGGAAGTGAAGATGACCCATCAAAATTTTGCTTCACTTGTGGACAAACTGTGGCCAAGTGTTGCCTTCTATTATAGTGAGGCAGAAGGCGCGTCAGGTGGTGTGGTGACTCTTTGGAACAAAAGTAAGTTGGATGGGGTTGTTGTTGCCTTTTCTCACAACTTTCTTTCTATAATGTTTACTGTGAATAACTTCTCATGGTATTTTTTCAATATCTATGCCCCCAACACTAGAAATGGTTGGTCTTTGGTTTGGGGGAAATCTCTAATTTCATGGTTGATAATATGGAGGCTATGTACATTTTCACTGGTGACTTCAACACCCCTCTTTACCCCTCGGAGAAGATGGGTGGGCTAACTGATTATAGTGACAACATGTATGCTTTTGTTGACTTCATTAGAAAAAATGACCTGTTAGACCTAGAACTTCAAGGGAACCCCTTCACCCGGTCTAACAACAAAAAGGGCCCTCACCTTATTCAGGTCAGGTTGGATAAAGTTTTGGTGTCAGCTAAATGGGATCTTGGTAACAACTCTACTCTAACTACCCTCCCTTGCACTATTTCTGACCACTCTCCAATCCTCCTAACTTGGGCTGATAAATTGGTCTCGAGCCCCATACCTTTCAAATATGAGATTATGTGGCACTCTCACCCGGAGTTTAAACAGTGCATCCAAAGTTGGTGGAACCTCCCTGTTTAAGGATCTTCTATGTTTAGAGACTCTAAAAAGATGGAAATAATCAAGAGGGAAGTCAGAGCCTGCAACAAATCCTCTTTTTGAGATATTTTCAAGAAAAATATGGAGATAGAAACTAAACTGGACCAACTCCAGAAAGACATTACTGAGAGGGATACCACCATGGATATCCACAAAGAGGAGGAACGTTGGAGACAAAAATGAAAAGACAATATGGCCCTCGAAGAGATCTACTAGAAATAAAGATCCAGGATTCAGTGGCTGACTGAGGGGGATAGGAACACTTCCTTCTTTCATAGATCGACATCCAAGCACAAGAGGAGAAACACTATCCGATCCTTATTTAATGACAAGAATGAAGAGATGGTGGGGACTAATGAGATTGGGGAGTGGGCCTCATATTTCTTCCTCAATGCTTACACTAATACCATGTTGAGAGAACCTACAAAATTAAGAGATAAACTACTCAATCTTATCCCTCCAGTCCTAAATGATGTTGACAATGAGCTACTGATGTGCCAAGTTACTGAAGATGAAGTTAAAGAGGTAATTTTTGCCATGGCTGCCTATAAGGTCCCAGGGCCCAATGGCTTCCCTCCAGCCTTCTTTCAAGTGCTTTGGGAGGTTGTGAAGTATGACCACAAAAGCCACTAGGGATTTCATTAGAACGGGGAACCTCCCGAAGAGATTGAACAATACTTTTATTGTGCTGGTCCCCAAAGTCCTTGATCCTAAGCTATTAACTGATTTTATTCCTATCAGTCTGTGCAATACAATTTACAAGATCTTTTCTAAAGTTATTGTTAACCGAATCAAACTGCTTCTTGATAGGTGTATTAGCCCCTCACAAAGGGGTTTTGTTCCTAGTAGGAAGATCCTTGTTGCTGTCATTACTACTCATGAAGTCATTCATTCCATGGAGAGGAGTAGAAACCCAAGTATGGATTTCAAACTTGACATCTCCAAGGCTTATGATAAAGTTAATTGGAATTTCCTATACGTTGTCTTATCTAAGTTGGGATTCCAAGAGAGATTCCTCAAAATTATTAAGGAGGTTGTGGAAAGTGTCCACTACTTGGTGATCGTCAATGGTACCCCTTGGGGTTTTTTTAAGGCAGGGAAGGGGCTAAGGAAGGGGGACCCCCTATCACTTTATTTATTCATTATGGTGGCTAAATTTTTGGGAAGAAAATTCTCCTACTTAGCCAAGAATAGAAAAATTTCGGGAGTGAAGGCGGCTTCAACCCTACCCCCGGTGATTATGCAACAATTCGTTAATGACACTTTCCTTTTTGGCTAGTCTTCTATTGTTGAAGCTAAAGAGTGGAAACATCTTTTGGAGGATTATGCCAAGGCCCCAAGACAACTTATTAACTATAATAAGAGCAAGATTAATTTTTTCAACACGGATGGGAATCTCCAAAGTAAGATAATCCAAATTCCTGGATGTTGTTCTGCTGATCTCCCTGATTCCTACCTCGGTCTTCCCTTGACGATTAAGGAGGTCACACCTTAGTTCTGGGACTCTATTATGAAAAGAATGCAAAAGAAGCTCACAAGATGGAAAGGTAAAACTCTGAGTAGTGCAGGTAAACTCCAACTTCTATCAGCTTCTCTACAGGGTATCCCTGTCTATTTTTTATCCTTATTCAAGGTCTCTACTGCTATGGTTGAAAAACTTGAAAAAATTCGAAGGAGCTTCCTATGGACTGGTTTGGAGGAAAAAAATAGACTCGGTCTTGTCAAATGGGAGGTGGTTTGCAAACCTAAATCTATGGGGGGGCTAGGGAATAGAAAGATTTCGGACCTGAATAAGGCCTTGCTGACTATAATTGGTTGGAATCTTGTTGTGGATAGTGTTGATTGGTGTAAGATTATGCAGGCTAAATAATTCAACCACACCTCCTTTCCTTTCCTTTTATCCTCTCATGACCTCCCTACAAGATCTAAAATATGGAACAACATTGTTAAATGCCAAAAATTGCTTAGGGAAGGCCTAAAATGGTAGGTGGGAAATGGTGAGAAAATAAGATTCTGGGAGGATAAATGGGTTGGGGAGAGACCCTTGGCCTTAAACCACTTTAGTTGCCTCATGGGGCATCTCAAGGACTCACTTGGTCCTCTTGTGGCGAATTACATAATGCCTCTTAGATGTTGGAGTAGACTATCTACTAGTCTTGGGGATAACACTCAATTGAGCCAATTGGTAGAGGAACTCTAGTTGATCCTTGAGGACATCAGGATTCCCCTATCCCCCCATGCTGACAATTTTTTCTGGGAAAAAAATTCCTCGGGATCTTTTAATGTCAAGTCAGCCTACAATCTCCTGATTACTCCTACCAATGATTTTAACTATTGGAGGAAAGTTTGGAATTCACAGCTCTTACCATAAATTAATTTTTTCTAGTGGACTGCCCTTTATGGGAAGATCCTGACCATTGACAGCCTTAAGAAGAGGGGCTTTCTGATGGCTAATTGGTGTGTTTTATGTAATCATGTGGAAGAAAGTATCAATCATGTCTTTATACATTGTCTTTATGCCTCCATGGTCTTGCACAAAGTCTTACATAAATTTAACATCGCTTGGACCTTCTTAGAGGAGCTACAACAGTTTGTTAATAATTGGGAGTGCCCTTCATCCCACCCCCTGATCAGACAGTTATGGAAACTTATCCCTCCACACATCTGATGGAACATCTAGAAAGAAAGAAATAACGAGATCTTTAGAAATACCAACAACATTGTGGACACTGTGGTCTGTATAATAGAGAAGCTTCTTAGGGAGAATACTCTGGTTTGTAAATGGAAAATCCTACAATATCCCCCATTAGAGAAGGACTGCGATTGGATTAAGAAATGGAAATTATCTAGACAACTTCCTCCAGTATGACAATTCTAAAATGGTGGCGAGATTGAACACTAGATGGTCTGCCCCCTTGTCCTCATGGTTTAAACTCAACTTTGATGGCGTTGCCCGCAATGGGGTAGCTGCGGGAGGTGGAATCATAAGAGATAATATGGGCAATATGGTTTTGACCTATGTTGGCAATTTTGGATCCATCTCGAGTAACCTAGCTGAAGCCTTAGCGCTCTTCTGGGGTCTTAAATTGGCACTCTTAATTGACTTGAAAAGAATGGTTATTGAAGGTGATTCTAAGCTGGTCATTGAGGCAACCAAAGGTGTTACTGTGATTAGCTAGAAGATTCACAACATTCTCAGGGACATATGGTCTATGCTTACTTGGCTGGATGAATTCCATATCCAACATATTTACAAAGAGGGTAACGTTGTGGCCGACTCTCTGGCTGCTACTGGCCTTGAGCTGAAAGGAATGAGGTGCTGGAGGCATTTGGCCTCTCTTTCAGACATACAAAAATCCCTCATAGGGAGAGATCAAAACTACCTCACTGTGCAATGAGTTGCTATGGTATATTTTACTGGATGACCTATTGGTCTATTTGGGAGACTATGTGGAAGGCGGGAAATTAAAATTTGAATTGGTTCGAGTCACCCATGGTGGCTAAGGGTGGTCTTTAGTTTCTTTATGGACTTTTTCTTCAATGGGATTTATATGGACAAGATTGTTCTGAATTATGATATGTCCTATAATAGATGGTGGGAAGGGTTTTTGGTAGTAAAGATACAGATTGGCTGACATTTTGTTGTTTGTCCGCTGCTAATGTGCTGGTACTGCTCTCTCTGAGGTGTTTCTTCTTGTACTCTGGGTTAGCCCCATAGTTTTGGTTGCTTTTATATCAAAAACATAATCAAAATAAAAAGCGAATAATCTAAACATAAATTATATAAATGTAATATTAAAGAGTTTTTTTTATATTATATAAGTAATTTTATAATGATAAAATATATTACTTTTAGTATATATTTATATAAACATTGAGTGTTGTCATCATTAACCAAGTAGGTAGGGATAGTCCCCTTCAAAAGTTTTCTTATTTATTTATTTATTTAAAATATGATTTCTTTTGTGTTAAATGGTTAGGCTTTTTTTTATGGTTTAAATAATTAATAGAAATATGTATGAACATCTTTTTTATATTTAAATAGTGAAAGGAAATTTGAAGTAATAATGTACTATTTTCACACAACCCTCATGAAAATGTAGATGGATTTGGGAGTAAAATACATTTAGAATAGAATAGGATGGAATGAAAGAGTGGGTTGAATGGGGAAGAAGGTTCTGTTAAGGCTTGTGCTCTTTTTGAAGTCTATCGTCACCCTTCATGTCATACCATGTCTTTGGTACAATAGATCTCTTGATTTTCACATTTGTTGTAGATTCTTAGGGCCCTTTATATGACCTCAAATTATATCAACTCAAAAATTTCTCGCATTGATCATTTGGCAACTTTGGACAATGGCTTCTTTATTAAGTAAGTGATTGTATGCCATTCCTACATTCTTAATATAGGCCTTACATTAACTATCATCAAACTCCAACTAGTTCATGAATATATGTAATGGCAACATAGAGGTTATTAATAGGTCATGACCAATTCCCTTTCCTTAATAGGTCAAGGCCAACTAAATTCTTTTTTTGATAATAAATCTTATATGACTATTATTGATCCGAACTGTGTGAAATATCAAATTGTTGTGCCAATATCTGAGTGCATTTTGAAATATTTCACATGTTGATAAGTATTCCTTTGAAGTTTGCACTATTGAATGTATAGCTACCAAAAAATTGGTGAAGTATTATCAGTTTTTCTTTGATCTATATTTCTTACATCAACACTTACAAATATAAAATAAACTCTTATAGAAGAAGTCCCCAAAATAGATCCCGCTAGAAGATCTCTAAGAGTTCTATCTAGAAAATAATCTGTGATCCAATCACATGCCATTCCCCATTCTGATTATAAGCCATTCATAGAATATTTTTGTGAAGAGGTATCAAGCTCTACATATATCTCCCAAAATACCCTTAAAATATAGATGTTTGTTAATCCTTAGCCTGCATGTGCTTCAATGGATACCTTATTATATATTAGCAGTAATCCTTAGCTAAATGATATGTTGGAAGGGCAAGTTAGTCTCAAACTAGCTTTGATTCCTAAAGAAGAAGAAAAACATGATAAGAAGAAAAAAATGTATTAAAAAATTCTTGAAAGTTAGGGAATCTCTACCCATAAAAAAATGTAGAGAAAAAGACCATGATTGACTATGAATCCATATGCCTATCCTTTTATATTGTCTCTATGCATATTTGCTGACACCTTTTATATTTAAAATAATATTACCTTACCATGATTGACCTTGAATCCATATCTATCCCTTTGTATTATTTCTATGCATATCTATAGACACACCTAGATACTTACTTTTCCTACCATATCGTGACATTCTTTATGCTTCTATTATATTATGTTTCCTTATATGCTAGATTTTCAAATATTATATCTATATTATTCTATGATAGATCTCCTCTTTCCCATGATATGGATGCTCTTTCTTATCTAAAATATTCCTTTTATTTCTTTTTTTTAAAATTATTTTACCCCAAACACATTTTCTTAGCTTATCATGCTAATGTTGCATTCCCCCATTTTATTTTACCTTATAAATTTTTTTTCATATGCTTCTCATACCTATTCCAAAGATTATATTCTTTATGTTACTTGCTTTCCATTAATCTATTGCACACAATATTCCAAACCTAAGTTACCCTAGAAACCCCAAATTCTACATGTAACCTATTTAATTATCAAACATTAAAATTTAAATAACTAACTTAGATCTATAAAAAATAAGAGTCTAAACTCAAAATCATAAATCCAATATGCGTTATAAACCCAAGTCACAAGTGAAAACTTTAGATCCTAGAAACTATGCATTTTGGAAACCATAAAAGTTATATATTTTTATTTGTATTCCTGCCTCTAAAAGAACATCTTATTACTCCAACATATCACTCATACCTTTCAATATACATATATATCTAGCTTGTAAGACAAATTACTCAATAGAGTAGAGTGGCACCAAGACATGGTATTGAAAGGTATTAATTTTCCTAAATTCTTATGCTTTAGGATAAACTCTTTCACTTGAAAAAATCATTTATGTTAAATGTAGCTTAGCCAATAATGATAGTTCTTAGAAGAGTAAAAATGTTATATGAGAAATGTTGGACAAGAAATCTCTAGGGTTAAGGTCTACAAGAAAAATAATCATCTAAAGAAATAATTTCTAGGCCTCAAATAGACTTCTAGACATTAATTCTTAGGCTATGAGAAGGTACTATCATTGAATGTTATATTGAATGTTATGTTTGATGCATTATAGAGGAGGTTTAAGAAGAGGGGAAGAAGCTTAAAAAAAAAAGAGCAATTACCACATACTTAGAATATGTATTGAAATAAACTTATGTAACAATAAAGATAGCATTTTCATACAAATTAAAAGGTACTAAAAAATTATACCTATAAAAGCATCTCCATAGTGAAATTAAGGTATATCATTGCTAGAATTGTTATTATGTCTTAGGGTATTGCACTATTAAAATGATTTACTTTAAGTTAAAACTATTGCTTAAATATCATATTTGACTAAAAAAATTATAGTTTTATCATGATAACTTATATAGAAGCGAAACTAGATTTTGACTAAAACACTACTTTTATTATGATAACTTATATAGAAGCGAAACTAGATTTTGACTAAAACACTACTTTCAATTGAAACATATTCAAAATTAAAAACTTCTACTTGAAACTACCTAGCTGGTAGTAAGTGTGACAATTTTTCTCCCTTGTTTTTACACTTTTTAAACCTTATCCTCATGTCAATTTTTCCTATATCAAAGATATGTCAACAAAAATTGAAAATACTCTTTATTATGTCTTGGAGCCTAGAATATGAAAATATATTTTAATATTTAATTATTTTTATCATTTTCAATTCACTACAAGGTCATTATAGTAAATTATAAAATTGATTGAAAATTTAAGATGTATATTAATTTTATTTATTTTTAAATAAAAGAAAAATACAGTGCATCAAAAAAGAGAAGCCTCTCAAAAAGATATAATATGAAGTTGTTTATGATAAACTTGAGTAAAACATGAATTGGAGGCCTATTGAAACTTTACATATCTAATAACAATAAAAATAATTTTAAAAATTATCACAAATATTTCTTTTTTCCACACACTAGATATTCAAATCAACTAAGTGAAAAAAATTCAAGACAAAAAAAATTACTATATAAACAACCGAGGTCCATCAACTTAATTTCTTATATTTTTTCAATAATTCAATAAAATACTATGAATTTAATTGAAATTGATATTCAAATAATTTATTTAAAATGTTACAAACATAATCAACACTAATATTTTTAAATTTCATTAGTTGATATCACTTTATAATACAAAACATATATGTCATTTCAAGTGTTTTATGTTAAAAATTAAACTTATGTTGGTCATTTCTTGTATAAAATGGTGACACGGTTCTAAATTTCTACATCAAGATCTATGATCTTATAATTTATTTTAGATCGGAAAGGATTTAGTAGTTGGTGAAGTAAGATGCAACTAATGGTTGTTTGTATAACATAGAACTTGAATTTATGGTAGCACTACAAATAAAGGAGGAGGTGTTTTGATTAAGGAAGTTATTCAAAGATTTAGTATATAAGAAATAATCACCTACTAAATCATATATTTTGATAATTAAAGATATATAATTGTGATAAAAAAATTTAAATTATATATGAAAATAAAATATATAAAGATTTATACCACTTTGTTCATGAAAAATCTAATGATGAAAAAATCTAAGTTGAAATTAGATGAAACCAAATTGGTAACATGTTCACCAAAGATCTCCCAAAAATTCAAACATAAATTATGAATTTGTAGAGATTGACTAAAATGAATGTGTTAGAATATTTGACTATAACTATCATAATTGACCATCTAGATAGAATAAATTCATTAATATTTTATTAATAGATGCTAAATAAATATAAATTGACTTAGTTCTATTTTAGTCAACAAACCCCAAATTGTGGCATGCTTAGAGGAGTCTATTTTTATAGGCAATCAATTCATTCTAATTAAAATCTCTCTAATTATATTTTAATTATTATTGAGATTATTTTATTGTTATGGAAAGGAAAATTGATATCTAAAATTCTAGAAACTATTATTCTGAATTTTTGTGAAGTTTCATCATTAGGGGAGAGGGTCTTATACATGTTCACCCTAACTTCACACTTCTCAAAATCTTATGTGGACATTTCAAAATTTTCTCAATTTTATACAACTTACTTGTCAAGTTCTCTATTTAAAATTTTCGTTTCAAGTCCATATGGTCAAATATGATGCCACATCAATAGACATCTTTGTGAAGGTGTCCAAAATAGTCCCAAATTGTGATAAGTCCCATAGGTGTACACTAAGTCATGTTTACTTGTGCACTGGTGTGACATCACATGATTAGTTATTTTTTGAATTTTGGAGGTACTTTTTTGGGGATAAGCATTGATATGACATTTTTAGGGCACCACTATTGGTCTCATTTTGTCCAAGTACTATAACATGTATTGGTACCTCTATCACCTACTGGCCCCTCTCCTGTACTTGGAAGTCCAAAAATCGATATTTGTTTTTCACATATTTTACATTGATTTGTCCAAGGTTGATATTACTTTTTAATTATTAAATTTTGATTTAATTGTTTCTTCAAGTAATTTTTAATTAAATAAATTAAAGATGTTGATATTAAAATTGGTCAATTTCACTTGGTTGTAAATTTGTCTTTCTCCAATTAAAATCTAATTTTAGTAATAATAATTATTTTTATCAAAATTACGTTGGATTATAAAGATAATGAATAGTTTTTAAGATACTTTGAAATCATAATCTTTCTTTTAATTAATTATATGTATAATATGTTCATCGTAAGCTAATTTATTCCATCAATTTGAATCCTTTTTATTCACTTTAAACCATAGTTGATCAAAACTTACCAAGTTGTGTGACATTAATTATAACTTTGTTAATTTTAATGTTATTTTTATTTGAAATGATATAAAAGCAAGGGAAAAAATGAAACAATACATAAAGTTAAAAATAAAAATGTTAATAGAAAAGTGTTAAAAAAATATTTGCATCTCTCAAAACGTATCCAAAGCATTTTCCAAAGTAAATGTCACCTATGTAAAGTTCAAAAAATCCTTAAGATTGATATAAACAATTGAAATTGATATATTAATAGCTACATACTTGTATACCAACATAAAGGATAATCATAATGACCTAAGACTATTAAGTAATCAAGTGAACTATGTCTCTTAGATCAAAATTGAAGACCATCAATATACATGCATAAGGAAAGGTTCAAGACATCAAGAGATATCAAGGTGAAATCATAAACATTAGAAACTCTATCTCAGATTCTTAGATACACATATTTAACCATGTTCACAAATGTAATAAAAGAAGGCAACTTTTTTGTACATGTGGTTTAGTTATTGTTACAAATAATTGATATAAGGCTAACTTTAATTGAGGGGTAGAGGCTGATCAATAATCCCTAAGAATTTTTAAAAAGTTATATTATTAGCCGATATGCTCCTTGTGCAGGCTTTTGCCTCCCAAAGTGTCAGCCTTTTGGCGAATGCCCGCTTTTCAACAACTTTTCGGTGAAGCCTTGTTTCCTGGGCGATGACAAGACAACTTGAGCCATGTTATCTATTGATGCATTTAGTTTCTTGGGCGATGACAAGACAACTTGAACCACGTCGTCTATTGATGCGTTAGAGAGTGACGTGGCGGTGAGGTGATATACCACCTACCACATCCTCTATGGTTGGCTTCGGTGGTGATGTGAAGAACCTGCATTAAATGTAGCTAAACATTTGGTTGCTCTAAGGTGTGTTTCATGTCCTTGGGCAGTGTGACCGTCACTTCTATCATTGCGAATGACAAACCATAATTAATTTTCGGTTTTCATTCTCTGCATTTTTATCCTTGTTGTGGTGGCACACAAAGTTCATAATTAATTATGGGTTTTCATTGTCTAGATACTGTGCATGTTCCATTGTATCTGAGCTTGTTGAGTTTGGTTGAATCAGTGGTTTTTCACTGTGTTTGGTTAAAGCAATAGTTTGTGCAGAAGGGAGGTACTTGTTTTCAACTGCCGAATTTAGGTACCTTTTCAATTTGACATTCTTTGGTTACATTGTGTGCATTTTCATTCTATGTCTCTATTACCTTGCAATCTATTTTGCCTTGGCTTCTCTGGTAGTTAACATATTTTGTCTTTTTAATAATTTGATACTTTTTCATTCTCAGTGTTTTACATATCTATGTTTGTACTTTAAGAATCTCTTGTTTGATTTTATTGTTTGTGTCTTCATTGTGTCTTTGTGTAATGCCCCCGCTATGAGGCCCAAAGGACAATACAATATAATATCAATAAGAAATATGAATAATTTTTATTTTTAAAATAAGGAAACAAACCATACTAATTCAATGTGCATCATGATGAACTGAGATTAAGATATAAGAACATCTAAAACTTATACAAGAGTCCTCAAGGCCCCACAATGAAATTACATAAATTAACTCAGCCATACATACCAGAAGAAATAAGGATCTCTATCAAATACTAATACATTGTCCTTCACAAGGTACATGGATCAATTTACATAGCCAAGTGAATATACATATGATCATAATTACATTACAAGGTATCCATAAGGATACAATATTGAAGAGTATAATATCTAGAACACAAGGTAGATATTTAATCTTATCTCAAACTATCACGATTAGGATGTAGGCCAAGCCAAAACCCAATGGGTGCAAATAGCATTCCAACCAACCATGTGGTACCATCAGGTTCACCCCCCATGCTAAGAGGTATTAGTCAGACCCAAGAGAGAACAAAAGAACAAGATGAAACAAGGACAACCAAAGGCTCACATGACTACTATCACAAGAAAGCCACAAGACAAAATCAAAGAAACTCACAAGGTCCACAACTGATTTCCAGAGGCCCAAGCAATCATAGAGAAAACAACCAAATAAACCACTAGATATGCAATTGGGAAGAGTGTCATTACTAGGTTGTCATGAGTTACCTTGGTAGGTCTTCACTAGGTCTCGACTCCCATCTTGGGCTATCTTGGTGACCTCTCCCGACCCCCATCCCCCATACAAACACTAGTGAACCACACCAACCTTTTGAAAGGACAATACTAGTGGAAGCCATTCCAGGCCCTTCTCAACTTACCTCAACCCTAAAGAAGCACCTAAGCATAAGAGAGGCAAGATCAATTAATATTTATTAATTTGAGCTAACTACCCACCCCAATTCATTTGTTATGTTATCACTTGATTACAAATTTTTTATTGAGTTACCTTGGTGACCACTTTGGGTCCCAACCCCCAATGAAAGCCACTCTCCCAAGATTGCACCTAGGAATCCAAGAACATCAAAGATCAAACTGGAAAATGCAAGATGGAAAAATTACACCGAAATACCATAGAAAGGCTTGAATCACTTGCTAGAATAGGATAACATGCAGGGTGCATCCAAGGTAGGCTAGGAAACACCATCTAGCTTCCAAATACATACAAGTCTTGAACAACTATCATCAAAAGAGAAGCAAGACATAAACAATAAAGAATTCCATGACTCCCTCCCAAGGCCTTTGGAAAATAATAACATAAAACGACTTAATTGAACATTTCCCACAAGGGCAGTATGATCCAAGGACATGAATAAAGTTTCATATTATCAAGAATAGAAAGGTTCATTAGAACAATAAATAGTTCTATATTTTAACAATTTCATTAATCCAAAGTTAAAATATGATATCTAATTTTTTCTCAAATCAATTGTCCATATGATCTATCACCTTATTTAACAATAATAAAATATCACATTTCATTTAAACCAAATTACCATACATGATACAAAGAATCTAATACAATTACCCAATTTAAAATATAACTGCATTAATCTAATAGAGAAATATGCCATCTATCATCCAAGATAAATTTTCTCAGATACAATGAAACACACACATATCTAGCCAATAAAAACCCAAAATTAATTGTGAACTTCGTGTGCCACCACAACAAGGATAAAAATGCAGAGAATGAAACCGAAAATTAATTATGGTCTGTCATTCACAATGATAGAAGTGACGGCCACAATGCCCAAGGACATAAAACACACCTTAGAGAAGCCAAATGTTTAGTTACATTTAATGTAGGTTCTTCACATCACCGCCAAAGCTTTAAGAATCTCTTGTTTGATTAATGCAGATTTAGGTACAAGCTAACAAAGTGGCCCTAGAGGTGGGCCACTTATAGGAGCTCCTCCAGCACTGGGGAAATGCCCCTTGTGTGGTTGCCAGAGTGCCACCAAATTCTATCTCTGTCGTCTGCAATCTACCCCATGGCCGCCATCGCGGTCGCAGTTCCTCTGCCTGCCGCTCTCAGACCTCGTGGTCCCAGGCTCCTCACCACTCCTTTGGTAGGAGAGATGATGCTTGGAGGCACCACTCAACTTCTCCTCCGTGTCGTGGCTCTGCCTCAGGGTGGCTTTCTGTTGCTCCTATGACTTTGGCTCCTCATGTTGGTGATGGCTCTAGGGGGCCTTCTGCCACCCCTTCCAAGTTTCCTTGCCTGGCTTTGGCGATTTCGCCTCCCAGGTAGGAGGAAGGGGAAATTGACAAAGATCCTGAAGATGGGTGGTCCGTGCCAAACCCAACTCTTGACCCCGTTGATGTATGGGGAAAGAAAGATGATCTTGATCCTCCTCCCTAGGCTACCTCTACTTTGGCTGCTTGAGGAATTTTTTTGATGAATAGCTTTGTTTTTTTTAATTCTGGCCACTGGCTGTGTGACTCTTGCGGGGTGATCTTGTATCCCCTGGCCTTTTTTTGTGAATATGTACTTTAATATTTTAAATTAATAGAGAAGGCCTATTCATCAAAAAAATTATTAATAACAAATACATCTTTTATACTAGCTAACGAATGTTTTCACTGGCATGAAAGCCGAAAGCAAAGACTATGCAGGGAGGGGGGCGTGGGTTTCATCCCACAGTAGTGGGAAGGGCTTCCCCTTCCCATGGCTATGAGGAGGCTCCCCACTGAAGTGGTTAGAGCCACCCACAACCATGGGAGGGGCTTCCCCCCCACAATGGGCTCTCCCACATCAACATAGTAAGAAAAAAAATACGATTCAAAAGAAATAATTTGCAGAGTATGGCAAAATAAATGAGATCCAATACTGTGATGTGAGAAAATGGCGATTGATGAGATCAAGAGGAAAAATACCCTTTCCCTCAAAGAGAGATGAGAGTTTTAGTATTGATAACCCTTCAAACACTTTTCACCAGAAGAGGAGAGGAGAATTCACTAGATTCAAACTCTCGACAAGAAGAAGATTGAATTCTGAATGAAATGGGAATGATAAGTTGATCCCCTCTTCCTTATTTGAAATGTAAAGGAATTGATTGAATTATGTAGTGCAAAAGTGACAAAGAACTGATTATAACTTGAGATCAGAATATGGGATGAAGCTATGCACCTGGATTTGGTAGTAATATGTCAAGACGAAGTCGCCCTGCATATTTGAGGAAAAGTTGCTCGGATCGTGGCGGGAATGTACACGGTCCTCCAAAAAATCTGCAAAATAAAAAGTTTTTCCACCTCTGCAAATGGAGCCCAAATCTAAAAGTACAGTTGTGCACCTGCAACCTACACAAAGAAAAGAGAGGAAAATGGGTTGGGATTGGGGGTTTGCCTTTAGGTCAAACCCCAATTTTGGAATCAACGATGTAATGAAAGAAAATACTTGCAAGTACATGTAAATGAAAGATTGAATTGTAAATCACCTCAAGGGAGGTTGTGATAGCAATGTTGATAGACGTTCTTGTGTGGAATTGAATGTTGGGCTCAATCTCATCTTCAATGGTTGAATCCTTGACTTGAATGCAACACCTAGCCTTGAAGGGAGACTTGGGAATGCTCAATGCTGGAAAAGAATGCTTGAATGCTGGAAAAGAATGCTCTTGAATGCTGGATCTCATGTAAACTTCCCACTCATCCAACTTCAAATTTTCCAACTTCTACAATTGAGAGGACGAATGTCCCTTAAATACACATTAGTGGGTTTGATTTTTGTCAAGGGCCGGGATCAGGGAGTTTCCCACCCAATGCAAAACCAACAATGCAACCCTAGGAAGGGTCCTGCCCCAAAATAGGGCAGGGGCACCACACCCTTGTCCTTGGAGGACAAGGGCACCACACCCCTATCCAAGGGGGGACAGTGGCACCACACCCCTATCCTACTCCTTTCTTCAGGGCAAAGTGCAGACGGGGTGATGCTGAGGCCAAGAAAGAAGCTATTTCTGAGGGTTGAGCAATCTTCGGTCTCCGATCAGGCTAGAGGATTTGATCTCACATGTGTGAGGTCCCTAATGCAGTAAAAAATTGCTAGGGTTGCAATTTTATGATACTACATTTAGCCCCAACTTTAGCATGAGTATAAGCGTATGCCAATACTGTTGGTAAAGTTCAAGGAAACAAGATTGAAAGACTTTTACCACATCAAGGAGGCAAGATGCATCAAGCCCCCAATGGACTTAGGATCTTACGAATTCGATTGACAAAGTAAAAGGGAAGATCGAGAAGGGGATAACCATGACTGCAAGTAGCAAAGTTCCCTTCACTATGAGTCATGAAAGCAATGATACCAAAGATTACAAAGAAAAACAAAGTTCATTAAGTAATTCTAAGTATCACAAGAAGGAAAATATGAGCGGAGTGTATGCACTCACGTTGAAGCGATCGCACACGCCTTATCAGGAGAGATTTATTTAAGGTAGGATACACCCAAGAGAAAGAGAAAGGAGGGAGCATGTTATCGCAAGGATTTATCCCCCAATCGAGGAATAAACCCAAGGATAATGAACACAAAATATGAGGTAGTGTCGCTTTCCTCGGTATCAGTATGTTGTATGATAACTCATGTATATCATGTATGTATATGCATATAATAATCGCCATTCCCCAAAGAAGGACACTACCTTAGAAGAAAGGGAAGAGAGGATGTCTTTTGAGTCAACATGAAAGAGACCAAGAAAAGATCTCAATGCTTTGCATCGTCCCCAAGTAGAAATTAAGGGAACAATAGAAGAATAGGGATACATATAGAAGAATGGTTACAAAAGAGAAAGAAAGGAGAGAGAGAAATATCTGCAATGCTAATATTGCTAATCTAGCACGACATCCGCCTCCCGGTCTTGCTGATCACTATTTCAGGAAGGCAAACAACATGATAGAGGAGCGATATCAAGCACAAAAGATGGAGCTATCACATGATCCAAACAAGGACTATGCTCATGTGGTAAGTCACTTTGTTCAATTCTAGGAGCTAGGATTAGGGTTTGTGAAAATTTGGTTGATAAATGCTTGTCCACATCGACATACTCATACTCACTATCAGAAGTATTAGGAGTTGTATTTCCATTATGAATAATATTTTTACCCATTTCTTCATCAAAGTTTAGAGAAATAGGAGCAAGAACACAAATAGGAGTAAAACCATCACATGTTTTGTGCAAATTATGATTTGGAGATGTTGGTTGAACATCTTGCTTAGGAGAAAAGGGAATCATGTCAATTGTTGGAGTTTGAGGAGATTGAGTATTTTGAGGGATAGCTTCATGAGCTTGAACACGCTATCTTCATCGATGTTCTCTCGCACAACAATTCTGTCGACTCTTAGCAGAAGACTGAGAAGGAGGAGGAACACTTGAAAAAGTAGGAATTTTTCTCTCCTTGATAGTGGAAGGTTTAGGTTGAGGTCTTTTTGGTTGAACAATATGAGAAGTAGGCCTCTTCTCTCGATAAGAGAAAGGAGGTTGAACTGCACCATAGAAAGGAGGAATATTAGGTGTAGGAAGGAGACTAGCCCCATCATGAGGAGGAGGTACAGGTCTAACCTTGGGAAGTATATTGTTGTTCTCCTTAAGAGAAGTTAAAGTCACATCCATAGGTATAGGTGGACAATCTTCCTTAGGAGGGAGATTAGTTATGTCTGTGAGGGGAAGAAACTTATCTTGAAGCATAATAGGAATGTCAAGTGTTGGGGATATAGGTTGACTTAAGGATAAAATCATATTGTTCTGCCATTTTTGATAAGATTGAAAAAGAGCATCACTCCTTGATGGAAGAGATTGAAATTGTTTAGGCCAAAAGAGATCAATAGGAACACCAGGGCTTCTTTCAAATGGACGAAATAAGATATGGTTCCTGGTTATGATTTCTCCATTGTGAGGAAATTTAAGACACTTGTGGATTGGAGAATTAATATCCTTCATGGAAGATAGCCAAGGATAGCCCAACTTCACAAGGAATTGCTCAAAAGATGGTATGATAACAAAGTCAACATCTATGATATTAGAATGAACTTCAATAGGAAGGGTGATAGAGCCAATGGTAGGACAAGAGAAGCTATCAAATAGCTTCACAACCACATTAGAAATATCATATAGTGGTTTATGCAATCATAAAGTGAAAAGATACTCTTCTGTTATGACATTAACCATGCAAGAGGGATAAATCAGGGCACCACGACAAGGGATATCCTTAACCTTCACAACTATGTATTAAGGGCCATCGGGTACTCTAATGGTCTCACTAGGGTCAAATGTAATACAAGTATCCTTAGGCATATCCTATGTTTCTACCATATTAACCAAGTTTGGAGCCATAGAAGTGAATTATTCAGAAGAGAGAGAATTAGGCACAATCTCAATAATGTTAGAGGCATGAGAAGGGAAGGGATCAGTGAAAATATTAAGATTTTGATTAGGAGGAGCTGCTGACTTATTCCCTTTATCATTCACACCTACCACATTTATAGTATTATTATCAATCAAGCATTGAATCTTATTTTTCAATGCAAAACATTTCACAATATCATGACCAAGATGACGATGAAATTGGCAAAAGGAATTGTTATCAAAATAAGGGGATGCAAGTTCAAAAGGATCAATTTTTTTTACAGGAGGAAGTTTGATAACATTTATGTGCAACAACTGAGACATAATACTATGTAAAGATTCATTCAAAGAAGTAAACTTTCTTTGTCTTTGAAAAATTTTAAAAATAGAAGGCACACCTATTGTAGCATTCACATTGTTGTCGTTGATTATATCATTGAACTTGATGAAGATTTTTGTTGGTTTTAACTTCACAGACAGTTGTTGAACACTCTCCCCCTTATCACTCAGAGCCATAGGAGTAGATTGCTCCATTTGACTCACAACCAATTGATAATTATGGAGTGTTGTGCACAACTGCGAGAAGGAAGTAAACTCAGACAAAAGAAGCTTTTCCCTGATATCTTTTTGTAAATTAGAAATGAAAATTCTTTGAATATCATTATCAGGTACATGAAAAGAAATTTGAGCACACAAATTATTATATTTACCAATGAAATCAATCACTTTTTCTTTAACACCTTGTTTACAATGCATTAAATCAGTCAAAGTCATTTTAGGACCAATGTTGTTTTGAAATTGTTGGATGAAAGAATTTGCCAGTTGTTGAAAAGAAGTGATAGAGTAAGAAGGAAAAGAGCAATACCATTGTAAAGCCTTATCTCTTAGGGTTCTTGTAAACAATTTTGCAACCAATCTTTGATCATAAGAAAAATCAGTACACAAGGTTTGAAATGTTTTGACATGCGTAAGAGGATCACCTTTTCCATTATAGAGTTCTAATTAAGGGATCTCAACATGTTTAGGTGGCACGAATTTAACAATATCAAGAGAAAGTGGGCTCACAACATCAAAGGTGGGCACACTAAACTTGGATTGACTCATAGAAGCAATTTGTTGTTGTAAGGAAGACATGGTTTGAGCAAGGTTCTTAATTGTCATTTTGGTAGAAGAATTGATGTTAGACATAGTTGATTGAGAAGGTGGTGTGATGTTATTGAAAGAAGGCATGGACTGAGAATAAGGTGGTGGGAAATTATTATAAGTAAGCATAGGTGATAATTGGGTAGGAAAAGGGACACTTAAAGGAGGAACAAAGTTGCTGAAGGAATGGCCCCCTTGTGTCACACTGATTGGTTGAGGAATAGTGGAAATACTTATGGAAGGCATATGTAAAGATGGAGGATTAAATGAAGAAGAGGGATTTCCCCCATGACCAATGTTTATACGAATGACATTTTGAGTTGAAGTAGCCATGATGTTGGAGGTAAAAGTAGGAATACTAGTCATAAGAGTAGTCAAAAGAGTAGAAGGATTGACTTGTGTTGAAGGTTGTGAATAACCTAGGGTTTCAACACAACTCTTGATAGGCACAACATTAGAATCAAGAATATGTGCAATGCCACACAATATATCAATTCCATTCTTATCACTTTGAATCATGCGCTTAAGGCCTTCAATTAATGGAAGAGATTCACTATTAGGGTATTCCTGGGACATCCATTGTTGAAAGTTATCAAATTGCTTGTCCAATGTGGAAAGTTGATCTAAAGAAACCCTAGTTAAAGCTTCTTCTTCATCATGGGATTCATCAATGGGGTGAATAGGCACATTATTAGGATGAGAAGAATTAGCATGATCCTCATTAAAGAAGTCACCCAAAATAGGCTCCATCTCCTCGGTAATTAAACCTTGGGAAGCCTTAATTCTAATGCTTTGTCTAGCAGGGATAGGATAACTAGGACTAATAGTGGTAAAACTCATGCAGTAGAGGGATAATTTTGAATTTCGAATTTTGGAACAAAGCTTACAAAATTGATTAATGCAATATTTTAGAAAATAACGATTACACAATTTGAACTTTGTTGGGGGAAGAGGATGACGCAATTTCTAAAAATGAAAGGAAATTGGAATTTTAAAATTAGGGCCAAGGGAATACCACTTAATTTTAAAATAAGAAATTTTAAAATCAGGGCAGACTATAATTAACCTCTTAATTTTAAAAATTTTCTTGAAATTTGAAATGTTGAATTTTGAAGGTATTTCCGATTCTAGAGGGATAAAAAATCAACAAAATCAACCAATCTTCTGGATTTAGGCTATTAAATACAATCATAACAGTCTCCCAAAATTTTGGGAAAAAAGCTGAGGACCGTGGCGCGAACGCACATGGTTCGACCAACTTTTTAAATTTTTTTTTAGGGATGGACATTACGATAATTTTAAAGCTAACCCCCCAAAATTGATGATTTTTACAACCTCTAGATGGGCGAAATGAAGGCGCAAATGTAAAAATAGGACCCTATTAGGGTTTTGAAGAAAAAGAGGAATTGAATTGCAAATTTGAAAAAGGTCAAACCTAATGGATAGGGACACCTTGGAAAATGTTTAGAAATCTGAATTGGAATGAAATTGATTTGAAATTTGCACAAAATCCAATTAAATCTAAAAATTAGGGTTTTATGACCTAACCACTTGATTTTAAAATTTGAATTTTGGGAAAAAGGGGGGAAATTGAAATTTGAATTGTAGGATTGAAGACAAATCTGAGAACAATCAAAGATCTGAAAATTAAATGTATATCCAATTTTTGCACAAGTTCAAGATGATTTTTGAAAATTAGGGTTTTAACAAGTAACCTCTTAATTTTGTAAATTTTAATTGTAAATTGAACAAGATAATGATGAAATTGAATTTGATAAACAAGACAATTTTCAGATCTAAGATAACCACAAGAAATTTTTATAAATCACAAGTTCAATTTTAAATTTAAAAAGTAGGTTTTTTAATGATTTAACCACTAAGTTTGTAGAAAATTTAAGCTTGCAAATGAAAAATATGCAATTTTGTTCAAAGGAAAGCATGCAAGATGTCGGATTCACCAAAATGTGATGTGGAAAAATGATGATTGATGAGATCAAGAGGAAAACTACCCTTTCCCTCAAAGAGAGATGAGAGTTTCACTATTGATTATCCTTCAAACACTTTTCAGCAAATTACATTTGGAAGAGGAGAGGAGAATTCACTAGATTCAACCTCTCGACAAGAAGAAGATTGAATTCTGTATGAAATGGGAATGATAAGTTGATCCCCTCTTCCTTATTTGAAATGTAAAGGAATTGATTGAATTATGTAGTGCAAAAGTGACAAAGAACTGATTATAACTTGAGATCGGAATATGGGATGAAACTATACACCTGGGTCTGGGAGTAATATGTCGAGACGAAGTCATCCTGTGAATTTGAGGAAAAGTTGCCCAAACTGTGGCGGGAACGTACACAGTCCTTAAAAAAATCCACGAAACGAAAAAGGGTTTTATTGCCTCTGCAAATGGAGCCCGAATTTGAAAGTATAGTTGCGCACCTGCAACCTACACAGAGAAAAGAGAGGAAAATGGGTTGGGATTGGGGGTTTGCCTTTAGGTCAAACCCCAATTTTGGAATTAACTAAGTAATGAAAGAAAGTACTTGCAAGTAGATGTAAATGAAATACTGAATTGTAAATCACCTCAAGGGAGGTTGTGATAGCAATGTTGATAGAAGTGCTTGTGTGGAATTGAATGTTGGGATCGATCTATTTTTCAATGGTTGAATCCTTGACTTGAATGCAACACGTATCCTTGAAAGGAGACTTGAGAATGCTCACTACTGGAAAAGAATGCTTGAATGCTTGAATGTTCTTGAATGCTTGATCTCATGTAAACTTCCCACTCACCCAACTTCAAATTTTCCAACTTCTGCAAATGAGAGGATGAATGCCCCTTAAATACATGCTAGTGGATTTGATTTTCATTACAGGACGACATCAAGGGAGTTTCCTGCCCAATGCACAACCAAGAATGCAACCCTAGGAAGGGTCCTGCCCCAAAATACGGCAAGGACAGGGGCACCACGCCCCTTTCCAAGGGGGGACAATGGCACCATGCCCCTATCCAAGGGGAGACAGTGGCGCTATGCCCCTGTCCTACCCCTTTCTCCAAGGCAGAGTGCGGACGGGGTGATGCAGAGGCCAAGAAAGAAGCTATTTCTAAGGGTTGAGCAATCTCTGGTCTCCGATCAGGCTAGAGGATTCAATCTCGCGTGCGTGAGGACCCTAATGCAATCAAAAATTGTTAGGGTTGCAATTTTATGCTACTACAGATACAATTTAAATAAAATAATATATAAACATATAAATATACAAGAGAATAATAGAGAGATTCCACAGGGGTTCCCAGAGAGTTTTAATAGATGAATTAAAATAAAACATCCAGAATTCAGATTGCCTATATGGAATTAATATTCATATTCAATACCCCAATTTTTTTTTAAATAAAATAAAGACCCAATTAATCCCAGGTTCTCAAATATTTTTCCAGAATAAAAATATAAATGCAATCCCCAATTTCTATTGTATACGGTGAAAAGTGGATAGTGAAAAACAACAATATTGAAACACTAACAAGGATCCAACCAGAAAACCCTTGCCTAATAGATATATCTATATGTTTTATGTATAGTAAAAGACATATACATTGTGGGTGTTTAAAAAGATACTATTCAACTTTGTGCCTCCTATGTGCCTACATATACAACTTCATATGTATATGTATAGATAGATATATATGCCATTTTCCATAGGCACAAAAAAAATGCAGACAATGAAAACCCAAAATTAATTGTGAATTTCATTCTGACTAGTGGAACTTTCAGTAACAACTGCTCGATATCATTGCAACAAGCTATAGTGCACTCATTGTATACATCTTAACTCTATTGAAAGAAGCAAAGAAATATGTTATAATTTGTGTGCTTAGTGTCTCTTGGGATATATGTCTAGATATACACATACATATGTATATGTTTGCATGCATGTATGTGTCCACAAAAAGAAATACGCTTTCTTCCATATTGATGCATTCTTGCATGCACACATCCTTTTGGTTATGTATGTCTATGCCTGTATACATATACCATTTCCAACCCACATTTTGTAATGGGGACATAGAATGAGAACACACACAATGACAACCCTGATCTGATTAATTGCCAAAGCAATACTAATAAATGAATTGAATTGCAAGCAATAACCATTCTTAAAGGGACCTATCTATATTTATTGTGGTCCTAACATTCAATAGTTTCATGACAACATCTTCGCTAACGTTAATTTTTATGCTTTATGTTCACCATTTGTTTCTTATATTTGAATGTTTTCTATGAAAACATGGATGTACATTTTTGTTTTGATGCCTCTTCATAGTTGATGGTTCATGTATGGTTATTTCAAAATGTATAGACATTTACTAATATGCATTCTCATCTCTATATGCTATACACAAGATCTTTCCCCACTTATGGTCAGACGTTCAAACATCTATTACCATGAACAAGTATATGGACATGTGTATCACTATATTTTGATTGTACTTTGTTTCGATGTCTATCACTGCTTTTGAATTGTACTTTGTCTATGTTTTGATCTACCTTGAACCAATGATGGTGTACATGTGCTCATGAATATCTGTTTACAATGCACTGTTAGTGATTGAAACGTATGTGTGTCTATGCACAACTACATTTCTCAATTAGATACACAAATATTTATCAATTTTTTTGCATTGTGCTTTGTCTTTATTTTGATCTTTCTTGAACCAATGATTGTCTACATGCGCTTATGAATGTTTGTTTCCAATGTGTTGTTATTAATTGAAATGTATGTATGTCTATGCACAACTATATTTCTTGGTTAGATACACAAATATTTAACATACTGTCAGTTCATCCAAGATAAAAGAATAGGCACAGATGACAATGCCCCCATGTACAACTTGCACCTATAACTGTTTCGTGAAACATGAGAGCTTTCCATCTTTTTTCAAGGTTATGCTAGAAGCCAACTTCAAGAAATTGGTAAAATCTATACTCCTTTAACAAATACCTCTCTTGTGAAACTCATTAATGTTGTTTATAGTTGCATTGTGTGACTTATTGTCTTTGCCTTTCCAGAGAATCCCGCTAGCATTTCTACCTGTTATTTTTGATGTATTCAATACATATGTCATATTGCAAGGACCAACAAACAATGAATGGGATCTTCTCCTTGTTTCCACCAAAAACAAGGTTCACTTTGACCATGGATGCCATAAATTTGTGATTGACTGCAATTTAGAGCATGATAATTTCCTCCTTTTCAAATATATACAACACTCCTATTTCAAAGTTATCATCTTTGGTAGAGTTGGCTATCAAAAAAACTTCCCCATTGATTACCACCATGTACCCATCCACCCCCGAAACATACCTCAATTACAAGAATTCACCCTGGATCATTTAATGATCTTATTTACAACCATGATGATGTCGATGCATCTGGCAACATCAACCAAAAGAAAAAATGCATCCAACATTTTTCTGCTTGTGGTTAGTATAACTTCTTGTCTCCTTACTAGATAAAAATAAGGATTGTGCTTTTCTTACTAGCTTTGCCATTTTTCATTTGAAATTTGTAGTTGAGTGCTTATTCCTTATTTTTCATTGTCTCTTGGTCAACTCAACATGTAAAGGAAACACCTTGCAAAACAAAATACTGCAGTTGTAACTAACTTAATTCCAAAGAAATCTTTTATTGCAATGGTTATGAAGCGATGGAATATTGGTGGGCCTTTCCTTATGGTAAGAAGTCAAATATTTTTTTCTTTCGTCACATTAAAATTTATGTTAACATGTGTGATTTCAATATGCAAAGCTTACATTTCCACAATCATTTCACCTGCCTCTTTTAACCATATATTTACATCTGTTGCTGTTTGATATTTTTTTAATTGCCTGGTTGTGGAAATTTTCAAAACAATCAATGCATGCACTACACCTCCCTCATCACTAGACACATATCACCCTCTTCACACCTAATGGCTGGTCCTAGATTACCAAATGTATTATTGATAACAAGACACTGATCTTCTCTACAGGTTGGAGAAAATTTGTTTATAAAAACAAATTGAAGGAACATGATGTCTATGTGTTTGAAAACCATGGTAAAAGTTCTTTCCAGGTCCATATATTTCCTTTCCAGATGACATGTAAATCAAAACATATTTTCCCGAGTTACTTCTTCACATATATATGGATACAAAGTCCATTCACAACAAATCATATTTCACAGACTTATCTAGAATTGCTCCTACAAATGTAGATTTTGCATCTCTGATTTTTCCTCTTGTAATTTCTTCCTGCTATCCATGGTGATATCTCCCAATTATACATCCTCTCAAATTATCTACATCTCTAAGGTTTTCCACCTTACACATACATTCTAATCCTTTTATGTTACACATCAAATGAAGATGTGTTGCCCCACATTTGAAATACCCAAATTTGAACTTTGAATTGGTCCTAATGTTGTATGAAGGCTCAAATATGTATCTCTGCAAAATGAGTGAGCATGTGATCCAAAGTTGTCATTTTTAATCTCCATTGTGGTCAATCATAAATATGTTGGTCAAAATGTGAAAAATGGATGATTTTTAAAAATTAAAAGGAATTGAGATGTCTTAAGCATCATTTTGTGCCATATGACCATTTTTGTTTGAACCCAGTTCATAGTTTGCGATATTTTAAATTTTTAAATTTTGATGTCCCTCGTCTTTAAAAAAAAATTAAAATCCCTCACCCTAGGTTTTGTCATGAGGATCAAATTATGGTATATTGTCATTGTCCCACCTTGAAAACATGTTTCAAATTTCAGAGCCTAACTCCTTACCATTTAAAAGTTATGGTCATTTTTCCTAAATTTGGGTATTAAATTTTAATGGGTAATATTTAAATTATTTTTCAAAAATAATTTAATATTTTAAATTAGTTTCTATATATTTCCTATTGTGATCATTTTGGGGGAAAAGTTATTTAAAAATACCTTTCATCTCCCTTTCTACCACTTCGCGGTCAATGACTCCAAAAGTCAAAATCATAACCTTTGAGAGATTAAGGTTAAAAATGCTCTATTTTCGAGCATTCCAAACTCAAATTTATAACCTCAAAAAGAAGAGTTTAGGATTGCTCCAAATGGAGCATCTCTAACCTCCCTTTCTAACCTTGTGTGGGCCTGCTTTATGAGTTACATGAAAAGGTTAGAAATGCTCCGTTTTGGAGCATTCTTAACCTTTTTCACAGGACAATAAAAATTTGATGGAGGTGGCTTGGGTTTGGGCTCCACTTGAGTTGTTTTAATCGTGAGGATCAAGGAGAAAACTAGCTTGAGATTGAATTGGATTGAGGAGATGCTTCAGATGTGCCTATTCAAGGTCACTAAAAACTCTCAAGAGTGTCGGTCGACAGATCTAGTTGAATGTGCTATTCAAATCTCTCCTGAATTAATGATTTTCTCGGTAGATTAGCCACAATGACTTAATCATCTCCTTTAGTGTATGGTCTTAGATGTGGTAGCAATTATATTGGTCAATATTCAAGTAAAATGCAGAAGCACATATCATGCAGCTGAACTAAATAACTGAGTACCTCAATGAGAATTATCTCATGGTCTACAATGTTACAATTGAATATGCTAAAGACATGTTAATTACAAAATGGAGAAGCATAGACAATGCAACTGAAATGTTTTACTTAATGGCTGAATGACACAAAAATATTTCATTGTGTGGGACACAATGGTTGTGGGCTTTCAAGATGTATTTGACAATGCTGGTGTTCTCTCCATTCGTGCCAAAATGAAGTATTTGGAACAACATATGTGCATACATCATTATAAATTTTGACAAGTTATAGTTGAAAGTGCTTTGGTATAATTACGTGAAAAATGTGGAAGCACAACCAGGTATCCATGGTTGACCTTCATATTTGTGTTGGCTCTCTTGAGGACACTCGATGCCATACGAAAATGTTGTTCATTGTGCGAACGTCCTCTCTTGGTGCATGCAGAATTTACATGAATATGAATTAATAATGTTGAAAAATCTTTAGAAACCTTCAAACATATGAAAGTACATCGGTTTGGGAAGCTTAACACAATGGATACCCCAAGTATTCTACTTGGATGTCTAACCTCAAGATCTCTACAAAAGAAGTATGGAATACGTTAAAGAGAAACAATGGGGAGACTTTCATTAGATGTTATAGTTATTGCCAACTTTAGCAATACACTATGCTATTCATGTTTATGATACAATAGACTTTCAAAACAAATCCAGAGAATAATGTTGTTCGTTAACATGCATGTAAAATATCAAATCACAAGCATTGCAGCCGAATTGTCTAATAGAGTGCCTCGAGAAACTGTCTCCTCAAGAAATGAAGTGAAATAACTGCAAAATGTTTATTGGATGGGTTGAGCAAGGAAGCTCTCAGAGTCATTTTAATTGATTAGTGAATGTTGTTCTATCAAGGCACGACACTAGAAGGCTTCTATTGGAGCTTTATAATCAACTTCCATAAATGATGATGCTTTTCAAGCAATTGTTATAAAATGAGCCAACAAAATTCATAGAATATTTTCGTGCAAGTGTTTGAGTCATTAATTCCTCATTGGTAAGACTGGTTAAAGCTTTTTCTATTAACATAATGAGTTCTACAAAATGGATATGTGATAAGAAAATCGTGATGTCACAAAGTCAATGGTGAAGGTGTCCACTTTTAGAGATGGAGATGATTTTATATACAAAGCTACATTTATTCACCAACTTCATCTAGTTGAGTTGAAAACTATTTTGCATTTGTTCTTACCAGGCTTAGTGAACTTGATGGATCACAATTCACTATTTGAGGGTATTTGCAAACTCTTTGTTATGGTCAAAGGCTATCATGATACAAGATCTAATATATTAGTGCTAACTTATAACTCGTGGTTCTTTCAAGAAAGGAATTGGGCATGCAAGCTCACAGTTGCTGGAACTTACATGATCAAATTGTTGATGAGAAAATACTCATAGATTAGAAGAAGACATGGAGGCCACCTCAACACAATTGACATTGAGATTCTTTCTTCCATGTAATGGGTTTCAAATTTCCTTTTGAAAAAGTGACGTATGTCACTTATTTTAATTGAAGTTAGTCTTTTAACTTTAACTTTGTAAAATTTATGTAAATCCTAACTTATCTTCAAAAAGGTAGTTATTCTAAGCATTGACTTAGGTAGTTATCTTAAGTGGATTAGCCAGGTAGTTATCCTAATTAGTTACCTAAGGTGGTTATTCAAAGTGGTTATGAGTTGGTTATCAAGGTAGTTATTGCAAGATGCCTATAAATACAAGGCTTTGCATTGTAAAAGGGGGACTGTTACAAAGGGGAAACTCTGGAGAATTTTGTAGATAAACTTTCTGAGAACTTTTGGTTTTCACATTTTTTACACAAAGCTTTGGACTTGCATATTTTCAAAAGAATAATGAATAATGCATTGAGTTCGTATGTGTTGAATGTATTCATGATTTATTGCTACCAATTTATCATATGTTAAATTAGTAATCCCTTTGTGTATCGGTGGAATCTATTGGTTTTTAGTTTAATAATCTATGTAATTGACTTGATGAAACACGCAATTTCTTGGTATCTTGACTTGTCTGTGCTAGTATAGCTTATCTCTTCGCATGTTGAGAGTTGTTGTGCTTCTTTCATCATCATTGCATATTTTAAACCCATCTTATGCTTAAACCCCCTTGTAATGGTTACCTATTGTGGAATCTCAGTGTGTATTCATGTGTCTACCATTGGGGTTTCTGTTATCTACTTTCTTTAGTTTTGTGTTTTCCTTCCTTTTTGTACTTTCTGATCAAAAGTACGCAAAATCCCTAAAAAACCCCATCATATGAGGGAGCTGCCCCTCTCAAACATAGAGGAAGATTACAGTTTGATTGCACTCTCTCCAATTATTGGAACGATTGTCACTGCTCTTTGGGCAAACATGGTTAATTTTGAAGGAGGATTCACAGTGACAAATCTGTTTACCAACAAGATGCCATCTCATCAAACAATTTAGCAATTTTCGCACATGGATAATTTGTACAAGGTACATTTGCCAATGTATGTACAAATATCATTGTTTAATTCCAGGTTCCTCTTATTATTTTAGTTTGTTCCTTTTCAAACAACCTTTCCACATTTTAGAAAAAAAAATCAGTTGCTTTTTCAAATGTTTTTTCCCTTTTGTTGCAAGTGCATATCCGTCCACTATATGGTTCCTTTTTTATGCAAGTCTCTTTGCGTTTACAAACAGTGTTGACTTCTTTCTTGTCTATTTAGTTGGTTCTATTGACACATTTCGTGTCTACTACAACTCATAGCACAAAAATAATCTTTGGTCGTTGTTAATCTTCATAGTGCACAACCAAGTGAATAACATGTTCTACCACAGACGAATGAATTGTTATATCTAAGCAATTAATCTATGGAACTTTCCTTTAGCATTAAATTTAACATACTTTTTTACCTTCTAGACACACAATGAACATATTCATGAATTCTCCTCTTTGCATCATGCCCATTCCTCATTTCAAATATAGTCTATGTGCAAGCAAGGTACAAATTTACACAAACATTTCTTTTTGTACAATCAGTTTGTTTTTTAAAATTATGTATTTCTCATACTATAAAACTTTGACTTTGGTGACTTTGTTGTTCAACCTATTAGACAGTTCAAATAAACGGAAGACAATTGAGGGGGGGGGGGGTGAATAAGTTGTCGCAGATTACCAGAACCATTAGCAAATTAAACCTTAATACTGAAACCTAAAACATTAATACCAGAATAGCAGATAAACTAATTAAGCATAAACAATAATCACATAATAAAAGCCGTCCACATAACACCAAGATTTGTACGTGGAAAATCTGGTAAAGGGAAAAACCACGGTGGGAAGCATACCCACAATCAAATAATACTTCTGTAGTAAGTATGTGAATTAGAATGAAGGGGTCTACACTTGCAAGAAGATCAATAACCTAGAGCGCACTGCTCATCACAAAAGGAGCCTCACTGACTACATAGAAATCCAGACTACAATCCAGAGAAGTGTTGAACTGCAATAGATAGCATCTCCTATGTCTGAGTACAGTTCCAGTTAAGCTCAATACCAGAGGACTAAATCCTATTGCATAAACCCAATTCAATCTCCAATGATTGACCAACTCCTTTGCCTGAATAATATTACATTATTCGCACATTACATTCCTTGACCATGTCCTCTAACAATAACTATGATGATCTATAAAGAGATCTTACATCTATATATACAAACCCTCGACCATAAACAATCAGGTTGACCACTATATAATAAACCAATTACATAATTATAGACCATGTCGGTCTTAGACCAAACAAATAATATCAACACATAAGACATCCTGGAAATACATTAATAGGTCCTATCCACACATTACATTAAAGCTGGTCCATAACCTAGATCAATCGGGACCAAGTATAGGTCCACACACCACAAAAATGATCTCCATCCGCCAAGTCTCAAACATGATCACCAACAACATCTTGAAACTCCACCAGAAGCTACACCAACACCACTTATGAAATTCATCAAAGATCTCCACCAAAATCTCTGCCGATGAAACCCTCACTAAAACTAGAAACCAATCTTCTAAGCAAGTAGGATATCAACCGATCTCCAGACCAAAGCCAACTGGCCAAATATGAGTATGAGTATCATGAACAAGTCAATTCCATCACCAGACTATACCGGAGCCTACCGGATCCAAGTTAACCAGAAAACACTCAACCTACCGGGACCAAAAGGGTGTCGGTAAAGCATCCTTAACAACTAGTGTTGGCATAAATGACAAAACATCAATGCAACACATAATCAATTCCACCAAATGGTCAACAATCTCCCCCTTTGGCATTGATGGCAACAATAGATGTGAAAAACATCTAAGTACCAAGAAATGCCAAACAAGTCTCCCCATATGAATAATATCTCTGTAAAGCTCTGAATTACTTCTTATTTCTCTTTTTCTTTTCTTTTTCACATCAGTATCACTCCCCCTTTGACATCAATGCCAAAAATCTGATAGAAATATCAAAGCAAAAACATAAGCCTCTAAATCACAAAGCTGACTACTCCCCCTGAGCAGTAGCATCTCACATCAGTGTCAAAATGAATAGTACATGATAATGCATGCCAGATTGATGCCAAACCACATCAATCAAGTCTCTACCGGAGGGGTAGAAACCCCCAATCTATCTCTCAGGTACTCAAATGATTCCTTGGATAAAGGTTTAGTGAAAATATCTGCAACCTTCTCTTTAGTGTTCACATAAACCAATCTAACTTCATTTGCTTCCACCTTCTCCTTCAAAAAGTTATATTTGATAGATATGTGCTTTGTTTTAGATTGAAATGCCGAATTCTTTGATATATCAATAGCAACAAAGTTATCATAGTGAATAACTACCGATGCATTACAATCCACCTTTATATCCTTCAACATTTACTTCATCCATAAAACTTGTGTGTAGTTAGTAGTAGCAGCAACATACTCAGCTTCAACAATATATAAAGAAGTACATGACCATTTCTTGCTGATCCATGAAACCAACTTCTTTCCAAGAAAGAAAGCTCCACCAAAAGTACTTTTCCGATGATCAACATCTGTATATGCACATAAAGTAAAGTTATCATCCTTAGGGTACCACAAGCTATATTCTGATGTACCTTGCAAGTATCTAAAAATCCTTTTCACCACCATCTCATGATTTTGTTTAGGACCACTCTGAAATATTGAAACAATACAAACAACATTCATGATGTCAGGCCTAGTCTGAGTCGAATAAAGCAGACCTCCAATCATAGATTTGTATCTTGTAGAATTTTCCGGTGCAAAAACATCTTTTCTTGTCAATTTCTCATTGTAACCATAGGAGTACTTACTGGTTTAGAATCTCCCATACCAAATTTCTTCAACAATTCCTTAGCATATTTAGTTTGACAAATGAAAATACCTTTGTTAGTCTAAGTAATCTGCAAACCTAAGAAAAATTTCATCTCAGCAATCATAGACATCTCAAATTCTTTCTCCACATTTTTAGAAAATTAAATGCATAACTTATCTTCACCTCCAAAAATAATGTCATCAACAAATACTTCAATAATCAGTATATCATCATCAGTGATCTTATAATATAAATTACTGTTAGCACTGCCCTTAGTAAAACCAAGGTTTAAAATATATTTATCCAACCTTGCATACCAAACCCTAGGTGCTTGTTTCAATCCATAGAAAGCTTTCCTTAACCTACAAACCATATCTGTATCATTTGATAGTGAAAAACCAACAGGTTTCTCAATATAAACTTCCTCATCAATATCCCCATTTAAAAATGCACATTTAACATCCATCTGATAAACCTTGTAGTTTTTGTAAGCAACATAGGCAAGAAATAATCTTACAACTTCAATCCTAGCTACAGGTGCAAAAGGCTCTCCATAATCAATTCCTTCCTTCTGAGAATATCCTTTACAAACCAATCTAGCCTTATTCCTTATAACTTGACCATCCTCATTCAATTTATTCCTAAAGACCCATTTAGTTCCAATAACATTTTTATTTTTAGGCCGGGGAGCCAAGGTCCATGTGTTATTTTTCTCAATCTGCTCTAATTCTTCTTCCATAGATTTCAACTAATATTCATCTTTACATGCCTCAATTACTGAACCCTATTTCAACTTGTGAAATTAAACATACCTCATTAGTTGCCAGTCTTCTTCTTGTCACCACTCCATTGCTCTTATCGCCAATGATTTGATCTTCTGAATGATTCATCTCACATACCTAGGAGTCTTCTGACTCTCTGTTCCTCTTCCCTATTCTTTAGTTACTATAGAATTCTCTGATGTTGCTGGAGTAACTGGTTCAACTCTCTATTTTGGTAAAGGTGATACCAGTTCAGATATAATCATTTCCATTGCTGGTTCCTTCTCATAAACTCTGATTCGACTTATGCTCAACTCATCTACTATGATATTAGCACTCTCCACAATTATCTGCAATCTCTTGTTATAACATCTATATGCTTTGCTTTCATTAGAATAACCAAGAAATATGCCTTCATCACCTCTAGGATCAAATTTACCAATAATATCATCTCTCCTGATATAACATTTACTACCAAAAATTCTGAAATACTTAACTGTAGGTGTATTGCTAGACCATAATTTATAAGGTATCTTATCAGTTTCTCCTTTGATATGTACTCTGTTAAATGTATAAACTGTTGTGCTCACTGCTTCTCTCCAGTAGATATGAGGTAGACTAGCTTGCATCATCATTGTTCTAGCAACATCCAAGATAGTTTTGTTCTTCCTTTCCACAACTCCATTCTGCGGAGGTGTCTGGGGAGCAAACAATTGTCTTCTTATACCATGCTTGTCACAAAATTTATTAAACTCACCAGATGTGAATTCACCACCATGTTCTGATCTCAAACATTTAATCTTCAATCCTATCTCAGTTTCCACTTTAGCCTTAAAGATTTTAAACTTTTCAAATGCTTCAGATTTTTCTCTCAGAAAACTAACCCAAATCATTCTAGAATAATCATCAATTATTATCATGAAATATCTATCACCTTGAAAACTTTTTAACTCTAGTAGGGCCACACAAATAAGTATGAATAAGATCAAGAACTTCATTTGATTTATCTTGTATACTCCTAAAAGAGGTTCTGACCTGTTTACCCATTTGACATTCTTTACTTACCAGATTATAGGGCTTCATAATCTTAGGTATATCCCTAACTATCTTAGTTGAACTGATCTTAACAATACAATCAAAATTTACATGACACAGTCTTTTATGTCATATCCAACTTTCATCAATATGTGTAATCAAACATGTCTTCTCACCAAAATTCAAATGAAATATATTACCTTTTGTGTGTGTACCAGTTGTAATCTCCAAGCCAGATCTGTTAATGATTTTGCATTTCCCATCCTTGAATTGTAATTGAAATCCCTTATCTACCAATTTTCCCACACTCAAAAGATTATGCCTCAAACCTTCAACATAATAAACATTGTTAGTATTGTTCTCACCATCCAATGATATAGTTCCTTTTCCTTTGACCATACATGCCTTGTCATCTCCAAATCTAACTAGACCACCATCAAATTCTTGCAAAGACAAAAACTTACCTTTATCTCTAGTCATATGATGTGAATAACCATTGTCAATTATTCATTCATCCTTGTCTTCAATTTTAGTAGCAAGTGCCTTCTCTTTAGGTACATTTTCTTCCAATGCCGGATCATCTTACTTGATAGCCAGGAATACCCATTCCTTCCCATTGCCGGATCACTAGCAAAGTCTTCTGTCGGTTCATCATCAGAATCAGTAATGCCTTCCTCAACCACTATGTATCATGATTTGACTTTGTTTATCTTGTATTTGTACTTGTTTTGATATCCAAGGTTAGGATTAAATGATCTTCTAACTCTTTCTTCAAATCTTGAATTCCTTTTAGGACATCTAGATGCAAAATGACCAATCTTATTACATGCAAAACATTTAAAAGGTTTTTTTCCTTCATACTTACTTCCTACCAGTCCTTTAGGTACTCTTCTAGTAAATAGTTCTTCAAGTTGCTCAAACTCATCATCTTCTCTCTTCACATCTTCCAATTCCTTTGCATACAAAGCTTTCTAGTCTTGCTTACCGGTTGTAGATGTAGATGCATGAAAAGCAGGTTCGGACTTCATAGCTCCAAAAGGTCCAAATTCTTCAAGCTAAAAGGCAGATAGTTTTCCAACCAAAGTATCTCTGTTGACAGATGTATTAGCCATTGTTCTCAACTCATTAATAGCAGTATCCTTCATTTTGTAAGATGGTGGTAGGGATCTTAGAACTTTAGAAACAATTTCATCTTCGCTCATAGTTTCACCACAACATTGAATTCCCATAATAATCTCATTTACCCTTTCAATGAATGTAGTAATCCTTTCATCTTCTTCTATCTTCAAGTTTTCATATCTCACCTAGTAACCATCAAGTTTAGAAATTTTCACTGTAGGGTCACCTTCATTAAGAGTCTCCAACTTATCACATATAGCTTTTCCAAATGATTTGTTGGTTAATCCCATTATTTGCTAATCAGAAAGTGTACACAAGAGGGCTTCTCTTGCTCTACAATCATTCTCAAGCTCGTTGTCTAGTTTGCTGAAGGAGGATTGCCAGATTCTAGATTATAGGGTGTGACACCATTCTGTGTGATCTCCCAAATCTCCTTTCCAAGACATCTTAGATGAGTCTCCATCCGAATCTTCCATACTGTGTAATTTGTTCCATCAAGCCTTGAAATATCCCTTCGAAAGATAGCTCCAAAATAACTGGATGAACTTGAACTGTTAGTCGTCATAGGATCTTCCTCAAGCGGTTAAGCTTTCTATAGAGAGGACCAAAGCTCTGATACCAATTGTTAGACAGTTCAAATAACCGGAAGACAACTGAGAGGGGGGGGGTTGAATCAGTTGTCGTAGATTACCAGAACCATTAGCAACTTAAACCTTAATATAGAAACCTAAAACATTAATATCAAAATAGCAGATAAACCAATTAAGCATAAACAATAATCACAGAATAAAAGCCATCCACATAACACCAAGATTTGTACGTGGAAAACCCGATAAAGGGAAAAACCATGGTGGGAAGCCTTCCCACAGTCAGATAATACTTCTGCAGTAAGTATGTGAATTACAATGAAGGGCCTTGCACTTGCAGGAAGGCCAACAACCTAGAGCGCACTGCTTATCACAAAAGGAGCCTCACTGACTACATAGAAATCCAGACTACAATCCGAAGAAGTGTTGAACTGCAAAAGATAGCATCTCCTATGCTTTAGTATAGTTCCAGTTAAGCTCAATACCAGAGGACTAAATCCTCTTACATAAACCCAATTTGATCTCCAATGATCGACCAACTCCTTTGCCTGAATGATATTACATTATTCACACATTACATTCCTTGACCATGACCTCTAACAATAACCATGATGATCTGTAATGAGATCTTACATCTATATATACAAACCCTCGACCTTAAACAATTAGGTTGACCACCAGATAATAAACCAATTACATAATTACAAACCATGTTGGCCTTAGGCCAAAAAAAAAATATCAACACATAAGACATCCTGGAAATACATTAATAGGTCCTATCCACATGTTACATTAAAGCCGATCCATAACCTAGATCAACCGAGACCAAGTATAGGTCCACACGCCATAACAATGATCTCCATCCACCAAGTCTCGAACATGATCACCAACATCATCCTGAAACTCCACCAGAAGCTACACCGAAACCACTTATGCAATTCATCAAAGATATCCACCAAAATCTCTGCCAGTGAAACCTTCGCTGAAACTAGAAACCAGTCTTCTAAGCAAGCAGGATATCAACCGATCTCCAAACCAAAGCCAACTGGCCAAATATGAGCATGAGTATCATGAACAAGTCAATTCCATCACAAGACTATACTGTAGCCTATTGGATCCAAGTTAACCAGAAAACACTCAACCTACCAGGACCAAAAGGGTGCCAGTAAAGCATCAAAATAGCTAGTGTTGGCATCAATGACAAAACATCAATGCAACACATAATACAATTCCAATTAATTCCTTTTCCAGCTCGTTGCATATAGCTGCAGGTGACCATCCAATCATTGTTTGCACCTACAACACACAAATTGACCGATATCAAGCTCATCCATAGGTGAATTAATTATTGCCTTTCTAACATTTGTTTATAGCATTATTGTATGTTTCTAAGTTTAACATTTTTTTTCACTTTTCAATCGATTCACCTGTGAAGATTCCTTACTTTTGCATCGCTCAACCACTGAAATCATACATTTCATTCTTTCATTCTCACATATATCACATTTGAATTTCCCCTGGCTACAATGAAGGTACGCCATTTTTCAATCCTTTTGTTCTACATAAAAGCTTTCCCTACATTCTATTCAAGTTCATTTATATTTTTTCTTCCCCATTTCTTTTTATTTCTTTCACTCAAGCATTGCAAATTTGCTTCCTGCACTTGGATTAATTTTTTTTCCCATCTATTCAATCACACCTAACGATTGCTCTTCGTCACTACAATACTAGACAATATTGATTTCATGTCTCCACCAAAGAGCTCGTACATTGCCTTCACTCGATCACAGGTACACACCATATGTTATTACTTATCAAGTTTCCATTAGTTTTATGTTCATAGTTATTCTATATACTCTAGTCAGTTATCTCTACCGAGATATTCAATCGGTATGCACAGTCCAGTCGGTTATTAAAGAAAGTAGTCTCAGAACGTTGTATACACCGAGCTGTCTACCGAGTATCATTCCATGTCTATCGAGCAACAAAGATGACACCTCGAGTTGTTATACACCGAGTGAAACGTGTTACCGAATTCATTGAACTTGGACATACATATGAAAACATGTTACAAGATCGAGGAACATCTAACCGTTATCACATTGGAAATTGCACTTAAAGATTGTGTATGATTTTGAGGTCATCTAACCAATGAAATATTTTGCATGGTTATTCAATTGATAAAAAATGTTTGTAAGATCGAAGCAATGAATGGATCATCGACATAAGAGATCTATTTATACATCATGTGTTAAGAATTAAAAAGGTGTGTGCACGAGTGTAAGAAGACTGTTACAAAGACACAGAGGTCACCGAGAAGGTTTTCAGAGAACAGTCAAAGAACAGAGTAAACAGAAGGGTTTATTGAGTTACTATATGGGTTACCCAGGTATGCTATAAGCAAGGTAATCTTATTCTGAGCACATAGAATTTGCTATAACATTCCAGATGTTGTAGATATTTGTAATGATTTATAGTAATATTTTGAAGTTGTAAGAGAAACCTATTGTTCTTGATTTCAGTTTGGCCAAAATTGTGAGGCAACCCTACGAAATTGGTCCGTTTCGTACCTTATGGTCTCCGGGAGAGCTTAATCGACTTGGTCGGTTAGTTCGTTTTGTTCTTCACTTTTCGTTTTTATTGTATTCTTTGCTTCTTAGAATTGCAGTTTAACCTGCAGTTCAAACTTTAAAGTCTGAACTGCAGGGGTCTTTGTAAATAAAATACACTTCGGACTTTTAAGTCCGAAGTGTATTTGATTTTTGTTGTAGTCTGCAGTTTGGACTTTAAAGTCCGAACTGCATCTGGTTTTTACTGCAGTTCGGACTTTAAAGTCCGAACTGCTATTTTTTTTTTAATTGCAGTTCGGACTTTAAAGTCTGAACTGCATGAGGTTTTTGTGTCAGTTGCGTGTCGAACTTTAAAGTCCATTATGCAAGTACCCCTAGGTTGCATTTCAGACTTTAAAACTCGACACGCAAATGCGAGTTATATTAATTAGCATTTATTGCTAATTAGGGTTTTCTTAAAAGCTTTTTAAAAGTTAATCTTTGCATTTTAATCTTCATCCTTGGTTTGTATTGCGCGCCTCCACCCCTGTTTTCATCACTCACCACTCGGATTTTCTTCTCCATCCCCGATTTGATCACTCACGCCTCGAATTTTTCGAACATCAAAGCGGTAGAGGTTAGTTTTTTGTTTTCTTTTGTTCTTCTTCACTTATTTTCGTTCTTTTTCCTTTTCTTTTGTTTGTGCTTGCCTCCTTTTGTTTCGGAGAACAATCGGATTTCAAAACCCGACTGTTCTTTGGACCCTCTTATCTTCCCTGCACATCGGATTTCAAAATCTGATATGCTACTGGATATCAGTCCCTCTGCATATCAGACTTTAAAGTCCGATATGCAGGATCTTTCCCTATGCATATTGGACTTAAAAATCTGATATGCAGAGGGGAATCGGTCAGCATATCGGGTTTCAAAACCTGACATGCCAACCGGCTATCCTTCCCCTAAGAAGCACATCAGACTTTAAAGTCTGATGTGCCTCTAAATTTTTTTAGTTAACACATCGAACTTTAAAGTCCGATGTGCTTGTTTGAGGTTTTTTCTAAACATATCGGACTTTAAAGTCCGATATGCAAATGTCTTTCCCCAGATTAACACTTCAGACTTTAAAGTCCGATGTGCAAATTTTTGTTGGTAAAGAAGCAGGTCGGACTTTTTTCTCTGACCTGTTGTTTTAGCAGTTTTTACTCCTTGGCCTGTTTTGAGTCCCGTTTTTCGATCCGTTTGAAAAAAAAATGATTTTTGATAATGATGAATGGCTAATCATCATTAGTGTTGAATGCAGTCATTGTGCACTAATGTCAAAGCTCTCCCACAACAAGCCCTGAGTCTTCCTCAGGACAACCTTCTCCGAGTAAGGCATCATCAAAAAAGATGAAATACAAGTACGATAGATACTTGAATATGTACCTTGAAAGTTTAGTTGATTCTAACATTAAGGAGATCAGAGACATCGAAATTGGGCACGTTGACATGTAAGAGTTTCTTGATTGGGTTCAGAAGGCTCCTGTACACCTGACCAGTTTAATCAAATCTGAGCTACATAAGTATGCATCTTTCCCAGTTGCGGCTCATGATCCTAAATTTGTACTAGCAATGGCTGATCACTTTGATCCAAGCACAAGACAGGTAAAGGAAGATGATCATAAGGTCATAATGACTCTAGACAATGTATTCTTCAATAGTATTTTCAAAGGCTCATTAGCTGAAGAAGTGGCTGATATTTCTCAAGAGAGTGCTCAAGAGTACTATGAGAAAAACGAGGATAAATACAAAAAGGTGATCAATATTGTTTATCTCTCAACTGCTAGATCTTCGCTCACCTCCCGATGGCCTAAGTCTTTCCACAGGAGTGATTTTAATGAAGAATATAATGACATGGTCACCATGTTATCCAGAGTGAGAGGATTAAAAGACTCATTATTTCCAAAGTTGGATGATTTACTATATGAATATAATCAGAAAGGGAGCTGCAAGAATTGATTGGGGAGAACAAATTAGTGATGCGCTTTGCACCCAACTGAAAGAGGTCAAGGTAACACTAAAGTTTTATATGACCTCATACCTCGTTTACGCAGTTGCCTCTATGAGGCAATATCCAAGCTTGTCAACTAACAGTGACAGAAGAATAGTGCCTGTTTGGGAATACTATGATCAACTCACTATAAAAAATCAAGGTAATCATTACAGGAGGGTTAATGATGCTTTCTTTGTTGTTTGGAAGTGCATTTTTGATAAAGGCCTGTATAAGAGAAGAATATCAGAGGACGCTTATAGCATGGTGTCCCACTTTGGGTGTGTCTTCCTTCAATTCCCCACATTTACCTATATCCGGATTGGATGCTTCTTAGGTGAGCCCTTTACTCTTCCAAGGTTTCCTTCAAATAAAATTGTCCTTATGGAGTTGTGCAGACAACTGATTAGTGTGCATGAGAAACAATCACAAGCACACAAGACTGGTTTGAAATTCCTATAGTCAATTGGCAGGTATTCTGTGCTAACTAATCCCAAAGCCAAAAATATGGAGGAGATGCAATGGAATACCATGAGAAGATTCAAGGCCCGAACCAATTTTGATTTTTGGGGTAAAAAGAGAAAGCTCAAAAGGACATACACTCATGTCTATAGGTTTGAAGATGTTTGGGCAGACTGTCAGGATGAGGAGGATATAAGGAGGATGGACTTCAGCCACCTTACTCTAGAACAAATTGAGAATCTAGATCTAGCTAAGATCCCAATGACTATGGAAGACACAGATGACATAGTGGATCCTCTTTACTATGAGAAGAAGATTTCTGACTCCCCACTCCCACTTGTGCAATGGTCGAAGAAGGAAAGCAAGTCCATTAATCAAAGGATCTCTCCTATCATAGAAAACACCAATGCTTGGTTGCTAAAGAAGAATCTTAGGATGAAATAGTTTCCCACTAGTTCGGGAGATGATGACAATAGTGATGGTCCATTGGGCAAGACAGCGACAACTGAAACTAGAACCAAGAACAGGGCAGACTCACAAGCACTATCTTCAGCTCCAGTGGTACAATTAAAAGGTAAAGTGCCTAAAATAAAATTTACGGTTAAAGGGTCAAAACAAGGCGAATCATCATCAGTTTCACAGGAGGTAGCAGAAAAAGAGCCAGAACAACCACCTGTCAGTGAAGCTCGAAAGGGTAAAGAGGTTGAAGAAGGCGAAATCCCTCAACAAGAGGAAGTTCGGGTAGAAGAAGTAACACATTCAGTTGAGGTAGATATGACAACTACTTCACAAGTAGTCACTCACTCTATTGATTCTGACTCTGATTCTGATCAAGAGGATGAAGATATTCATGAAGATGGGGATCTAAGTATGGGCATGCCGCAATCAGAGACTGCTGGTCAATTTTTTACAATAACCAACTTCTCTACTTTAGATGATATCCCTTCATCTACTTTTGAATCTACCATGATGGACATTAATGAAACTTTGCAAGATGCACTGCAGAACAGGTTTCGGTAGATTTACCAGTCATTAGTACCACCGTCACAACCATCCCTTCATTGGTAAGCACTCAAGTTACACTGAAGACACCCTCAACTCTTCCACCAATAATTGAAGAGGTACCAGCAACAAATGTTCCATTAGATGCTTCAATATCAGCACCATCAGTTACACTTGCAACTGCTCCAAGTTCTAGTCAACCTACTCCAGAATCTTCGACACCAAGTCAACAAGGAGCGGCAACTCCATCATCCAATCCAGAACTACCCCCTTGGATGGAAGTAGTGGCCCCTAAAAGGAAGAAACATGTAATATCTCCTGATGAATTTGACTTTGAACTTTTGGTTCCTCCAAAGCCTAAGGGAACAAAGAAGCCAAAGACAGTATCTCGGGTGGTAGTATTCCTGACTTCCAAAAGAAATTACATTGAAGTTATAGTGCCATCATCAGATAAGGACAAAGGCAGCATACGATTAGAAGATTATACCATGCAGGTTGTGGAGCTCGGAGTGGAGACACATGAAAGTGTGAAATTAGATTGTCAGAAAGCCCTTAATTCTTTGTTGAGAAGACTGGATCAAGAGAGGGATGAGAAAAATATCCTAAAGCAGAATTGTGAGCAGTTGACCAACGTCCTCCTAAAGGTAACACAATCTTCTCAAGAGGTTGAACCTATAGGTGTAAAGCAGAAAAATCGAACCCTAGTTGTTCCCCCCACTCCACTCCAAGGAGAGAGAAAGGAGGGTCACTAGGGTTGACGGTTTTCACTTGGGAGAGACTTTACATTCAAAAGAGGGGTTGAAACCCACAAGATCCAATCTCACACAATGCAAGACTGGATTTTAAATGAGTTTCAAGGGTTAAGACATCAAGGATACCCTCTTTTGCAAAGAATGTAGATAGAAGGATTGAACTAGGAATGCATGTAAAGTATGAAAGATTCACTTGTAGACAGAGATAGGGACACGGGATGAAGTTGTGGACCTGAAATTAGTAGTAAAATGTTGAGACGATGCTGTTCTGAAAATTTGAGCGAAAGTTGATGGGACGATGGCGCCCGGAGTGCACACGGTCGTCCAAAAAATCCGTGAAATGAAGGGGGATCTGTTCGTCTCTGCACAATTATTCCAGATCTTCAATTACAACCGCGTACCTGCCACCTACACACAGAAAAGAGAGGACGATTGGGGGGTTAGGGATTAGGGATTTGCCCTTAGGTCAAACCCCAGTTTTGGAATTAACCAAGAAATGAGAATGTTGTAAATGTAAGTGTTTGTAATGTAAACAAGTACTGATACCTTGTTGTAAGAATGTTTGTATTCTTACATGCGAAGGTGTAATTATGTTGTATGTTGTATGTTGTAAGTGATCTCCTCTTCAATGGTTGAATCCTTGTCTTGAATGCAACACCTAGCCTTGAATGGAGACTTAGAATACTCAATTGCTTGAAGGAATGCTTGAATGCTTGAATGTTTGTATGTTTGAATATCGCTTTCACGCCTTGCTCTTGCTTACTTCCTTCCTCTCTTTCTAGGAGAGGAAAAGTAGTTTATATACTTGTCAATTAGGGTTAGGAGACTGATTTTTCCGACCTTAGGCTGACCTAGAAGCATTATTTTCTGAATTGCAAACTTAAAGACCCGATGCCCAACAAGAGACCGGGCCCAAAATAGGGCTAGGGACCAGGGCGCTGGGCGCCATGGTCCGACCTCCCGGGACAGCAGGGTGCAAGGAAGGATCAGGCCAAGGTGTAGAAATATGCAGTTTTTGATGTCGCAAGCAGGTTTCGGGGTCTCCATTTAGGTTCAACGTTGCGCCACCATCGTGAAGACCCAAATGTAGTCAAAATTGCAAGTTTCACAATTTTAGGACGCTACATTTAGCCCCCACTTTAGCGGGAGTATAAGCGTATGCCCATACTTTCGGTAAAGTACAAGGAAACAACATTGAAAAACTTTCACCACGTCAAGGAGGCAAGATACACCAAGCCCCTAGTGGACTAAGGATCTTACGACTTCGATTGACAAAGTAAAAGGGAAGATCACGAGGGAGAACCATGACTGTCAGTAGTAAGGTTCCCTCACTATGAGTCATGCAAGAAAAATACCAAAATTTTTCAAGGCAAAGCTAAGTTCGCTAAGAAATTTTCAAGTATCTTGAAGAGATATGAACGGGGTGTATGCTCCCCTACATTAAAGCGATCGCACATGCCTCATCGGGGGTGATTTCTTTAAGGTAGTTATACATATAGGAAATGAGAAGGGAAAGGAGCACGTTATCACAAGGATTTAGCCCCCAAGTGTGAGATAAACCCAAGGATAATAGACACAAAACACAAAGCACGAGGTAACTTCACTTTCCTTGGGGTCAGTATGCTATATGATAATTCATGTATATCATATGTATGTATGCATAATTGTTCTCCATTCCCCAATCAAGGAAGGTCACCTAGAAGAAGGGAACACATGTGTCTTTTGAGTCAACATGAGAGAGACCAAGAGATCTCAATGCTTTGCATCGTCCTCAAGTAGACAACACTAAGGACAACAAATAGAAGAATGAGAATAACACATAGAAGAAGTAACAAAAGAGATCAAGAGAGGAGGAGAGAGTTTGCTATGCTAATGAAACTAGTCTAGCACGTCATCCACCCCCCGATCTTGTTGATCAATATTTTGGGAAGGTAGGAAACACGCTAGAGGAGGAACATCCAACACAGCAGATGGAGCTATCACAAGATCCAAACAAGGGCTATGTTCATGTTCCAAGCCACGTTGTTCTTGTCTAGGAGCTAGGATAAGTGCTTTAGAAAATGTGTTAGATAAATGGTTATCAACATCAACATATTCATATTCACTATCAGAAGAAAGAGGAGTAACATTTTCATCATGAATAACATTTTCATCTATATCATCATCAAGATTTATAAAAATAGGATCTTTAACTCGCACAGGATCAATACCATCATGCATCTTATGTTTAGGAGATTTTGGCTCAATTTTCGGCTAAGGAGAAAATGGAATAATACTAGCTGAACGTGTTTTTGGGGATTGCAAAGTTTGAGAAGCAGCTGCCTGAGCTCTAAGATGACGCTTTCATCGGCGTTCACGTGTAGAATGATTTTGTCTAGTCTTAGTAGGAAGTTGAGAAGAGTGAGGAGGAGGAATGTTCTCATCCTTATCACTTGGGTGTTTAGGTTGTGGTCTCTTAGGTTGAACAATAGGAGAAGAGGAAGGTCTCTTCTCTCTATAAGAGGAAGGAGGAGGAACTGCTCCATATAAAGGAGGAATATTTGGTTTAGGAAGGAGACCAAGTCCATCATGATGAGAAGGTATAGGTCTACTTTTAGGAAGTTTATTAGACATAGGCATAGTCACATTCATAGGGATGGGTTGGGAATCTTCTTGAGGAAAGACATTAGTTTTATCTTTCAAAGGAAGAACTTCCTTCTCAAGAATGATAGGAATATCAAGTTTGGGTGTTCTAGGTCCACTTAGAGATAGGATCATATCTTTTTTCCACTTTTGATAAGATTTGAAAAGATGATCACTCCGCGGTGGAAGAGATTGGAATTGTTTAGGCCAAAAATAATCAATGGGAACGCTAGAAGTTCTTTCAGCTAGTTTAAAGAGACTATGATTGACAGTAACAATTTCACCATTATGGGGAAATTTCAAACACTTGTGAATAGGAGAAGCAATAGCTTTCATGGAAGATAGCCAAGGATAGCCTAGCTTCACACGAAATTGTTCGGATGATGGATTAATAGCAAAGTCCACATCAAGGGGTTTGTTATGGACCTCAATAGGTAATGTAATAGAACCAATTGCAGGAGAAGAAAATGCATCAAATAGTTTCACAACCATATTTGTTTCGTCATAGATCACTTGATTCAATTGCAAAGTAAAAAGAAATTCTTCAGTAATGACATTAACTATGCAAGAAGGATCAATAAGCACTCCACGACAAGGTGTATTCTTGACTTTTGCAACTATATATAAAGGACCATCAGGTGCCCTGATAGTTTCACTGGAATCAAATGTGATGGAAGGTTCTTTAGGGATTTTCTACTGATCCACAAAGTTAATCACATTTGGAGTCATAAACACAAGATCATCAGGTGAGACAGAGGAATCATTAGTATCAATCAGATTAGAGGTATGAGAAGGTAATGGATCAGTAAAAATCTTAAGATTTTGGTTAGGAGGAGCTACAAATGTGTTGCCTTTATCATTCACACCAAAAATAGAGATAGTATTATTATCAATCAAATCTTGAATTTTACCCTTTAAAGCAAAACATTTTTCAGTATCATGGCCAGGTTGATGATGAAATTGACAAAAAGATTTGTTATCAAAATAGGGTGAATTAATCTTTGTAGGATCTATTTGCCTTATAGGAGGTAGAGTAAGCACATTTTGTTCCAATAACTTATTCATAATACTATGCAATGATTCATTCAAAGGAGTAAACTTTCTTTCTTTCTTGAAAAACTTAGAAATAGGAGGCACACCTGATGCTACATTCACATTGTTGTTGATGATGTTTTCATTGAACTTAATGGACTCTCTATTCGGTTTAAACTTCCCAAATGGCTGTTGACTACTATCACCCTTATCACTCGGAGCCATAGGATTTGCTTGTTCCATTTGACTCACAGTCAGTTGATAATTGTGAAGAGTTGCGCACAACTGTTGGAAAGAAGTAAACTCAGAAAACAGGAGTTTTTCTCTAATATCTTTTTGTAAATTAGAAATAAAGATTCTTTGAATATCATTGTCAGGTACTGGAAAAGAAATTTGAGCATACAAATGCTTATATCTACCAATGAAATCAGTCACTTTTTCTTTAACACCTTGTTTACAATGCATTAAATCAATCAAAGTAACTTTAGGACTTATATTGTTTTGAAATTGTTGAATAAAAGCATTTGCAAGTTGTTCGAAATAAGTAATAGAATAGGAAGGCAATGAGCAATACCATTGTAGAGCCTTATCTCTTAATGTTCTAGTAAACAGTTTTGCAAGCAACCTTTGGTCATAAGCAAAATCGGTACATATTGTTTGAAAGGTCTTAACATGTGTTAGAGGATCACCCTTACCATTATAAAGCTCCAATTGTGGGATTTCAACATGTTTAGGGGGGATAGCTCAAACAATGTCAAGAGAAAGTGGGCTCACAACATCAAATGTGGGTACACTAAACTTAGATTGATTCATAGAGGCAATTTGTTGCTATAAAGAAGAGACAGTTTGTACAAGATTGTTAATGGTCGCTTCAGTCGAAGAGTTCATATTAGACGTGTTAGATTGTGATGGAGGTATTATGTTATTGAAAGAAGGTATTGATTGAGAGTAGGGTGGTGGGACACTATGATAGTTAGTCATAGGAGATGATTGGAAAGGAGGAACACTACAAGGAGGAATGGAATGGTTAAATGAATTGCCCCCTTGCGTCGTGTTTATTTGTGGAGATGAAATAGGAACACTCATTGAAGGAATGAATGAAGAAGTTGGATTGAATGAAGGAAGAGGGTTGATTGAAGAGGAAGGATTTCCCCCATGACTGGTGATCATAGGTGGAATGTCTTGTATTGAAGTAGTCATTATGTTTGATGTAAAAGTAGGTATACTAGCAATAGAAGTCGTCAAAGGAATAGAATGATTGACTTGAGTAGGAGGTTGTGTATAACCTAAGGTTTCGGCACAACTTTTCATAGGCATCACATTCGAATCCACAATGTGTGCAATACTACACAAAATATCAATTCCATTCTTATCACTTTGAACCATACGTTTTAGACCCTCAATTAATGAAAGAGCTTGACTATCGGGGTATTCTTGAGACATCCATTGCTGAAAATCATCAAATTGGTTATCCAATTTCAAAAGTTGTTCTATAGGAACCTCATGGAGAGCTTCTTCATCATTAAGAGGATTAGAGGAATTACCCGTGTCTTCGTTAAAAAGGCCATTCAAATTAGGTTCCATCTCCTCGGTAATTAAACCTTGGAAAGACTTAATTCTAAGGCTTCGTCTAATGGGAATAGTGTAAGTAGGGTTTATTGTTGTAAAACTCATGCACTAAAGAGAGAGAGAAGATTTTGAATTTTAGAGGTAGCAAATTTCAATAAAATCAGCCAATCTCCTAGATTTAAGCTGTTAAATACAATCAGGACAATCTCCCGAAATTTCGAAAAAAATGTCAGGGACCGTGGCGAACGGAGTGCACATGGTCCTCGCAACTTTTTTCAAAATTTTCAGGGATGAAAGTTATGATGATTTTAAAGCTAAACTGAAAAAATTGAGTGATTTTACGATCTGTAGATAGGTCAAAATAAAGTTGCAATCTCAAAATTGAACCCTACCAAGATTGTTGAAAAATGCAAAATTTGAATTTTGAAAAGGAGAGGGAAACTGAAATTTTGAATTTTATGATTTTAGAGGGAATACTAAAAGCGATGCAGGCTTTGAAATTTAAAAGTTGACTCAATTTCATGCAAAATTCACTTTTGAAAGTGGAAATCAAGGTTGTTACAATTAAACACTTAATTTCAAAAGTCACAAACTGCAAAAATTTGAACAAAGCATTGAAATTTCAAATGAATGCCAACACACTTTTCAGATTTAGGACTGTAAGAAACACAATTTTAACAAAAATTTCAATTTCAACAATTTTTGAATGATTATAAGCCTTTATCCAAGCAATTACTAGACCAACTTTGACTTTAATTTTGAAAGTGTTAGAATTAATGAAATTAGCCAAGATTCTGGATTTTAGCAGAAAAATACAGTAAGATCTAGCTCCCGAAATTTCGGAAAAAATGTCAGGGACAATGGCGCTCAGGGTGCACACGGTCCTCGCAACTTTTTTCAAAATTTTCAAGGATGAGAGATATTATGATTTTGTTGCGGAATCCAAAGTTACAGCTGATTTGGAGGTGTTTTGATTAGTGAAATTATCAGTCAAAGGTTGAATCAAGAGGATTTTAAAAATTAGGGTTTTGACACTTAACCACTTAATTTTCAGAATTAAAGCACAAAGACAATTTGTAATAGAAGGGTAGATCTGAAACAAGCATTAACAATTAAACATTTCACAAGCTCAATTACTAAAAAGAAAATTTTAGGGTTTTTATGCAATTAACCTCTAAAATTTGCAAAAGATCAAACATGGAAATGTAATTAAGGAAGCGAATTTTTCAGGTCTAACCATGAATAATCAGAATTAGGATGTTCACATCGGGTTCACCAAAATGTAAAGTGGAAAAATCAAACCCTAGTTGTTCCCCCCACTCCACTCCAAGGAGAGAGAAAGGAGGGTCACTAGGGTTGACGGTTTTCACTTGGGAGAGACTTTACATTCAAAAGAGGGGTTGAAACCCACAAGATCTAATCTCACACAATGCAAGACTAGATTTTAAATGAGTTTCAAGGGTTAAGACATCAAGGATACCCTCTTTTGTAAAGAATGTAGATAGAAGGATTGAACTAGGAATGCATGTAAAGTAAGAAAGATTCACTTGTAGACAGAGATAGGGACACGGGATGAAGCTGCGGACCTGAAATTAGCAGTAGAATTTTGAGACGATGCTGTTTTGCAAATTTGAGTGAAAGTTGATGAGACGATGGCGCTCGGAGTGCACACGGTCCTTCGAAAAATCCGCGAAACGAAGGGGGATCTGTTCGTCTCTGCACAAGGATTCCAGATCTTCAATTACAGCCGCGTACCTGCAACCTACACACAGAAAAGAGAGGACGATTGGGGGGTTAGGGATTAGGGATTTGCCCTTAGGTCAAACCTCAGTTTTGGAATTAACCAAGAAATGAGAATGTTGTAAATGTAAGTGTTTGTAATGTAAACAAGTACTGATACCTTGTTGTAAGAATGTTTGTATTCTTACATGCGAAGGTGTAATTATGTTGTATGTTGTATGTTGTAAGTGATCTCCTCTTCAATGGTTGAATCCTTGTATTGAATGCAACACCTAGCCTTGAATGGAGACTTAGAATACTCAATTGCTTGAAGGAATGCTTGAATGCTTGAATGTTTGTATGTTTGAATATCGCTTTCGCGCCTTGCTCTTGCTTACTTCCTTCCTCTCTTTCTAGGAGAGGAAAAGTAGTTTATATACTTGTCAATTAGGGTTAGGAGACTGATTTTTCCGACCTTAGGCCGACCTAGAAGCATTATTTTCTGAATTGCAAACTTAAAGACCCGATGCCCAACAAGAGATCGGGCCCAAAATAGGGCCAGGGACTAGGGCACTGGGCGCCATGGTCCCACCTCCCGGGACAACAGGGTACAAGGAAGGATCAAGCCAAGGTGCAGAAATATGCAGTTTTTGATGTCGCAAGCAGGTTTCGGGGCCTCCATTTAGGCTCAACGTTGCGCCGCCATCGTGAAGACCCAAATGCAGTCGAAATTGCAAGTGTCACAATTTTAGGATGCTACAATAGGATCATCAATAGATCCTGAAGCTATCAAGAAGATTGAGCAGGTAGGAGCTAAGGGCCGAGTAATGGATGAATGGATCTCGTGGCTAAGGTTAGAAGGCTCTCATCTCCTGAGTTTAATGGTGGAGCTATTGTCTGATTATGAAGTGATCCAGAGTCAGATGCAAGGACTCAAAACCTCTTTATTGTAGGAAATTAAGGAAGTTGTGAAAAGCACTACCCTTTGGAGCAAAATGGAGGATTTTAGGATAGATGTCCTGGTTGAGAACAAGGTAAATCCCACAAGAGAGAAGTATATTCAGATCTTGTCATTATTTCCTCATAAACAACAGACAATGAAATTAAATGATTGCAGAGCTGTATCACGAAAAGAAAGAAGGTGATGATGAGGTTGACCTTATTTTTGCTAAAGTAGGTGATCTCCCTTGCTATTTGTATGATGGTGATCAAAATCTTGTCACTGCTGAGGTCGTCACCCAAGAATTTCTTTTTTTGATGGACGATCAACAAGCATGGGTAATTATTTCATGCATGCTGATGATGGTCTAAAGATGACTCCTGAGAGTGAAGTTGATACTTCACTCAATTATTTCCCAGTTAATTGTGAAAGTAGTTGTGAAAGTAGTGTTATTGAATTAGAAGGAGCTTCAACTTCACAACAAGAAATTCTCGATTTTGATACCGTTAACATTGGTAGTCCAGATGATGTTTGGACGGTGGAGTTTGATGGCAGCTATTCTTCCACTAGATCAAGAGCCGGTATCATTTTGATTTCTCCCAAGGGTAATCTTTTCCCTTTCTCCTTCAAATTGTAGTTCAATAACACAAACAACACCGCTGAGTATTGGTCTCTCCTTCTGGGAATAAATGTTGCTCAACATAAGAGAATCAAGAACTTACATGCTCAAGGGGATGCTGAGTTAATAGTCTATCAGATCAGAAACATATATCAAACAAAGAGTGAAAGGCTGCGACATTACCGCAATCTTGTCTGGGATCTAATAGAGACATTTGATGCTTTTGATATATCTGTGGTTTCCCATGAATTCAATGATAGGGCTGACTCATTAGTAGTATCAGCAACATCTTTGATTCCTCACAAAGATTTTTGAGGATCAACTTATGTTGTTGAATTGGTTTTCCGGCCAAGCATTCCTAACAACTCTGATCATTGGCAGGTGTTCAATGATGATCATCATGTAAAAAATTTCTTACAAACTTTTGATAACTTTGAAGGTAGTCATTGCCCTTCAAAGAGTGCAATTGAAAGTGTTGATGCAGAAATAGGAGAAATATTTCTGCAATTAAAAGGAAACAAGATCCCCAAGAATAATCTCTGACACTATCTTTCCTGAAGTACAAAAGATGTTGAAAGCAAGGATAATCTTCCCCATCCACCATTCTTCTTGGATTGCTAACATTGTACCTGTACGTAAGAAGAATGGTGAAATTCAAATATGTGTAGATTTCCAAAACTTGAATCAGGCATCCTTGAAGGATAATTATCCTCTGCCTATCATGGATCATGTCCTACAAGCTGTTACTGGAGCAGAGATGATGTCCATGTTGGATGGATTTTCAGGATATAATTAGGTTGAAGTGTTGGAACAAGATCAGCACAAGACTGCATTTACCATGCCTTGGGGTACCTTTGCATATTGCAGGATGCCTTTTTGGTTAATAAATGTGGGAGAAACTTTCCAACATGCAATGGATTTGGCTTTCCAAATTTTTCTTGGTAAGTTCATTGTTGTCTATTTAGATGATTTGACAGTTTATTCTAAGGAACATCAAGATCATTTTTTTCCATCTACAACAAGTCTTAGAAAATTGCCGCTAGCATGGAATCTCTCTCAATCCCAAGAAGTCTGTTTTGGGGTCACTGAAGGTAAACTGCTTGGGCATATTGTTTTGAAGGAAGGTATTAAAATTGATGTGGAAAGGGTAAATGCAATCTGTGACCTTTCATTGCCGACCAGTAAGACTGCCGTTCATTCTTTCTTCAGAAAAGTTAATTTCCTGTGAAGATTCATTCCCGATTTTGCCGAACAAACTTGTCATATAGTCAATATGATGAAGGGTAATTCTCTCTTCAAATGGACTCCAGAAGGAAAGCAAGCTTTCCATCAGATCAAAGAAGCCATGGCAAATGCTCCAGTCTTAGTATGCCCAGATTATACTAAGGAGTTCATTATGTATAGCTATGCGTCAGATCATACTTGTTCAGCTATACTAATGCAAAGAAATAGTGAAGGTGTAGAATCACCTATCGCATTCATGAGTTATCTGTTGAAAGCTCATGAGTTGAAATACTCAGAAATGGAGAAGCATGCTTTTGCCGTAGTGAAAGTAGTTAAACATTTCAGGTTCTATATTCTGAATTTACATGTCGTTGCTCTTGTTCCTGATGTTGTTGTCAAGTCTATTCTGACACAAAAAGAGTTATGGACTAAAAGGGGCAACTGGGTTGCCAAGATTCAAGAATATGATATGGAAATCAAGCCCACTAAGTTGGTTTGTGGGAAAGGTCTATGCCAGTTGATAGCTGACAATAAATCAATAGACGAAGTGGTACTTGAAAAAGAAGGTATTAATCAAGATCTTCCTCATGTTCTATTCGTTAGTACTACTGACGAGTGGTATTCGGACTTGGCATATCTCTTGACATATAGAGATTGTCCCACACATCTATCAAGAAAAGAAAAGCGATCTTTAAAGCTTAAAGCAGTGAATTTTTTCCTATGGGATAATGGTTTGTACAAGAAGGGTCTGGACGACAATTTCCTGCTCTGCGTGGACAAACAACAACAAGTAAGGTTACTTCAATCTTTCCATGATCTTGCTTGTGGAGGATATTTTTCTACCCCTGTTACTTCACACAAAATCTTGCGTGCTAGGTATTACTGGCCAACATATTTTAAAGATACATACAGTTGGGTTCGCAAGTGTGAGCAATGTCAGCAATTTGTTGGCAAGCCTAAACTAGTTGCACTTCCACTAAAGCCAGTAATAATTAAAGAGCCTTTCAAACAGTGGGGATTGGACTTCATTGGACCTGTCAATCCAACATCAAGCATAGGTCACATATATATCCTCACAAAAATGGATTACTTCACCAAGTGGGTGGAAGCAAGTCCAACTAAGCAATCTACCTCAGCGGTGGTTTGTTAGTTTCTAAAGGAGAACATTGTCTCAAGGTTTGGTGTCCCTCATAAGATTGTAGTTGATAATGCTTCATGTTTTTCATCTTATGAGATAATTGATTTATGCTTTGATCATAGTATTACTCTTTCTCACTCATTTGACTATTATCCCCAAGGAAATGGTCAAGCTAAGTTAAGCATCAAGAACCTGGTCACTATCATGAGGAAACTCGTTGACGAGAAACAACGGTTTTGGCATAAAGCTCTTTATGATGCGCTATGGGCAGATCGTATAACACCAAAAAGAGCAATCGGCATGTAACCTTTTCAAATTTTGTATGGTTTGAATGCCAAGATTCTGATCACTGTGGAACTTCTAGCACTAAAGCTCGCTAAGGCCATTGAAGACAACACATATCAAGATTCACTGGATAAGAAAATTATGTTTCTTTCTCAGCTGGAAGAAACAAGGACTGAAGTGGTAGATAGGATTGCTGCACAGCAAAGCCAAGTGAAGATATTGTTTGACAGGAAAACAACTTCCCGCGACTTCTCAATTGGTGATCAAGTCTTGTTATGGGACAAGAGGAGGGAACCAAAAGTCTTGCATGGAAAGTTTGATTCCTTCTGGAGAGGTCCCTTCGCTATTCATGAAGTATGTGGTGAGAATAGCTACTTACTTGCATATGTAGATGGTACCCCATTCTCACTACCTCATAGCAGAGAATATTTGAAGCTCTATACTCAATAGAGAGGAATGTAAAGGATGTTTTACCTTTTTGTAAAAAAAAGTATATTCTTTTCTTTTTAGTTTTTCATCGCCTGACTCTATAGCCCAATGGATACAGGCACTCAGAGTTCTGGATTCTACAAGCTTCAAGTTGTGCAGCTTGTTCCCCAGTCAGAGCCAGCTATTGTCCTCAATTTTAGTTTGGCCAAAATCATGAGGCAACCCTACGAAACTGGTCCATTTCGTACCATATGGTCTCTGGGAGAGCTTAATCGACCTGGTCGGTTAGTTTGTTTTGTTCTTCGCTTTTCATTTTTATTGTTTTCTTTGCTTCTTAGAATTGCAGTTTAACCTGCAGTTCGGACTTGAAAGTCCAAATTGCAGGGGTCTTTGTAAATAAAATACACTTCGGACTTTAAATTCTGAAGTGTATTTGATTTTTGTTGTAGTCTGCAGTTCTGACTTTAAAGTCCGAACTGCATATGGTTTTTACTGCAGTTCGGACTTTAAAGTCCGAACTGCTATTTTTTTTTTAATTGTAGTTTGGACTTTAAAGTCCAAACTGCATAAGGTTTTTGTGTCAATTGTGTGTCGGACTTTAAAGTCTAACATGCAAGTACCCCTAGGTTGCATGTCAGACTTTAAAACCCGACACACAACTGCGAGTAATATTAATTAGCATTTATTGCTAATTAGGGTTTTCTTAAAAGCTTTTTAAAAGTTAATCTTTGCGTTTTAATCTTCATCCCTGGTTTGTATCGCGTGCCTCCACCCCCATTTTCATCGCTCACCACTCGGATTTTCTTCTCCACCCCTGATTTGATCGCTGACGCCTCGGATATTTCAAAAATCAAAGTGGTAGAGGTTAGTTTTTTGTTTTCTTTTGTTCTTCTTTGCTTATTTTTGTTCTTTTTCCTTTTCTTTTCTTTATGCTTGCCTCCTTTTGTTCCAGAGAACAATTGGATTTCAAAACCCGACTGTTCTCTGAACCCTCTTATCTTCCCTGCACATCGAATTTCAAAATCTGATATGCTGCTGGATATCAGTCCCTCCACATATCGGACTTTAAAGTCCGATATGCAGGATCTTTCCCTCTGCATATTGGACTTTAAAGTCTGATATGCGGGATCTTTCCCTACGCATATCGGATTTTATCGGACTTCAAAATCCGATATGCAGAGGGGAATCGGTCAGCATATCAAGTTTCTAAACCCGACATGCCAACCAGCTATCCTTCCCCTAAGAAGCACATCCAACTTTAAAGTCCGATGTGTCTCTAAATTTTTTTAGTTAACACATCGGACTTTAAAGTCCGATGTGCTTGTTTGAGGTTTTTTCTCAACATATCAGACTTTAAAGTCCGATATGTATATGTCTTTTCCGAGATTAACACTTCAGACTTTATAGTCTGATGTGTTGATATCCTTTCACAAATTTGCACTTCGGACTTTAAAGTCCGATGTGCAAATTTTTTTTGGTAAAGAAGCAGGTCGGACTTTTTTCTCCGACCTACTGTTTTAGCAGTTTTTACTCCTTGGCCCGTTTTGAGTCCCGTTTTTCGATCCGTTTGAGAAAAAAATGATTTTTGATAATGATGAATGGCTAATAATCATCAGTGTTGAATGCAGTCATTGTGCACGAATGTCAAAGCTCTCCCGCAGCAAGCCCGAGTCTTCCTAAGGACAACCTTCTTCGAGTAAGGCATCATCAAAAAAGATGAAATACAAGTACGATAGATACTTGAATATGTAGCCTAAAAGTTTAGTGGATTCTAACATTAAGGAGATCAGGGACACTAAAATTGGCCACATTGACATGCAAGAGTTTCTTGACCGGGTTCAGAAGGCTCCTGCACACCTGACCAGTTTAATCAAATCTGAGCTGCATAAGTATGCATCTTTCCCAGTTGCGGCTCATCATCCTGAATTTGTACTAGCAGTGGTTGATTACTTTGATCCAAGCACAATACAGGTAAAGAATGAAGATCAGAAGGTCATAATGACTCTAGACAGTGTATTCTTCAATAGTATTTTCAAAGGCTCATCAGCTGAAGAAGTGGTTGATATTTCTCAAGAGAGTGCTCAAGAATACTATGAGAAACATGAGGATAAATGCGAAAAGGTGATCAATACTGTTATCTCTTAATTGCTAGATCTTCCCTCACCTCTCAATGGCCTAAGTCTTTCCACAGGAGTGATTTATAATGAAGAATATAATGACATGGTCACCGTGTTATCCAGAGTGAGAGGATTAAAAGACTCTCATTATTTCCAAAGCTGAATGATTTACTATATGAATATAATTAGAAAAGGAGCTACGAGAATTGATTGGGGAGAACAAATCACTAATGTGCTTTGTGCCCAACTGAAAGAGGTCAACATAACAATGAAGTTTTATATGACCTCATACCTGGTTTACGCAGCTGCCTCTATGAGACAATATCCAGGCTTGTCAACTAAGGGTGACAGAAGAATAGTGCCTATTTGGGAATACTATGATCAACTCACTATCAAAAATCAAGGTAATCATTACAGGAGGGTTAATGATGCTTTCTTTGTTGTTTGGAAGTGCATTTTTGATAAAGGCCTGTATAAGAGAAGAATATCAGAGGTCGCTTACTTCAGGGTGTCCCACTTTGGGTGTGTCTTCCTTCAATTCCCCACATTTACCTACATTCGGATTAGATGACTCTCAGGCGAGCCCTTTATTCTTCCAAGGTTTCCTTCAGATAAAATTGTCCTTATGGAGCTATGTAGAAAACTGATTAGTGTGCATGAGAAACAATCACAAGCACACAAGAATGGGCTTAAATTCCCAGTGTCAATTGGCAGGTATTCCATGCTAACTAATCCCAAAGCCAAAAGTATGGAGGAGGAGATGCAGTGGAATACCATAAGAAGATTCAAGGCCCAAACCAATTTTGATTTTTGGGGTATAAAGAGCAATCTCAAAAGGACATACACTCATGTCTATAGGTTTGAAGATGTTTGGGTGGACTGTCAGGATGAGGAGGATAGACTTCAGCCACCTTACTCTAGAACAAATTGAGAATCTGGATCTAGCTAAGATCCCAATGACTATTGAAGACACATATGACATAGTGGATCCTCTTTACTATGAGAAGAAGATTGCTGACTCCCCACTCCCACTTGTGTAGTGGTCAAAGAAGGAAAGCAAGTCCATTACTCAAAGGATCTCTCCTATCATAGCAAACACCAATGCTTGGCTGCTAAAGAAGAATCTCAAGATGAAACAGTTTCCTACTAGTTCAGGAGATGATGACAACAGTGATGGTCCATTTGGCAAGACAACGACAACTGAAACTAGAACCAAGAACAGGGCAGACTCACAAGCACTATCTTCAGCTCCAGTGGTACAATCAAAAGGTAAAGGGCCTAAAATCAAATTTACGATTAAAGGGTCAAAACAAGGTGAATCATCATCAGTATCATAGGAGGCAATAGCAAAAGAGCCAGAACAACGACCTGTCAGTGAAGCTGGAAAGGGTAAAGAGGTCGAAGAAGGCGAAATCCCTCAACAAGAGGAAGTTCGGGTAGAAGATGTACCACATTCAGTTGAGGTAGATACGACAACTACTTCACAAGTAGTCATTCACTCTATTGATTCTGAGTCTGATTCTGAGCAAGAAGAAGAAGATATTCATGAAGATGGAGATCTAAGTATGGGCATGCCGCAATCAAAGACTGCTCATCAATTTTTTACAATAACCAACTTCTCTACTTTAGATGATATCCCTTCATCTACTTTTGAATCTACCATGATGGACTTTAATGAAACTTTGGAAGATGCACTTGCAGAACAGGTTTCGGTAGATTTACCAATCATTAGTACCACTATCACAACAATCCCTTCATTGGTAAGCACTGAAGTTACACTAACGACACCCTCAACTCTTCCATGGTTAATTGAAGAGGTACCAGCAATAAATGTTCCATTGGATGCTTCAATATCAACACCATCAGTTACACTTGCAACTGCTCCAAGTTCCAATCAACCTACTCCTGAATCTTTGACCCCAAGTCAGCATGGAGCCGCTACTCCATCATCCAATCTATAACTACCCCCTTGGATGGAAGTAGTGGCCCCTAAAAGGAAGAAACAGGTAATATCTCTTGATGAATTTGACTTTGAACTTTTGGTTCCTCCAAAGCCTAAGGGAACAAAGAAGCCAAAGACAGTATCTCGGGTGGTAGTAGACCTGGCTTCCAAAAGAAAATATGCTGAAGTTATAGTGCCATCATCAGATAAGGACAAAGGCAGCATACGATTAAAAGATTATACCATGCAGGTTGTGGAGCTCAGAGTGGAGACACATGAAAGTGTGAATTTAGATTCTCAAACAACCCTTAATTCTTTGTTGAGAAGACTGGATCAAAAGAGGGATGAGAAAAATATCCTGAAGAAGAAGTGTGAGTAGTTGACCAATGTCCTCGTAAAGGTAACACAATCTTCTCAAGAGGTTGAACCTATAGGATCATCAATAGATCCTGAAGCTATCAAGAAGATTGAGCAAGTAGGAGCTAAGGGCCGAGTAATGGACGAATGGATCTTGCGGCTAAGGTCAGAAGGCTCTCATCTCCTGAGTTCAACGATGGAGCTATTATCTAATTATGAAGTGATCCATAGTTGGATGCAAGGACTCAAAACCTCTTTATCCTAGGAAATTGAGGAAGTTGTGAAAAGAACTACCCTTTGGAGAAAAATGGAGGATTTCAGGATAGATTTCTTGGTTGAGAACAAGGTAATTCCCACAAGAGAGAAGTATATTCAGATCTTGTCATTATTGTCTCATAAACAACAGATAATGAAATTAATGATTGCAGAGCTGGATAATGAAAGGAAAGAAGGTGATGACATGGTTGACCTTATTTTTGCTAAAGTAGGTTATCTCCCTTGCTATTTGTATGATGGTGATCAAAATCTCACTGCTAAGGTCGTCACCCAGGAATTTCTTTCCTTGATGGACCAGTGCATGGGACAAGACTTCTCACTTGATAAATTATTAGAAATTCAAGTCAATTTTGAAGTACTCGCATCCATGCTAAAGGATGTTAAGAAGAAGCATGTGAAGATCTAAGATGTGATATCCCGCATTCAAATCACCACAAGTTCTACCTTGATGCCAAACAAAGCAAAGGTCAAAGCTATCCTCAACAAGTTCAAAGGTTTTTAGAAATCCAATGAAGAAGAGAATCAAGAATGAAGTTCCCCTTTTTGGCACTCTTCCTTCATGCAGCTGCACCAATAGATGTTGTAAATTTTTATGCAGCTGCACGTTTTCTTTATGTAGTAGTTGCAGTAAAATGGGACCGTGCGGTTGAATAAGCCAACTGTGCCCACCTTTTTCGCAACTTCTTTTCCTATATAAGGAGGACCTTTTTGTAAATATTTTCATGTTTTTCATGCTTAGCAAAACTCTGCTAGATTTTTATCCCAATTTAGACTTTGAGCTTTTGTGATGAGAATTCAATCAAACAAATAAAGAAAATGGTTTTGTTGATTGCAAACTTTGTGTTTGTATCAATAAATTTGTTTATATTATTTAATGTTCCCATGTCCATTGAATACATATTATCTTTACGTATTTGATCTTAAGATATTGCTACATGGTTAAAGAGCTCTCAAATCCTGCCAATAGACTTTGTGCTCTTAGCATGCTTGAGAAATCTGCTGATAAAGGAAGTAACTTGTAGTAAGCTTTGTATTGCTGCAGTTATTAGTAGTTTAATTGATTAGAAATTTACACTTAAAGATTTTGAGCTTTAAGCTAAGTTTCTACTTGTTTAATTTGTAATGATTAGTGTAAATCAATGTTACCATAAAGGAGACTTTGTGCTGCTTAAAAGTAACTCTTAGTATAGTTTATTAGATTAATAGTTCTTCTCTTTGAATATCTAAAGAGGTAGAGAAATTGTAACTAGGCGAAGGGAGAATACATAAACTTTGAAAAAAGATGCCCAACGCCAACCCACCAATTTAATTTCTTGTTAATTAGAGGAGAAATTTCATAGGGAACCTCCCCTTGATGAGAGGAGAGATTAATTTCTTAACATAGCATTGTGTGAATTTTATGTTTTGTCATTGGTACGCTGGTGACAAAATATTCACCCAACAGTTTTTTGGTGACTCTACTGGGGAACGACGTGCAATCGGTTTGTCTCTTGTGTTGCAGTGCATTTTCATTGTAATTTCCACATTATTGTTTTTCTTCAAATCATAATCTGGTTGATCGACGTTACACTCGTGGGCAACGATTAGCAGGAATTGTTGATCCTACCTTTGAAGTATAGCAGCAATTCAATTTTCCCTTTGTAACATCTCCATGAACATTTTCTCCTTTGCAATGGACACGAAGTTTTCCTCCATCTGCACGGCGATCTCCCGTACCAAGCGAGGCATCAAGTTTGGAAGTTGCAGTTGTTCCATTAGCAAATCTTTTTGTAATACCACCTTATAATCCATTAAGGATGGCTACTGCTAGTCCTTGGGGTACTTCTTTTGGTGCTCTGAACTTGACCGCACCTTTGCATGAATTACCCAAAGGTACGGAAAATAATGTACCCAAATTTTTTGGAGATGGTGCTCAACATCCAAACGAACACATTTCTGCCTTCTACATCACTTGTGGAGTTCTTGGTGTTGAACATGAAGATGTTTCAGTAAGATTGTTCATTGAAACTTTGCATGGTGCTACTGCCGATTGGTTTTATCATCTACCCAATGCTTGTATCACTTCTTGGGCATCTCTCAGAATATTGTTTGAGGCGAGATTCAAGTCTGTTGAAGATGATCATGCTTTATTAGCATGATTAACTTAGTTGGAGAAAGAGCCTCAGGAACCCATGCGTGAGTTTGTAGCCAAATTCGACAAGTTACATAATCATATTCCAGTTACTTCAAGACCTACTGCTGGAAACTTGAAAGATTTTTTCATCAACTCCCAATTGCCAGAGGTGAGTTTCCTTTTGCGGAGGAACAATCGTACAGATTTGGCTGCAGCTCAACAAATGGCCATATCAGTTGAAGATTATCTTATCCTTGCTGGCTAGATAAGGAGAGATCCTAACAAGGTTAGGAGTAATCAAGCTGTAGATGCATCTCCTTCTTCAACTAGTTCCACTGATCCTATGATACAGAAGCTAGCAAATGAGTTGCTGGCGCTTAAGAAGCAGATTTCCTCACAAGGAAATACTTCTTATCGAGATGTCCCAAGAAGGAGTTACCCAAATAGTGCTTCTAATTACGCTAAGTGTAATCAGAATAAATTACCTCCTACTCCAGAGAGGCTTGCATTGGAAGCACCACCCCAAAGTTCAACTACTGGATACTATGAAGCTGAACAAAATGATCTTCCTCCCTTTGGTGAAGAAGATGCTAATTCGCATCAAGAAGGTGATGCAGATTTAGCTAGCGACTCTAACATCAGGTTTTTGCAGTACCAAGAAGATGATGCGTCAAATGCACGTGAAGGAGATGTCTTTGCAGTGTTCATGCGTTCACAAACACAAGCGGCTCCGACACCTGCCAATGTGAAAAATGATGATTTTGCTCAGATCCAGGATTCTCAACGTTTTCCCATTTCTATTGCTAAGCACGAGACTCCTATACCAAGCCCCCCAAAGGACACTTCTATCTAGAAGGACGTCACAAAAGATAAAGGTGTAAGTACTCCTTCAACTGCTGTTAATTTTTCTACACCTGTTATTTCTTCTGCACCTGCACCGAAGACTAGTGTTCCTCATGTTGTAAATTCTCAAAATGAGAACGTAAGTTCATCTTTAATGAATTCTTTTGAGTCATTTGATATTCTAGATCATGCTAGAAAAACCAAGACACAAATGTCTGAGGTAGAATTTTTGAGATCTATCCCCGATCAATTTGACCGTTTGGTCAAATTTGTTAAAGAAAAAGATATTACCCCTAGCAATCTTCCAAAATCAAACTTGGTTCAAAACAATTTAGTATCTTCCCCTTCTCCCGTTGAGAAGATAGAACCATTTTACATCTCTTTGTTAATAAATGGTTACAAGCTTAACAACTGCGTAATTGATTCTGGGGCATCTGATAATGTTATGCCATCAAAAGTTGCTAATTCCCTTGGTTTAACTTTGACCAAAACATTTGGAAGGTGTTTCTCTATGGATAACAAGCAAGTTCCTTTGATTGGTCAAATCAAAGATGCACGGTTTGCCTTTGCTTCATTCCTAGAAAAGAAAATCAAGATGACAATACTGGTAGCTGACGTACCAGCTTCCTATGGGCTATTGTTGGGAAGAAATTTTGATAGAGATGTTTGGGGTGAGTTAAACATGGATATGATTGAGGCTCGTATCCTAATTAAAGGAGTTGTCCAAAGGTTACTTCCAGAAAAAGAATCAAAATATACCATTGTGAAATCTAACGATTAGTGGGCCTAGATTCTTTTCGAATCATCAGGCATGGGGAATTATTTCATGCATGCTGATGATGGTCTAAAGATGACTCCTAAGAGTGAAGTTGATACTTCACTCAATTATTTCCCAGTTAATTGTGAAAGTAGTGTTATTGAATCAGAAGGAGCTTCAACTTCGCAACAAGAAATTCTTGATTTTGGTACCGTCAGCATTGGTAGTCCAGATGATGTTTGGATGCTGGAGTTTGATGGTAGCTATTCTTCCATCAGATTAGGAGCCGGTATCGTTTTGATTTCTCCCAAGGGTAATCTTTTCCCTTTCTCCTTCAAATTGCAGTTCAATAACACAAACAACACCGTTGAGAATGAGTCTCTCCTTTTGGGAATGAATGTTGCTCAGTAGAAGGGAATCAAGAACTTACATGCTCAAGGGGATGTTGAGTTAATAGTCTATTAGATCAGAAACATATATCAAACAAAGAGTGAAAGGTTGCGGCATTACCGCAATCTTGTCTGGGATCTAATAGAAACATTTGATGCTTTTGATATATCTGTGGTTTCCTGTGAATTCAATGATAGGGCTGACTCATTAGCAGTATTAGCAACATCTTTGATTCCTCACAAAGAGTTTTCAGGTTCAACTTATGTTGTTGAATTGGTTTTCCGGCCAAGCGTTCCTGACAACTCTGATCATTGGCAGGTGTTCAATGATGATCATCATGTAATAAATTTCTTACAAACTTCTGATAACTTTGATGATCTGTACTTTGAAGGTAGTCACTACCCTTCAAAGGATGCAATTGAAAGTGTTGACACAAAAACATTAGAAAAATTTCTACAATTAAAAGGAAACAAGATCCCCAAGGGTCTTGTTTCGCTGGAAAATTTTTGACAAGCATGATCACTATTTTAAGAAGCAACAAAGATCAACTACAGGGTCAATTGAATGTGAACAAATAAACATTGGGACTGAGGACAATCCCAAAATGATTAACATTGGAAGATGTTGCTCATAAGGAGAAAGATAGAAATTTGTTGCATTATTGCACCAGTATGTTGACGTCTTAGCATACTCCTATGAAGATCTAAAGTCTTTTCATCCTGAAGAACTCGGCCATGACTTTCCATTGAAACCAGGTATTATGCCTTTCTGACAGAAGCAAAGGTAATATAACCCAAAAATCTCTGACACTATCTTTGCTGAAGTACAAAAGATGTTGAAAGAAAGGATAATCTTCCCCATCTACCATTCTTCTTGGATTGCTAACATTGTACCTATACGTAAGAAGAATGGTGAAATTCAGATATGTGTAGATTTCTGAAACTTGAATCAAGCATCCTTGAAGGATAATTATCCTCTGCCTGTCATGGATCATGTCCTACAAGCTGTTACTAGAGCAGAGATGATGTCCATGTTGGATGGATTTTCAGGTTATAATTAGGTTGAAGTGTTGGAACAAGATCAGCACAAGACCACATTTACCACACCTTGGGGTACCTTTGCATATCGCAGGATGCCTTTTGGGTTAATAAATGCGGGAGCAACTTTCCAACGTGCAATGGATTTGGCTTTCCAAAGTTTTCTTGGTAAGTTCATTGTTGTCTATTTAGATGATTTGACAGTTTATTCTAAGGAACGTCAAGATCATTTTTCCCATCTACAACAAGTCTTAGAAAAATGCCGCCAGCATGGAATCTCTCTCAATCCCAAGAAGTCTGTTTGTGGGGTCATTGAAGGTAAACTGCTTGGGCATATTGTTTCGAAGGAAGGTATTAAAATTGATGCGGAAAGGGGAAAAGCAATCTGTGACCTTTCATTGTCGATCAGTAAGACTGTCGTTCATTCTTTCTTCGGAAAAGTTAATTTCCTGTGAAGATTCCTTGCCGATTTTGCCGAACAAACTCGTCATATAGTCAATATGATGAAGGGTAATTCTCTCTTCAAATGGACTCCAGAAGGAAAGAAAGCTTTCCATCAGATCAAAGAAGCCATGGCAAACACTCCAGTCTTAGTATGCCCAGATTATACTAAGGAGTTCATTATGTATAGCTATGCGTCAGATCATACTTGTTCAGCTATACTAATGCAAAGAAATAGTGAAGGTGTGGAATCACCTATCGCATTCATGAGTTATCCGTTGAAAGATCATGAGTTGAAATACTCAAAAATGGAGAAGCATGCTTTTGCCGTAGTGAAAGCAGTTAAACATTTCAGGTTCTATATTCTAAATTCACATGTCATTGCTCTTGTTCCTGATGCTGTTGTCAAGTCTATTCTGACACAACAAGAGTTAGGGACTAAAAGGGGCAACTAGGTTGCCAAGATTCAAGAATATTATATGGAAATCAAGCCCACTAAGTTGGTTCGTGGGAAAGGTCTATGTCAGTTGATAGCTGACAATAAATCAATAGACGAAGTGGTACTTGAAAAAGAAGGTATTAATCAAGATCTTCCTCATGTTCTGTTCGTTAGTACTACTGATGAGTGGTATTCCGACTTGGCGTTTGTCTTGACATATGGAGATTGTCCCACACATCTGTCAAGGAAATAAAAGCAAACTTTAAAGCTCAAAGCAGTGAATTTTGTCCTATGGGATAATGGTTTGTACAAGAAGGGTCTGGACGACAATTTCCTGTGTTGCGTGGACAAACAACAACAAGTAATGTTACTTCAATCTTTTAATGATCTTGCTTGTGGAGGACATTTTTTGCCCCTGTTACTACACACAAAATCTTGCATGCTAGGTATTACTGGCCAACATTATTTAAAGATACATACAGTTGGGTTCGCAAGTGTGAGCAATGTCAGCAATTTGTTGGCAAGCCTAAACTAGCTGCACTTCCACTAAAGCGAGTAATATTTGAAGAGCCTTTCAAACAATGGGGATTGGACTTCATTGGACCTGTCAATCCAATATCAAGCACAAGTCACATATATATCCTCATAGCAATGGATTACTTCACCAAGTGGGTGGAAGCAATTCCAACTAAGCAATCTACCTCAGCGGTGGTTTGTCAGTTTCTAAAGGAGAACATCGTCTCAAGGTTTGGTGTCCCTCATAAGATTGTAGCTGATAATGCTTCATGTTTTTCATCTTATGAGATAATTGGTTTCTACTTTGATCATAGTATTACTCTTTCTCACTCATATGACTATTATCCTCAAGGAAATGGTCAAGATGGGTCAAGCAACAAGAACCTCGTGACTATCATGAGGAAACTTGTTGACGAGAAACAACGGTTTTGGCATAAAGCTCTTTATGATGTGCTATGGGTGGATTGTATAACTCCAAAAAGAGCAATCTACATGTCACCTTTTCAACTTTTGTATGGGTTGAATGCCGAGATTCTGATCACTGTGGAACTTCCAGCACTAAAGCTCGCTAAGGCCATTGAAGACAACACATATCAAGATTCACTAGATAAGTGAATTATGTTTCTTTCTCAGCTGGAAGAAACAAGGACTGAAGTGGTAGATAGGATTGCTGCACACCAAAGCCAAGTGAAGATATTGTTTGACAGGAAAACAACTTCCCACAGCTTCTCAATTGGCGATCATGTCTTGTTATGGGACAAGAGGATGGAACCAAAAGTTTTGCATGGAAAGTTTGATTCCTTGTGGAGAGGTCCCTTCACTATTCATGAAGTATGTGGCAAGCATAGCTACTTACTTGCATATGTAGATGGTACCCTGTTCTCACTACCTCATAGCGGAGAACATTTGAATCTCTTTACTCAATAGAGAGAAATGTAAAGGAAGTTTTACCTTTTTGTAAAAAATGTATATTCTTTTCTTTTTAGTTTTTCGTCGCCTGACTCTATAGACCAATGGATACATGCACTCGGAGTTTTGGATTCTACAAGCTTTAAGTGGTGCAGCTTGTTCCCCAGTCAGAGCCAGCTATTGTCCTCGATTTCAGTTTGGCCAAAATCATGAGGCAACCCTACGAAACTGGTCCGTTTCGTACCTTATGGTCTCCGGGAGAGCTTAATCGACTTGGTCGGTTAGTTCTTTTTGTTCTTCACTTTTCATTTTTATTTTTTCTTTGCTTCTTAGAATTGCACTTTAACTTGCAGTTCGGACTTTAAAGTCCGAACTGTAGTGGTCTTTGTAAATAAAATACACTTCGGACTTTAAAGTCCGAAGTGTATTTGATTTTTGTTGTAGTCTGCAGTTCTGACTTTAAAGTCCGAATTGCATATGGTTTTTACTACAGTTCGGACTTTAAAGTCCGAACTGCATGAGGTTTTTGTGTCAGTTGCATGTCAGACTTTAAAGTCCAACATGCATGTACCCCTAGGTTGCATGTCAGACTTTAAAACCCGACACACAACTGCGAGTTATATTAATTAGCATTTATTGCTAATTAGGGTTTTCTTAAAAGCTTTTTAAAAGTTAATCTTTGCGTTTTAATCTTCATCCCTGTTTTGTGTCGCGCACCTCCACCCCCGTTTTCATTGCTCACCACTCAGATTTTCTTCTCCACCCGCAATTTGATCGCTCATGCCTCGGATTTTTTGAAGATCAAAGTGGTAGAGGTTAGTTTTTTGTTTTCTTTTGTTCTTCTTAGCTTATTTTCGTTCTTTTTCCTTTTCTTGTGTTTGTGCTTGCCTCCTTTTGTTTTGGAGAACAATCGGATTTCAATACCTGATTGTTCTCCGGACCCTCTTATCTTCCCTACACATCGGATTTCAAAATCCAATATGCTACTAGATATCAGTCCCTCCGCATATCGGACTTTAAAGTCCGATATGCGAGATCTTTCCCTCTGCATATCGGACTTTAAAGTCCGATATGCAAGATCTTTCCCTATGCATATCAGACTTCAAAATCCGATATGCAGAGGGGAATCGGTCAACATATCGGGTTTCAAAACCCGACATGCCAACCGGCTATCCTTTCCCTAAGAAGCACATCAAAATTTAAAGTCCGATGTGCCTCTAAATTTTTTTAGTTAACACATCAGACTTTAAAGTCCGATGTGCTTGTTTGAGGTTTTTTCTCAACATATTGGATTTTAAAGTCCGATATGTAAATGTATTTCCCCAGATTAACACTTCGGACTTTAAAGTCCAATGTGTTGATATTCTTTCACAAATTTGCACTCCGGACTTTAAAGTACGATGTGCAATTTTTTTTTGGTAAAGAAGCAGGTCGGACTTTTTTCTCCGACCTGCTGTTTTAGCAGTTTTTACTCCTTGGCCCATTTTGAGTCTTTTTGATCCGTGTGAGAAAAAAATGATTTTTGATAATGATGAATGGCTAATCATCATCAGTGTTGAATGCAGTCATTGTGCACGAATGTCACAGCTCTCCCACAGCAAGCCCGAGTCTTCCTCAGGACAACCTTCTCCGAGTAAGGCATCATCAAAAAAGATGAAATACAAGTATGATAGATACTTGAATATGTACCCTGAAAGTTTAGTGGATTCTAACGTTAAGGACATCAGGGACACCAAAATTGGGCACGTTGACATGCAAGAATTTCTTGACCGGGTTCAGAAGGCTCCTGCACATTTGAACAATTTAATCAAATCTGAGCTACATAAGTATGCATCCTTCCCAGTTGCGGCTCATGATATTGAATTTGTACTAGTAGTGGCTGATCACTTTGATCCAAGCACAAGACAGGTAAAGGATGATGATCAGAAGGTCATAATGACTCTAGATAGCATATTCTTCAATAGTATTTTCAAAGGCTCATCAGCTGAAGAAGTGGCTGATATTTCTCAAGAGAGTGCTCAAGAGTACTATGAGAAACACGAGGATAAATGCAAAAAGGTGATCAATACTGTTTATCTCTCAACTGCTAGATCTTCCCTCACCTCTAGATGGCCTAAGTCTTTCCATAGGAGTGATTTTAATGAAGAATATAATGACATGGTCACCATGTTATCCAGAGTGAGAGGATTAAAAGACTCTCATTATTTCCAAAGCTAGATGATTTACTATATGAATATAATCAGAAAGGGAGCTGCAAGAATTGATTGGGGAGAACAAATCAGTGATGCGCTTTAAGCCCAACTGAAAGAGGTCAAGGTAACACTGAACTTTTGTATGACCTCATACCTAGTTTAGACAGCTGCCTCTATGAGGCAATATCCAGGCTTGTCAACTAAGGGTGACAAAAGAATAGTGCCTATTTGGGAATACTATGATCAACTCACTATCAAAAATCAAGGTAATCATTACAGGAGGGTTAATGATGCTTTCTTTTCTATTTGGAAGTGCATTTTTGATAAAGGCCTGTATAAGAGAAGAATATCAGAGGCCACTTATAGTAGGGTGTCCCACTTTGGGTGTGTCTTCCTTCAATTCCCCACATTTACCTGTATCCGGATTGGATGCTTCTCAGGTGAGCACTTTATTTATCCAAGGTTTCCTTCAGATAAAATTGTCCTTATGGAGCTATGCAGACAACTAATTAATGTTCATGAGAAAGAATCACAAGCACACAAGACTGGGCTGAAATTCCCAGAGTCAATTGGCAGGTATTCCGTGCTAACTAATCCCAAAGCCAAAAATATGGAGGAGGAGATGCAGTGGAATACCATAAGAAGATTCAAGGCCCGAACCAATTTTGATTTTCGGGGTATAAAGAGCAAGATCAAAAGGACATACACTCATGTCTATAGGTTTGAAGATGTTTGGGCGGACTGTCAGGATGAGGAGGATATAAGGAGGATGGACTTTGGCCGCCTTACTCTAGAACAAATTGAGAATCTGGATCTAGCTAAGATCCCAATGACTATGGAAGACACAGATGACATAGTGGATCCTCTTTACTATGAGAAGAAGATTGCTGACTCCCAACTCCCACTTGTGCAATGGTTGAAGAAGGAAAGCAAGTCCATTACTCAAAGGATCTCTCCTATCATAGCAAACACCAATGCTTGGTTGCTAAAGAAGAATCTCAGGATGAAATAGTTTCCTACTAGTTCGGGAGATGATGACAACAGTGATGGTCCATTGGGCAAGACAACGATAGCTGAAACTAGAACCAAGAACAGGGCAGACTCACAAGCACTATCTTTAGCTCCAGTGGTACAATCAAAAGGTAAAGGGCCTAAAATCAAATTTACGGTTAAAGGGTCAAAACAAGGCGAATCATCATCAGTGTCACAGGAGGTAGCACCAAAAGAGCCAGAACAACCACCTGTCAGTGAAGCTAGAAAGGGTAAAGAGGTTGAAGAAGGCGAAATCCCTCAACAAGAGGAAGTTCGGGTAGAAGAAGTACCACATTTAGTTGAGGTAGATACGACAACTACTTCACAAGTAGTCATTCACTCTATTGATTCTGACTCTGATTCTGATCAAGAAGATGAAGATATTCATGAAGATGGAGATCTAAGTATGGGCATGCCAAAATCAGAGACTGCTGGTCAATTTTTTACAATAACCAACTTCTCTACTTTATATGATATCCCTTCATCTACTTTTGAATCTACCATGATGGACTTTAATGAAAATTTGCAAGATGCACTTGCAGAATAGGTTTCGGTAGATTTACCAGTCATTACTACCACCGTCACAACCATCCCTTCATTGGTAAGCACTAAAGTTATACTGACAACACCCTCAACTCTTCCACCAATAATTGAAGAGGTACTAGCAACAAATGTTCCATTAGATGCTTCAATATCAGCACCATCAGTTACACTTGCAACTGCTCCAAGTTCCAGTCAACCTACTCCAGAATCTTGGACCCCAAGTCAACAAGGAGCTGCTACTCCATCATCCAATCCAGAACTAACCCCTTGGATGGAAGTAGTGGCCCCTAAAAGGAAGAAACAGGTAATATCTCTTGATGAATTTGACTTTGAACTTTTGGTTCCTCCAATGCCTAAGGGAACAAAGAAGCCAAAGACAATATCTCAGGTGGTAGTAGACCCGGCTTCCAAAATAAAATATGCTGAAGTTATGGTGCCATCATCAGATAAGGACAAAGGCAACATACGATCAGAAGATTATACCATATAGGTTGTGGAGCTCGGAGTGGAGACACATGAAAGTGTGAAATTAGATTCTAAGATAGCCCTTAATTCTTTGTTGAGAAGACTGGATTAGGAGAGGGATGAGAAAAATATCCTGAAGTAGAAATGTGAGTAGTTGACCAACGTCCTCCTAAAGGTAACACAACCTTCTCAAGAGGTTGAACCTATAGGATCATAAATAGATCCTGAAGCTATCAAGAAGATTGAGGAGGTAGGAGCTAAGGCCGAGTAATGGACGAATGGATCTCGCGGCTAAGGTCAGAAGGCTCTCATCTCTTGAGTTTAATGGTGGAGCTATTGTTTGATTATGAAGTGATCCAGAGTCGGATGCAAGGACTCAAAACCTCTTTATCCCAGGAAATTGAGGAAGTTGTGAAAAGCACTACCCTTTGGAGCAAAATGGAGGATTTTAGGATAGATGTACTAGTTGAGAACAAGGTAATTCCCACAAGAGAGAAGTATATTCAGATCTTGTCATTATTGTCTGATAAACAAGAGACAATGAAATTAATGATTGAAGAGCTGGATCGTGAAAAGAAAGAAGGTGATGATGAGGTTGACCTTATTTTTAATAAAGTAGGTGATCTCCCTTGCTATTTGTATGATGGTGATCAAAATCTCGTCACTGCTGAGGTCATCACCCAAGAATTTCTTTCCTTGATGGACCAGTGCACGGGACAAGACTTCTCACTTGATACATTTGATAAATTATTAGAAATTCAAGTCAGCTTTGAAGTACTCACATCCATGCTAAAGGATGTTAAGAAGAAGCACGTGAAGATCCAAGATGTGATATCCCACGTTCAAATCATCACAAGTTCTACCTTGATGCCAAATGAAGCAGAGGTCAAAGCTATTCTCACCAAGTTCAAAGGTTTTCAGAAATCCAACGAAGAAGAGAATCAAGAATGAAGTTCCCCCTTTTGGCAGTCTTCCTTCATGCAACGGCACCAATAGATGTTGTAAATTTTTATGCAGCTACACGTTTTCTTTATGTAGTAGTTGTAGTAAAATGGGACTGTGTGGTTGAATAAGTTAACTGTGCCCACCTTTTTCTCAACTTCTTTTCCTATATAAGGAGGACCTTTTTGTAAATTTTTTTTATCTTTTTCATGCTTAGCAAAACTCTGCTAGATTTTTATCCCAATTTAGACTTTGAGCTTTTGTGATGAGAATTCAATCAAACAAAGAAAGAAAATGGTTTTGTTGATTGCAAACTTTGTGTTGTATCAATAAATTTGTTTATATTATTTAATGTTCCTATGTCCATTGAATACATATTATCTTTACGTATTTGATCTTCAGATATTGCTACATGGTTAAAGAGCTCTCAAATCCTGCCAATAGACTTTATGCTCTTAGCATGCTCGAGAAATCTGCTGATAAAGGAAGTAACTTGTAGTAAGCTTTGTATTGCTGCAGTTATTAGTAGTTTAATTGATTAGAAATTTACACTAAAAGACTTTGAGCTTTGAGCTAAGTTTCTACTTGTTTAATTTGTAACGATAAGTGTAAATCAATGTTACCATAAAGGAGACTTTGTGTTGCTTAAAAGTAACTCTTAGTATAGTTTATTAGATTAATAGTTCTTTTCTTTGAATATCTGAAGAGGTAGAGAAACTATAACTAGGCGAAGGGAGAATACATAAACTCTGAAAAAAGAGAGTTATATGCACAATGCCAACCCACCAATTTAATTTCTTGTTAATTTAAGGAGAAATTTCATAGGGAACCTCCCCTTGATGAGAGGAGAGATTAATTTCTTAGCATGGCATTGTGTGAATTTTATGTTTTGTCCTTAGTACGCTGGTGACAAAATATTCACCCAACAAAACCTTTAACAGGGTAAAAGACTCTAATCAAGTCTATAAATTGTAGCCTCTAACCAGGTGCAACATTTAGATTAAGTGTTGTAAAATCCTTTAGCAAGGTAGATCTAACAGATCTTGTTACTCCTAACAGGGTAAGCTATCATAAATAGCTAAACATGTAGCTCTAACCGAGCACCCTTTATTATTGCAACAGTGAAGTTGTGGGTGCCATACCCACCACAGTTTTTCTGTCTAACCAAGAGTTTTTGCGTAACCAAAATATATGTGTTATGAAGTGAATCATGTATGGTTGTTATCTATTTGTTTTAGCTTTATATTATGTTACTGCACTATTCAGTTTATGCGTAACAGTAAAGTTATTATTGAAGAAATTTTTTGAAGTACTGATTCACGCCTCCCCTCTCAATACATTAGCTTTCCATATTGGGCCTAACAATTGGTATCAGAGCTTGAATCTTGGAAAAGGTTTTAACTACCTAAAGAGAAAGATCTTATTAATGGAAGGCTATAAACAATCTTTGAGGATTGTGTATCTGCAAGAAGAGTTGGATCATACTAATCAAGTGATTGCAGACATGCAAAGGCAAATGCAAAAATCTCTAAAAGTAAGAAGAAGATTATCTGATGATTTATAGGACTCTCAAGAGAGTGGAACAAATTGAGACATCATCTGAGATTAATATATCTGAAGAAACTGAAGAAATGATTGGAGTATTGAGAGAAAAGAACAAGGCACTGGTTGATCAACTAAAAGCAATGAAAATAGAACATGAACATTTCAGCACACAGATGACTAAAAATCTCGATGCATTAAGGATAGCCGAGGATAAAGTAAGAGATCTAAAAAGAGAGAAACAACAACTTGTAGTCTTAGTATCTGATAAGAATGATGAAATCACAAGGATGACTAGAATTCAACAAAATCCGTCAGATCAACTAGGATATGCACATCATGAAGCAATTCTGAAGGATGATGAGAATCAAGCATTGAAACTTGAAGTATCAAGGTTGATCGATGAACTTGAAACAGAGAAGAAATCCAAAGAAACACTGAAGAAGAGTTATGAAGCATCAAATATGTTGGATGAGCAACTGAATACAAGAAGACCCAACAAAGATCCAGGACTCAGTTACAAAGGAAAAGACTCTACCAAGAAGGGAATTCATACTACTGAAAGAGGAGAATCATCAAAGCAAGCTGGAAACAAGAACAACATCAAAAGAAAGAAGCTTATTTGCAACTACTGTGAAAATCAAGGTCACACTGCCAACTTGTGCCAAATTAGAAAAGGTAAGCATCTGAATGTCACTAAGTCCAATGGTTATTGTTACAATTGCAATAAATATGGTCACACATCTAAACAATGTAGGACAAAGTCTATTAACAATTATCAAAAGGCAAAATTCAAAGGGTTTTGTAAAAACTGCAATAGATATGGACATAGTACCGAGAAGTGTTGGCTTAAGCAAAAGAACTATATGTGGTATGCACACCGAGCAAATGCTAGAGGTTACCGAACTCACACACATCCTTACCGACAATATTCTGCAGTACCATGGGATTACAATACAAGGATATGGTGTGAATGTTGTGGAAGATATGGACATATAAGTGCCAACTATTTTATAAGGTTTGGGATGTACAACCGAAGATCATGGAGAAATCCTGGTATGGCATGTTTTCATTATCACAAAGTTGGACACTTAGCTCGAGATTGCAGAGATCAACCTAGAAAAGACACTAAAGAAATAAAAGACAAATTAAAGATGATTTGGAAAAAGAAGGAAACTGTGTCAAATGAAGAAAGCACCTTACCTACCGAATTAGGTGCACCTATTCCAAATTAATCGGTAAAGGTATGAAGGGACTGCATTCTCTCAAGGTTAAATCTTAATAGTTCCTATTTTATTATGTACTTAATTCAAATCTACATAATTAAGATGTATTAGTAAGTTTGAAATTCTATCAGAGTCTTTTGAAGCACTTTTTCAGGAAACCTGTCAAGTTGGTGAATACAGGAAGCCTGCCAAGTCGGTGAATGAAGGAAGTTTGGTTACTCGGTTAAAGTGGAAAAAGGAAAGAAGGTTTAGTGGAACTGAGTGCATTTAATGTTTTTGACCTAACCTACACAAAGCCTGATAAGGCATATTGTGTACTTAAAAGCATTTTCGTGGTCATTTTCAACTCACCAAGTTTTCGAGAGAGCAGAGAAAAGCGAATCTAAGGCGATCAAACCTCCTACAAAGCAAATTCAAGGTATTTACATCAATCTCAACGCATTGTTAAGCTAGTTTACCAATCTTATCAAGTTGCTATTATTTGCTAAGTGTGGAACGTCAGTCGTTTGAAATCCTGAAACCCTAAGGATCCTTTGTTAGCTTTTATCTGAAATCTAAAATGGCGCCTAAGATCCAAGATCCCATTATTGTCAAGAATGTAGAGAAGCCCTCACTAAAATACTCTTTTACTCCCAAAGTTGCATCTGAACCGGATGACAATACCACTTTTTCACTCATCCTGGATAGAGTGTTGTTAGTCGAGGATGTGAGATTCTTCACCAAATGTCGTGTTGAAGAACTTGGTCATGTTGAAATCAAAGACACCTATGATGAGTTGTGTACCGATGGTAAATTGAATATAAAGTATGAGCACATTAAGATCAAGGGATTGACTGAAGCCCTAACCTATCCCCGTGTGTTCAAACCCCAGTGGGTCAAGTTTGTTCTGAGTGGAGTTCACGATGATTTCATGTGACTAGAAGAGCAAACATTTAAGATTACCAAGGAAATCATTCATCTGATTACCAGTTACCCTATTTATGATCATGCCCGAGACCAAAAGATGATATCACAGAAGGAATTGATCAGTTTAACCAGAGTGGAATCAGATTGCAGAGGATTGAAATTGAACAATGTCACAGATGAAGAACTAAAATTTTCCATAAGAGTTATAGGTTACTGTTTCTTCCAATCAGCAAGGGAAAACAGTGTACCTTGTGCAGCAATAGACCTAGCATACAAAATTGTGAAAAAGGGAATGAAAATTGACCTATGTGAGGTGTTACTGAAGAACCTGTTTGAGAATCTAAACACCATCAGGAAGTCAAAGAAGAACAACTCGGCTAATACACTAAATTTTGGATCATTACTTGTATGCATGTTTTTCTATTTTGAAAAATTCTTTCCATCAGTCGATAAAGTTGTTTGGGAACTACACCGACCAATCACCCATCAGATCAATGACTTCATTAAGAAGTTAGGTGTTAATTTCAATGATATTATGGATGATTACTTCAGTAAATTTCAAGAAAAAATGCATAACAGGTACCGGATTCCACCCCAGCTAGTGGAGAAATACAAAAATGACAGATGTTTTGAAGTTGACACTGATTACTGTTATGTGAATGCTGTGGAACCAAGGACTCAATCTTTGTCACCGATGGGTTACGAGATTGATTTTGACATCACACAATAGCAAATTGATGCATTTCTTACATTGCCAAGACATGCTACTGAGCTGATGTATGGAACCTACGAAGAAGTAAAAGAAAAAGTAAAAATGAGCATTGTAGTACCCAAAGCTACAAGAAAGGAAACAAAGATGATAAAGGCATTATCAGAGAAATTAGGAGAAGATTCTTCCTCTACACTTGTCAAAAGCACCATTGCGATTACTGAAGAGGAATCTGAAGCCCAAGAGGCAGCTATAACATTGAGTATCGAATTGCCTAAGGGAAAAATGTTGAAGAGAAAGAAACAGGACACATCAAAGGCCTCACCGACTCCACCTCCAAAGCGACCTAACACTAGAGCATCTGCAGCTTCACCGAGTAAGAAAACAAAGAGTGTTACTATTCCCAAGGTAACAAAGACCTACAAGAAATCTACTCAAAGACTCATTTTGGCAATAGAGTCTAGTGATACCGAATCAGAGGATGCAAGAAAATTTTAGATTGTCAAAAGCAAGAAGGTAAATGTACATAGTGTTGAAAACTTTTGTGCAAATTTGAAAGAATATGGAGGATTTGGATCAGTCAGATATGTAAAGTATGAAACCAGAAATAATGATGAGGAGAGACAAATTGAAGAAGCTGTCATCTACACACTTCTAAAATTCCGGTTAGCTCCATTGGAACTAGCTAAGTCACTTCCGAATGAACTTTATTTGCATATTGATAATAGGTGGAAGTATGCAATGGACTCAGAGAAACAGATCAGAGAAAGAAGTCTGGTTCATCTCTTTCTTGACATGTCAGTAGCTGAAATAAAAGAACACCTGACAACCTACAACTCAAAGTTTCTTGTCAAACAGAGAGCCTTAAAATTGATGAATGGGCTGTATATTGAAGTTGAAAATGAGACAAAAGCAAAGTGGAAGGAAATCTTTAAAATCAAGGATGCTGGTGAGCAAGCTACAGTTGAAATTGTTGATGTCACCAAGCAAGATCTTGATGTTACCGAGCAAGACCCTGCTAACACCATTCAAATAGATGAAGATATCATGGATACAGAGGCACTGGAATAGGAAATGAATGAAGGCAATGCATATGCAAAACTTGTATCTAGTGAATCAGCCTTGGAACAAGTTCAGGCTTATCCATCGGTCAAACAACCTGTCTCAACCGAAACCCCTCAGGATATGGATCAAGGCACTGAAGGCCACAAGTCTACAACAGGAGAAGGTACTACTCAAGAACAGACATCTCAAGCACCTTCTAGCACTGAGAATGTTGCAACTGAGACACCGAGTACCGAGACACCAAAGGACACTACAGAGGCTAAAGAAATCGATCAAAGTGTTGCCTCTACTAAGCAACCTACCGAAGGTCATCAAGCCTCACAATCCATTGTCTTAGTTCCATCGATGAAAGGTAAAGAAAAGAAGATGAAAAAGTATAGTTTTAAAGTTGATTTGTCAAAACCAATAGTGTTGCCCAATATAGATATATCAAAATTAAAGGGGCAAGCACTCATTGATTTTGGTGAACTATGCAAAGCAAAGGCCGAACAATAAAAGCAAATGGCAATTCAAAAGAAAAATAAGGTACTTCAGAAGGTGAAAGCACTCTTAATAGATATGCTACCTAAAGCTACAGTGTCAACAGATGCAACCATCCACATTCAACTGGATGAACTCCTAACAAAGATAGAGACATCTGGAGTAGATGCATTGGAGTATTTGAGCAAGCTAAAAGACAAAGAGCTCACTGCAAAAATGATAGAAGAGGTACAGAAAGCTATAGCTATTGGCAAAGTTAAACTTGTCAAATTTATTACTGAGTTGACTCCTCAACTCAAGCACATTCTTTATTTATTTCAGAAACTCTGCACATTTTCTTTATTCATTAAAGACATTAAGAATAAAACAGAGGTAATTGAGAAAGAGATCACCGATCTCTCAAATCAGTTGACCACAGAGCCAAATTCAGTACAAAATTTCTATACAAGGTTACAACAGCTCATGGCTCAACAATTGGACCTAAGAAATGAAGAACACAAGATCAAGATGGACATAATGACACTTCAGACATTATTCCTTCCTCATCTTTCATCTGTCCAAGAATAGATCAACCGAGCCACCTCCTTATCTACTACACAAGAGGGAAGCACTCTAGATGGCTTAATATCATTATTGGCTGATATTCAAGCACATAATTCTTTAATGGATAGTGTAAAGATTGCACTCTCTGTCGCTCTCACCGAAGCACGGACCAAGTACAAATCCATTTTTGAACAGTTGCCACCCCTGAATGGTAATTAAGTTTTGATGTTTGTCAAAAAGGGGGAGTGATACAGTATTGGGGGAGTGTAGTATTCAAAGTATCAAACAAAAGGAGTATAGTATACAGGAGGAGTATATAGAGTAGAGCAAGCAGAGTATCCAAGAGCAGTGAACCGAGCAGTGAACAAAACAGTAAGCAAAGATCAAGAGCACAACATACAGAACATTGATCACCAAGCATTCAAAATCAGAGTTTTGTACAAGTATATCGATAAGGGGAGTATATTTGGATTTACTATTTCATTTACTATTGTACATACTATCAGTATAGTCAAATTTTGCAAGTATATAGATTATTGAGTTATAACTTTGAAAGTAGTTTTTGTCAAACATCTCAACTAATGTCAAAAGGGGAGATTGTTATTACTTATCAAGTTACCATTAGTTTTATGTTCAAAGTTATTCTATATACTCTAGTCAGTTATCTCTACCGAGATATTCAGTCGGTATGCACAGTCCAGTCGGTTATTGAAGAAAGTAGTCTCAGAACGTAGTATACACCGAGCTGTCTACTGAGTATCATTCCATGTCTATCGAGCAGCAAAGATGACACACCGAGTTGTTATACACCGAGTGAAACATGTTACCAGATTCATTGAACCTAGACATACATATGAAAACGTGTTACAAGATCGAGGAACATCTAACCATTATCACATTGGAAATTGCACTTAAAGATTGTGTATGATTTTGAGGTCATCTAATCAATGAAATATTTTGCATGGTTATTCATTCGATAAAACATGTTTGTAAGATCGAAGCAATGAATGGATCACCGACATAAGAGATCTATTTATACAGCATGAGTTAAGAATTAAAAAGATGTGTGCACGAGTGTAAGAAGACTGTTACAGAGACACAAAGGTCACTGAGAAGATTTTCAGAGAATAGTCAAAGAACAGAGTAAACAGAAGGGTTTACCGAGTTACTATATGGGTTACTCAGATATGCTATAAGCAAGGTAATCTTATTCTGAGCACATAGAATCTACTATAACATTCCAGATGTAAAGTTGCAGATATTTGTAATGATTTATTGTAATATTTTGAAGTTGTAAGAGAAACCTTTAACAAGGTAAAAGACTCTAATCAAGTCTATAAATTGTAAAGCCTCTAACTAGGTGCAGCATTTAGATTAAGTGTTGTAAAATCCTTTAGCAAGGTAGATCTAACAGATCTTGTTACTCCTAATAGGGTAAGCTATCAGAAATAGCTAAACATGTAGCTCTAACCGAGCACCCTTTATTATTGCAGTAGTGAAGTTGTGGGTGCCATCCCCACCGTAGTTTTTCTCTCTAACCAAGAGTTTCTACGTAACCAAAATATATGTGTTATGGAGTGAATCATGTATGGTTGTTATCTATTTATTTTAGCTTTATATTATGTTACTGCACTATTTGGTTTATGCATAATAGTAAAGTTATTATTGAAGAAAAGTTTTGAAGTACCGATTCACCCCTCCCCTCTCAGTACTTTAGCTTTCCATATTGGGCCTAACACCATATTCATCCAATGCAACCACCACATATTCTCCATCCTTATCAAATTATTCCATTGTGCAATTTTTCTCTCCATTCACATTTATTCTTTCCAAATAGTGCTACTCTCAACTGGTGCTAACTTGTTTCTACATAAAAAAATGTATTTCCCTTTGAACTGATCTTTCTCCCTCATTTGATTGTATCCTTTTGCAAATATTGCACACAAAATTTCTTCTTGACCTTCTTCCGCTTCCTCCTCTTGTTTAAGCAACACAACAACAAACAAGTATTGACTAGTTTCCGGTTGCTTTTGCCCTTCCTTTTTATTGTGAATTCCGTTTATTCAAGACCTTACACACTTTCTTTTCTCCATATACTAAGGTTCAATTAATCAACTGTTACAACCAAATATCACCACGATCAACGTGTGTACCACATTTGTTTCTTCATCCTGCCAATGATTTCTCTTTTGGTAAGTTCTAGTTTATGGCAATGCAAATTTGGTAGCTCTGCTGAGGATACATTCCTTGAATCCAGTCTATAGTTGATTAGTTCTTCAAAATAACTACCCTATGACTTATGTAGTTCATAGTGACTATGGTGGCCCAATTCAATGATACAGTTGCTCCGGCTTGATGATTGTGGTGGTCCAGTTCAATTATACAATTGTACATAAATTTTAAAAGAAGATATAATATACCTCTTTCCTCCACATATTCAAAACTGAAAAGTTATTTATCTTTCAGATCTATGTGTAGATTTCAAGATTCACATATTTGTGCAACTTCCCTTTCCTCCTTTTCACTTTTACTATGTACAACAACAATCTACACATAATATATTTATATAAATCATTTTCTTATGTTGACCTAGTTTATTTTTCCCTCAAATATTATAAGTATATATTGTTGGCATTTGATGTTCCGGTGATGATCTGGTGAAGATTGGTGTTTCCTGATGCTTATAGATTCTTAGGAGTTGTCATTGATGGCAACTCAACTTACTGATCCGATCCGGTATGGAGTTTTAGATAAGCAGATGTCTTGGATTAAATATTTTTAGATTAAGACTGTCGTTGTAGTCCAGTATATAGTTTTGTTATCATTCTCATTTTCAGTGAAGCAAGTTTTGGTTTTGGTGATCAATGATTAGTTGTTCGGGTATATGAAGCAAATTATCATGACAATCCACCCTCCGGTGTTAATTCCTATACTGATTGAAGGTCTAACATCTGGTAGAGTAGCAAAACAGAGTATTCATTATGTTTGGTGGTATAACATGTAATCGGATTCTTAGAGTTAATTTTGGTGATTGGTGATGTGTTTGAGATGGTTGATGAGATCTATAGGAAGCGTGTGATCATGTATTTTGGGTCCGGAATATGGTTCGGTAAAATATCTAAGACAACTTGCAGCTACAAGTTTTATTTTTTATATTTGTTGAAGTCGACTTGTGAAAGATCATTTTTGTTGACGTGGACATATAAGATTGACTTGGTTAGCATCTATGTGTGTGGTAATGATGTATGAAATATTTTTAGGAGTGACTGAGCATATTTTCACGTGCGTATCCTGGTTTTTGATGATCCAATGAGCAATTATAGAGCATATCATTATATCAGTCATAGTGGATCACTTTGAGCCTAACCAGAACTTATTTCTCACGTAGTTAGATGCAATTTTCAAGTTCATCACTCAGTATAATCCTTTTGTAATCATCTGTAAGGCAGTGAGCCTTCCTTCGAGGTTGTAGCCCTATTTTTTTGTAATTGAGTAGTGAGCTTGAGGCAATGTGCCTGAATGCAAGTGCATTCCCCTTTTTATAATATTGTTTTGCTACTAGCCATAGTGGAATAATATTATGGTTTCAAATCTCACTGTGTTTTTTCCCTTTTGGGTTTCCATGTAAAAATATTGGTATTATGGTTGCATGGTTATTTGTTTTTTGTTGCTGCACTTTAGTTTCCTTATTATGCATCTGATGGTTAGAGAATTGGAATAACAAGTTTGCAATTCGCAGAACACTAATTCACCCCCCCTCTCAGTGTTCATTGATTCCAACAATTGGTATCAGAGCCAGGTTCCTCTGAGAAAGCCTAACAACTTGAGGAAGATTTGGAAGATTGAATCAATGGACTCCAATTTGCAGAGACAACTTAGTGTGGCACTTGAAGACCTTGATTCAACAAGGAAAGAAGTAAGTTCCTTAAAGAGAAACTTGAGTGCAGCTGAGGAATTCATTGAGACATTGAAAGATCAAGTGAACACTTCAGGAGACAAGAGGAAAGAGCTAATGGATAAATTGAAAGAGAAAGAATAACAAAGCATGGAAAATCAAGGCAAGACTAATAAATGTGAAAAGCTTGCTAGAGAGAATGTTGTTCTGAAGAATGAGGTGCAATCCATTGTTATGAAACTGACAAAGGAGATTGAAGACTAGAAGAAGAATGAAGAAAGCTTAATTAAATCACTAAAAGATAGACTAGAAATGTTGCAGACTAAATTATGAGATTGATCAGCTGAGGCTTGAACTGGCACAATCAAAAAATGATGGTCAAGAACTTGAAAGGCAAATCACAATTATAAGAGATGAGCTTTCTACTGCTAATAATTACAAGGAAAAAATTGAGGCTAGCTCAACAATGCTTGATGAGATGCTGGAAAGACAGAGATATGGAAAGGACACAAGAGGACTTGGATATGAGAAATGAGAATCCTCCAGTTCTGGATAGAGCAATACAAAACCTAATCATCAAAAGAGAAAGAATCCTCCGGTAAGGTATTCTAATGCTTATAAATTCAATGGTAGATGTTTTACTTGCAATAGATTTGGTCATATGAAAAATCAATGCAGAAGTAGGATGAATAGTGGGATGATAAATAACATGATGAATAATGTTCCTACCTTTACCGATCAATGTTTCAAATGCAACAATTTTCGTCACAAGTCAAACATGTGCAGAATGATGAACAATTTTTAAGATAAGAGATGTTTTGTATGTGGGATGTTTGGACATATATCTAACCAATGCAAGATGATACCAAATCAGATAAATTTTAGGCCTATGCAGAGAAATATTGTTTTCCATGCATGCAACAAACCAGGTCACATTGCAAAATATTGCAAAAGTAGGAATAATGGTCCAGTAAACAAGAACAAATTAGAGGAGAAAGGCAAAGCAAAGGTAGAGGAAATCAGAGATCTACATAAGAAGATGTGGGTTAAGAAAGATGATTCTTATGTGTAGAATGGCTCCACACCTGAACCCAGTGAGGGTATCTCAACCAGTAACTAGGGCTTTTTTCCCTCAGGGGGAGTTTTTCATGCAGATTCATTAAAAACCCTCTTCGATGATCTATAATCAATTCTGAAAGGTTGCAGAAGGTTTAGATCATGTATGTAGATGATACCCCAAAAATTATCTAAAGATTTAAGGTTCCAGTGATAGATTTCATGAATAACAAGGCAACCAGAAGCCAAAAGGGTGAAGCATTTATTACAACCTAAAATTAGGTTTTTAGACGTTAAAAAGGCATTTCAAAGGTTCATTCTTCACAATGCAATCAAGAGAAAAGTGTAGAGTTGCGAAGAGAAGAGATTTGGCAGTCTAAATCGAGCTTGTAGAGATTCAAAAGCAATTTCTTGTGCCCAGTTGAATCAAAAGGTATTTATCTATTTCACGAAGCTATCTATTCTCAAACCCTAAGTTCGAAATGGAATTTGCGTCCATAATTGGTACTCCTTTGGTTGTTGAGATTAAGGATAGGACAAGGCCATCTTTTAAGAAACACCCTTTCAAGTCTGTTGAAGATGATCCGAAAGGAGCATTTTCCTCGATACCCTATAGTGTTGTTCATAACGAAGATATTAGGGCATACATCCACTATGATCTTTAGGAACTCGGTAGGGCTGACATGCTATCCCTTTATAACAAGCATTTCACGGACAACTTGGGAAAACTAAAACCGGAATATAAGATTCTTCAAGACAAGGATTTCATGCAGTTTATCCATTCGCCATCATTTGATGAAGTGGAATGGATCTGGTACATCCTAAGAAGGGTCCATGATGAGTTCATATGGCTAGATAGGCACCATAAAATCACCAAGCAGGTGATTCAAGTCGTAACATGCCCGAGTGCAACTGGTGAAGTGCCTGGTCTGAGGAAGGTATCAAATAACACTGTGATAGCCACTATTGGTTCAAAGTTTGACAACAGAGCAATGAATATCAGTGACATCTTGGAGCATGATGTCAGATTTGCATCAATGGTAGTTGGTTAAAAGGTCTATTAATCAAGTAGGCAGAACTCAGTTTTTGGTACTACAATATTTTTAGCCTATTAGATTCTAAAAGAAGATAAAAGGTATGATTTATGTGAAGTTCTTTTGAATAAATTGTTGAGTAACTTGAAGAAGATCAAGCAAGATAAAAAGCACATCTTAAAGTTTGGTTCTCGTATCATTTGTTTGCCATTATACTTCCTAAATGAGATCCCTGATATAAAAGGGAAGGTCCAATGGGCCTATGATAAACCGGTGGACCTACAAATTAAGGAAGGATTGTGGGGCATAGGTGATGCTACAAGAATCAGAATAACAAGTTTGAAATTTGCAAAACAATGATTCATCCCCCCTCTCAATGTTCATTTATTCCAACATATATAACTTGTTTGTATGATACATTGAACTCATCACAATGTTATTCGATAACCACCTTTCACTACTAGGATTGTACTAATCACATTTTATCATATTGATTATATTTATTTTCTGTTACTTGTACTTTGGAAGAAACACACTCTTAATGCTACATATTTATGTCCTTTGTCATTTCTTTAAAAGTCAAACAATGCTATCTAAGAATTCAAATAATCATTTTGCACTCAATTTCTGAACAAATTAAACCAATTTTTCAATTATCTTTGCTTGGATCAAATATTCAATAGAAGTAAGTTGTACAGATATCACATATTTTTATATTGTTTTCAGAAATTAGTAATTCCACACACATAGGTGACTCATATTTGTCTTTACTTTGCAAAGTTTACTAATTTACCTTCAATAAATTTAAATCCCTCTGACATAAATTACAACCCTTCACCTTGTTCTCTAACTACTAATGATGCATATTTTTCTCATTTTCTCATATCTTTATAACTAATACAATACTGTCTACCAATACACAAAAAAATTGTACACTCAGTTTTCAAACAACTAACTAAACTTAGAATTGTCTTACCTTCGATTGAAGATTCAACACAACTAGCTAATACAAATAATTCTTATTGCTATAATATTTGCACGCATTAATTATTCGATGCACATAAAAATTAACTTATATTTGTCTTTATCTTGCAAAGTTTATGAATTTATCTTGCATAAAATTAAATCCACCTAACATAAACTACAACCATTCACCTTATTCTTATACAGTTTAACATTTACCTTTGCATTTCATAAAATATCATTAATGTACCTATACCTTTATAACATATTAGACTCCACTTCCACTTCCATGCAAAGATTGCATCCTTCATTTGCTAGACCCTCATCAAAGGTGTACCTACTCTCTTATGTTATAAAAAATACTTACCCTCCATTCCATTGTTAGACACATTGACACACCAATACCAAACCAATTTATGCCTCTTCCTTCCTTGTCTTGCAAACTTCCAAATTATGTATTGCCTAACTTAAAATACTATTGCAAACCACATATCACAAAAAAATCACTCATATAAATTTCTAAATAGTGCACACTTCATAGCAAACACTTCCCTAAAAAAAAAGTACATTACATGACAAAAAACACAACCCCACAAAGACAACGAAACAATATTGCCCACATAAATTATCATTTTTTTCTTGCATTCATACTGGCTTAAAAAAATAAAATATTTGCAATTGTTACTTCCATATTGCTTTTCTCTTCAACTTTTCCCCTCCTCACTTTTCCGAATTTGTAGTTTGCTTCTGTAGAAAAATACGCTCTCACTATCTATAATAATACCATACTCCAATTATATGCCACTTTGTTCCAAATTCCTTGCACTCACTCAATACTCATATAGAGCATTCATTGCAAGAAATCCCTAGAATCTATGTTGTCATAAAATAAAAGGCAATAAAGCTACCATTGTCAAGAAGTATTTAATATTCCACTTCCATTGCAACACAGCAAAAAAGGCAAAAAAAATAAAAAACCCACCCAAAAAAGATACAATTCCTCATTACACATATTTGCTTGGCCAAAAAAATGACAAAAGCTCTAACAAAATAGATGCAATTCTTCAATAACATACACTAAACTCGAAAAAAACTACAACCATATATAACAAATATCATCCCATGGATTTTGCATCATTTAATCATCTAAATTAATTGCACTCGTCGTTTCATGCACCAACCATTCAAAAATTACACAATGACCCCCTTCCCCCTTATCATATCCACTCAAACACTTTTGCCTACACAATTCTACAACTACACTGAATACCCATTCTAAATGCCTTGCATATCAGCTCCTTGTTGCATGCAAACCATGCAACTGGTAATTTGTATTAGTGAGTTATTTCAAATAATCTAAGTTATGACTCTCTTTGATTAAAGAGAATTTCACTCCATATAAGATAGACTAATTTTCCTACATAGTTTCAATTAATTTAGACTTATTTTCCACAATATATATTTGGTATATCACTCATATGTATAAAATATTTTGAATTAATATTATTGTAATTGTGAGATGTGCATACTTAATACAATATATTAAATTGTTCCTTGCAAAATAACAACACTTTCCTTTGGAAAAAAAAAATACATTAACATTAAGATGAATTAGATCTTCACAAACACAAATTGATCATCATTTTATAATGATTTACAATTATAAATGATAAAATTTTAATAGAAATACCAAACTATATTGAATTGGTGAAAATATGTCTTTTTCTATACTAATAATACAACTTTAAACCTACATAAACATAAAGTACATACATAGAGATAATTCTATGATTAATCAGATGTCTCCACTATGGACACCGATGCATAGTTCAAACATCCCAATAGTGTGTTTTCGTCCCATATAGATGTAAAATAAAAATGCTAAAACATCTCAAAACCTATATCTACACAAGAAAACATCATGGCCTTGCATATAGATAATAACCAAATAACAAAAAGGGAAGAAGTTGATTGAATTATGAAATAACAAAGAACAAAAACCAATTTCACCAAGGATTCTTGTAACTTCCCAAACTAGAGTAAATTGCACACAAAGACAAAGAGAAATATGTTGGATTATCTTTTTAGAGGCTTGCCTCAGTCAAACCCTAGTTTTTGTGTTTCCACACCCACATATAGACAATGGGTTTTGATAAAATAAATAATGATAAAGGATAGATTAAAATAAAGTTTAACTTCAAAGATAAAAAGATACTTTAAATGTAATATGATAATATAAATAATGTCAAATTTCTAGTACAAGAAATCTTTCATAGCGAGAAGGAAAACCAATTGAAAAAAGATTCACCTAGAAATTACTAGAGGCTCCTGAATGGATTCCAAAGATACAAAGAGTTTCCTTTCATAGTCTCAACCTAAAACAATGACATGTAAGGAGCCAGTAGACTATTGCATTGTTCAAAAATTCAAAGAATCAAGAGAGTTGTAAAGCCAAGACCAAAGTATGTGTATATTTTCCAAAAAGATTGAGATTGGAAGGGTAAATAGTTGCCTTATTCAAAATAGGTCACTCAAAAGCATTGTACTAAGAAGGTTCCTCAAAGTCTAACATTTCAATCGTCATTTGAATCACATTTTTCATGGAACACTAGTGCGTCATGTAAACTTTTACATGTGGTGCTACCATCTGCTAAAATCAAACTCAAAACCTAAGGTTATCATAAAATTACAAGAAACGAGATATTTTGATATTAAAACTTTATATTTAAATATTTTTCTATCATCAAATAAAGAGGAGGGTTTTGTAGAATGAAATTATAGAGGGAATGCAATTTTTGAGATTACTTTTTTCCCCCACTTTAGAAGACATATACATTGTGTTAAATATGAATGCTAAAGTAAATATAACTCAAATTTGAAAATTACCTGAGGATATTGTAGAGGATGCAAAGTCTTTAATCCACATGAATATGCCTCAAGGGAGAGGACCTGGAAACTAATTAAAATATCCTATATGAATAGACATGTTATGAAAACAATTTTCATCATAAACATTTTAGCTAAAAAGATACATGTTAGGCAAAAATAGTATGAAACAAGCATTAGAAATATAAGAAAAGGGATGAGATTAAATATCTTGATAAATGATTTTGATAAATTCTTTAATCATTGTGGCCATAGCAATCAATGTTATGCTAGAATTCATAAAATAATTTTGATTCTAACTAATCATGGTTGTTGCAATATATTTGCAAGATAACCATGAAAAAGATAAAAATACAAATGAACGACAGTTAGCAAGATGCTCTACGTTAGGTGCTTCATATTCTATCAAATTACTAAAATAATTATAAATATTTCTTATTTTGGATAAAAATATAATTGTGCAAATTGTGATAGTCCCCCTTAAAATAATTGCATGACTAAAGAAGTGCAATTTATTTTATGAAGAGAGATAAAATAAAAGAATAATATTTTTGCATGAAGAGCATCAAGTAGGATGTTTTAGCATGAAATACATGATATTGTTCTCATGGGATGGCATCCGAATTTATTATAATCAATTATTCCAAATTATATTTCATGAATTAGCATCATTTGATCCATATATAGTGGATCTACAAGTATAAGGAAGAATTATCACATGAATAAAAAAAGGGTCAACACATAAGAGACCTAAATGTCCCAACCCTTTACATCATCCCAGAAAAGAAAAAAGTTGAGATTCAACATATAGCAGAAGTAAGAGACAAATATAGAAATTTACAACACTTCAAATTTCTTGTATCCATGTTCCTACAAGGGTGTCATGGGTCCTCTAGGAAACATTAATTAAAATATATACAAATAAGCATGGGGAAACGCAAACAATCAAGCAAAAAATATGTATTCTAAAGATATGAAAGGTACTACTCTGGGGAATTTATGCGAACAAATCATCGACCTCCCAATATTGATCATAAGGTGAGGGAGTTCATGCCTATAATGGAAATATTACCAAATTAGTACTAGGTGTTTCACCTACAACAAGAGACAAAGAAGTAGATACAAAAATAATAATATCTTTGACATTTTGTGAAGTATTTGTCAATCATCTTGTGAAGAACATAAACATCATCAAAATATCCTCAATAGATTCAAAACAAGTTTTCCTAAGATGGAGAGGTTGGTCAATTTGGTGTATATGAAATAAGAGGAGTGGCACTAATAGTCACTTCAATAGGAGTAGTGATAGGTAGAAAGGAAATTGGAACTTCTCTCGTAAAAAGAACTGATGAAGATAGGCTTGGAGGTGGTGGAGAAGGCATATTGGTTTTTTTATTGCAAAATGGTGGAATGAGACCTTACTAAAATTTTTGCCTAGGAAAATGCTGGTGAATGTTCACATTAATGGTAGAAGGTTTGAGGACATCTAGAAAGCTCTAATGATTTGTGCATTGAAGTATAAGGTGTGCAACAAGAGCACCACTAGATACTAGCTCTTCCTTCAAATTATCTAGTGGCTAAATAAGGGTGGAATATTAGGAAGGACTATACTCAATGGAGGTTCCATTGAAGGGGAAAAGAATACTTATACCCTTTTAAGGTGGGTTTCATTAGGATAACTAAGAGGAATACAAGGTGGTGAAGAGGAAACCAAAAATAGAGATGGAGAATAAGAAGAAGAATTATGCACAACTAAGTTCAGAGGTGGTCACATAGGAGGACATTCATCATTGATCATCTACATGAGAACTTTCTCAACTACATGGCTACAATTCTTGCGCTCATGTGCAAGTTGGTTTTGATGGTTGCGAGGAATAGGTACAATTGTATGAGATTATATAAGAATACTTTTCTCTATTGGTGGAGTTGTCTTCACATCTAAAATGGGGAGAGGAATAGGCTCTATAGGTGAAGGATGAGGTGCCTAATGTGCATAATCTGATGTAATAAGTTCCTTTCCTCTATCATCCTTGGAGGTAGTAGGAGGAACATGAGTTACATATAAAGGATGAAGTATGAAGACGTGCAAACGTGAGAAGGGATGGAATGTTTAGATAAAACAAGAAATAATAGTAAGCACATAAATTACCAAAACCAAGTATACATTCCCAAGCTTGACTCCTTCCTCGGATTGAGCCTTGGATGAAGTGGAGGCACCCTTGTGCTCCACTTGATTGGATTGGCTCCTTTAATGTGGATGTGGATTGCTCTCCTTTTCTCAACAAGATTGGGTTATTGATTGGATATGGATTTGGATAGATTTAGATTAGAAAATTAAAGAATCAAATGAGGGCATTATGATGGTATGATAGCAAGAAGATAGAAGAGAAATGGGCAGCATACGATTAGGAGAACGATGTTGTTGTTTGGTGAAGAAATGATCCTCCAATTTATAGATTGGATGATGCCAATGGAGGGACAAGATTGATTTGATCATGAAAGGCTAAGATTGATTCAAGATAGTGGACATGGATCAAGGATGCATTGGAGAAATAAAAAGGAATATAAAATTCCTTGAGAAGAGGGGGAAAGGAAATTTGAATTTTAAAATGAGGATGCATAGGGGGATTCAAAGAAATTTGAATTTATTTGAGAGGTTCAAGATTGATGTGACATGAGTTGTGGAATTTAAAATTGGAGAATAATGATAAGTGGGATTATGAGAGATTCTAGAAGAATTAATTAGGCTGAGTAGGGATTAATGAAAAGTGATTTGTAGGAATCACATGACTAGGTTTATTAATTAAAATCAATTAACTGAGTGGGTTTAGAGGAAATAATTATTGGAGGGACTTCAGAAGAATAGGGAAGTAATTAATTTATTTGATAAATTAATCATTGGACTATAGTGACACGATTAAATTAGATTAAATTAACACTAAGAAGAATAAGGATAACACAATTAAATCAATTAATTATGTTGACAGGCTTAAATTGATTTAATATTGATTTAATTAATTTTAGGTGTCTACAAGATATATATGATGAATGATACCTTTCTCTAGCAAGCTACTTCCTCTTTCTTACTGATGAAGTAGGTATAAGTACAATAGGAACTACTAGAGAGAGTGTAACGTCCCTGCTATAAGGCCCAGAGGACTAACCAATTAAACCAATGAAAATGCGAATACCTTTTTTTTTGAAAAGGATAACTATACATATGCTTTGAGTTACATGATACAACATGATAAAGAAAAAGTGCACAAATAATAACTAGAAAAAGTCCTTAAGGCCTCACAATGTCGTTACTCAAGTATTTCTAAATTAACCCAACATTCATAACCATAAGAATCCCCATTTAAAACTTAGATCATCATTATTACATAAGATCATGATAGACAATACATTTCTAGGCAAATATACATATAGTCATCAGCTACATTACAATGTATCCATAAGGATATAATCTCTAAAAGTACAATAATGAAATTGTTACATAAATCTGGACCATCAAGAAGGTCTTCAATCTTCACTCGAGCCAATATGAACATGATGAAGGATGAAAAAGACCCAATGGGTACAAAAAGCACTCCACCCATCCATGTGGTACCATTAGGCCCACCCCCCATGCTAGGAGATATTAGCCAAACCCAGAAGGCAGAAGCAAGCATACGATGGTACACACATGACTCACATGAGACTTACAAGACTACTATCACAAGAGACTCATAAGAAAACCAACCAATTCCAAAGGCCTATAGCCAACTCAAAGGAAAATAATAATAAGAGACTACTAGGTATGCAATAGGGAAGAGTGTCATCACTAGGTTGTCATGGGTTACCTTGGCGAGTCTTCACTAGGTCATGCCCCCCATCCTGGGTTACCTTAGTGACCTCTAACGAACCCCGACCCCAATACAAACACTAGTGGACCACACCAACCTTTCGAAGGGACAAGATTCTTGGACACCATTCCAGGCCTTCTTTACTTACCCCAAACCTAAACAAGTAAGAGATACAACATTTAGTCTTTTTAATGTGATCAAGCTACCCACCCAAGTTCTTTAGCCTAAATTACAACTTGATTACAAAACCCTCATTGAGTTACCTTGGCGACCACTTTGGGCCTCGACCCCCAATGAGAGTCACTCCCCCTTGATTTGCACATAGGAATCCAAAAGTATAACACTAGACCTATGACACCCAAAACCAAAAGATGGCAAGGTCCCTACCATAGCAAGTTTTGACCCGCTTGCTAGAAACAAGATTACAAATCAAGAAGTTACCAGTGTAGACTAGGAATGACCATTTAGCATTAAAAGACCTTGAGCAACTTGAATCAGATTACATCAAGAGAGGAAGAAAAAAAAACACAATAAAGGATCCAAGCACCCCCATATCCTTTGAAATAAAAAAAATACCCTTAAGAAACATTTCTTTGTTTCCAAATAAGTGATATTCAATCTCCACATTGAAAGAAAGTCTCAAATGCAATGAAAAGGACACATCATGCCATATTTATGTGGACTAGTTCACGATTTTAAACTATTAAAACACATCATTTCAATTTTGGTTAATTTTTTTAAATTTAATTACTCAAATTGAAACCAACTATAATTCCCTTGATATTACATAATTTACACATTATAACTATATTCACCATTCAAAACTTATAAGGAATAATAATCCGTTTATTAGGTTCAAGGATATACTATATATATATATATGAACTGTATATGCCATCAATGATTACAAATACAAGTTCAAACCCTTACAGTGGTCGATGACAAATGAAAACATGACTATAAACCAACAAAAATATTGACTGTATACCGAGTTAAAAATTGCATGATTACCGATTTTATGTAAATTGGTTAATAAAGGAGTGCAAACCGATAATAATCAGTTAGATAAAAGGAAACATACCGATTAAAATAATTGGTTGATAAGAGAAATGATAAATTGACTGCTACAGGGCACAAAATGCAGAATAAAGAAAAACACAGAACTAGGAAGGTTGGGTAATCCGCCAAATAAAAGGAAACAACAATAAAATCAATGTAAGCATACCGATAATAATCGGTTAACATTGAGTCCAAGCAAGCCAAAATATACAAGAAGGAATATAGGAATCTCGATTTAAAACTACACAATGCAAGCTAAAAGGGTGGGTGCATTATGATATACGGTTCATGATGCGAACAAGAAGCAGACGGCTTGGGAGAATTAGGTAATGCCCAGATTAGGGAAGGAACCATCGTCTATAGCCAAGTGAAAACAAAGGTGTAAACAACAGGTTTACACAGTATATAGTTGCACACAAGCAAAAAAGTTATGAGGATCAGGTACACCGATTCATTATTTGGTTAAACAAAACAAGCAAACCGGTTGTAATAATCAGTCACAAATATAAACATACCAATTGTATTAATCGGTTAGCACATACAGACATATCAATAAATCAATGAATACCAATAATATCATTCGACTGATAAATGAATGAGTACCGATTATAACATCCAGTAAAACAAAGGACAATACGTAGAACAAGATTGCATGGGGAAAAGCATACCGATTTATAATCAGTTAACACATGATCAGATAGGTTCAAAATAAATAAATTTTGACTAATAGATGGAGCATGCAGATTGTATTAATCAATAATCAAGAGGGTACATACCCAAAATTCAGAAAACAATAGGGGATAAGGAATGCGTGAGCACTGACTCGAATAATAGGTAAATATTGAGACCAAAACAACTAAAATTTGCAAAAGAACAAGACACAATGCAAGAAGTGAAATTCATAGGCACGTCTTTTAGAACAATAACAATTCCAGTCCTGGTTGCAGCTAAGAATTTGTGGAGAAATACAGAGAAAAACAAGAATACTTGAATTAAATTCTAGTTGAAACATTAACCATTTAAATCTACAAAAAGTAAACAAATACAGAGAACAATTCCAACCTAGATTCTTACGCTCAAAGGAGGAAATCTCCAACGTTGCAACCAATCCACGATTATTTTCCAATCACCATATTTGAGAGCCCTTTTAATTTTCAAATTAAACACCCAAAACCCCAAAGAAAATATCCACCATTCAATTTTCAAAACCCCTACCAAGATTTTTTATTTTTTATTTTATTTTTTTCTGAATTACAAAAATAATTCTTCCCTCCTGTCTTTTCCAAAAAGTAGGGATGGCCTTTTTAGAAAAAGAAACACCCCCCATAAAAGCCAGCATGCAAAACTCCACTACCCCCAAAATTATCACATTAAACACCAATTTAAATATTTAATTCCCCTATTAAATTTATCCTCGTTTATTTTTTTTAAACGAATAAAATAATTAAACCTTTTATTTCATTTAATTAATTCAATTTTAACGCTATACAAGTTTCAGTTTACTAATTAACATTAATACATTAATTCATTTTATGCATTAATATTAATTTCTTCTCAACAACAATATTAAATAAACATTAAACTGCACTCTTGAATAACGAACTGTATGCTAACAAAAACACGAAGACTAGAAGACAAACAACTGACATAACCAAACAACCACATAACTGCCAACAAAACACAAGGATACTTGACTAGAATCTTGTTTCCGTACGAACACTGGTCATGTCAAGGGTCTGATTGATAACTCCCAATTTCAACATATCCATTGGGTCATAGAGCACGCTCAAACCTGAAGATTCAGGTGGAGTTGATGCTCAATACTTGTAGTTGCATAAACACACTATCTAACATATGCATATAACATATGACATCATACTGTAAAAAGGGAATGGAAGCAACATAGCTTACTCGTAAAGAGTAGTGCGACACTTTTCCCTTTCACCCAGGCACATCAAAGATAGACAGAAGTGTACATCTGGTCAAGTAAACATTGATAAGCATAATGATTAAATTATAACAAAAACACATATATAATCCATCTCAAGTCATCATCTGACAAACTGAGCATAAATAACATCATATAATCACATCATATCCATCACCATGAAAATCACCATCCAATGATCCATAGAGCATTAAACATAAATAACCACATATAAATCCATGGGACATAAAATGCATCATATCTAGTGTCAAAATTAACCAACACCAAAAAGGGCCTAAGCCAATAAGAAACTCAAAACCATAAAGTTTGGAAAGCCAAAAAGAGAGTGAGCACTACATAGAGGATGAAAAACATGAGAGGAAGATTTAGATAGTATGGATGTCATTCCTCTTTCTATTATGGGAATGCTATGAGGAACATAAGACGTCATCCAAGGCTACAAAATATTTGGGGAGAGGGTTGGTTTGCTTAATGGAGCATTAGTATCCTTGGTTTTTAAAGCAAAAGACATAGAGATATAAGTATGCTATGGTAATTGAGTTAAGAGAGGGGATGCAACCACAAAAGATGACGAAGATGAAGTTATGGAAGAAGACATTAAATATCTTGCTTTGAACTCAAAATATTCTTTTAATAATAAATCATCATGAGGTTTTCAAGGTCTTATATGAGTAGGCCATAAGTAATCCAAAGAAAAGTCCCCATAAAATACAAGAGACCTATATCTAGTATCTTAGATAGTATGCACTACATGATCCTCATGAGTAAACTTTGGATATTTATGAACCACAAAAGTGACTGCATCTATAAAAAATAGTCATGGAAAGCCTAGTTTAACTCTAAATAATTTGGATCTTCGAACAATAATAAATGTCGTGTCTATTGACTTTGGTCCAAACTTGACTAAAAAATAAATACTACCCATGGTAGTTAAAGAAATACCATCATATGTATGAACCGTTATACAAGAACTTTCATATTTATCCTTATGAAGGCCATTAATAAAGAGTTTATTTTGTTATAACATTCATTATGCTTGTAGGATCAACAAGAACACCATTAATGGTTTTCTTGTTAAATTGAGAAGGAATGTACAGAGGTCCATACACTCCATTATAGGGTAGATAGTTATATGTAAATTATACGATTAGAGTGTTAATGTGTCATACTCTAAATGAAGTAGGGTAGATATCAACCATCTTAACAAATGGTGTAGGATAATTAGGTGTTGAAGTTTCAATTCTTATAAAGTTTGTTGAATGAGATAGAAATGGATTTGTATATATTTGTAATTATTAGTTTGGTTTAGTCATTGATTTGTTAGAATTTTATTTCTTATCACTATTTTTGTATGTTACCTTTATTATTTTTTCTTGCACCAAGTGGTGAAGATGCATACATCATTAGTGTTATACCTAGGAACAATGAAGTTGAGAAAATATTTTCTCATCGTACCAAACTAGATAAGATCTATTAGATGGATGTGGTTCTATCTTAGGAAGTGTGATCAAGTTATATTTAACAACTTTTCCATAATACTATATAAGGAGTCAGACAAATTTGAAAATGGTATATTTTTTTGAGGTGTTATTGCTAAGACCTCAAATTCCTTAGGTATAGTAATTACACTCATCTACCAAGTAAACTGTTTGTTTCTTTTATAATTTGTAGAAGAAGAGGGACCACCCTAGTTATTAGAGTGTTTAATGAGGTTGAGCCACCTGAATTACTAATAGTTTTCTAATAATCTCTTAAGGTAGTGAAAAGATGAGAAAAAGAGTTATATTTTATTAATAATATCTTATCCCTAAGAGCACGTTACGAAATTTTTATGAATACTCATTATACATAAAATTTTAAGAGCACATAGGGAATATGTGCAAACAATGGTTGATATTTAAAAATAAAACCAATTACCTTTTCACCAGGTCCTTTCTTACAGTTGATGAGGTCATTAAAGGTGACTTGTGAACTAATATAAGCCTAGCAGTGTTGGAGGGAGTAATTAATTGTTGGTAATATGTGTTGTCATTGATGTCAACTTGATGTTTGACAATATGTGTTCTCATTGAGGAGATGAATGGATTATGTTTTCTGGTCATTTATGTGTTAGATGACATGTGCTGAGCATATTTGAGAGCATTTGTGCCAATTTAGAGACACAAAATATAGTTCAAAGGTTCATCAGATGATAGTATATTAGTTTAGATACATGGTATGTATTGATATAAATGATTTATAGTTTGGTTATATGATGCAGACACATTGATTGATATATGCATGTTCAACAAATTAGTTGGTTGATGATTAAGATTAGATTCGTAATTGGTTGATTGAAGAAATTTGTCTTAAGTGTTGAACAATCTATTTCCTTATGACTGTGGACTGGTAATCTAGTCCACATTTTGCTGCATTACATGATTTGGCCCTATGGTCTAGGAGTTAATCTAAGGAGCATGTAAGGTTTATTCCTACTAGTTTTCATGATATTCACGTTTTTACAAAAGAAATATATGAGGGTTTGTACTCCATATCACAACTTGTTAGTGTAAGGTGTTTTTGTTGGCTCACTAGAATGCTTCCATTCTACCATGGTGATTGGTATGAACTTATAGTTTTTGGGATATGTTAGGGATGATATACTGGATCAGTGATGTGATTTTTAGGTGTGTTAGTCCTTCGACACATACTGTTCATTATGTTAATGTCACATGGTCTGTCTAGTCTATTTGGTCTACATTATGATTACTAATTTAGTGGATTGTTTCTTTTGCACTAGCTCTTGATTATTGATTAATTTAGGAGATGCTTGTAGAAAGGTGTTTGATGATCTACATAACCTTCAAGATGATCTGCATGGTGATTTTAGTTTCCCCAAAATAGTATTGTGGTTAACAGTTAATAGTTTGATAGAAGAGTTGACATTTGAGCTAACTGGTTATGTTCCTTCTATTGTAATTGAGTCTAGCTTATCTTATTGGCTTTCAAGGATATGTTATGACATGTTTGGAGTTCAATTAAGTCTTGGGTTGATCCACAACCTATTTTTTTTGAATGATACATATGTTTCAAACTGACCTATTCAAAGTCACACATTTCATTTGCTAGGTCCTATTGAGATCACCTAATTAATATTTTGGGGTGTTGAAAATAATATATATAGAAGGATAAATCATTTGTGAATATGTAAGATTTGATGTTTTTTGGAAACTTGAGTTGTATTGTCATTAATGTCAAACTTGTCTTGTGTTGTCATTGATGTCAAACTTTTATGGTGTTGTCACTTGTATATGGTTTGAAAATGAGTGTTCAAATGTTGTTATGTTGTTTGGTGTTGATGTTGAACAAGTATGAGGTGTTTTCGGAAGGTAAGGGTAGTGGAAGTTGCAATATGCAAGAAAGAGTATTTAAAGTCCTTAAGGAAGAATGCTTTGCATTTATCCAATTTTTGAAGATTATGACTTGCAATTCTAGACGTAATATCTATGCAACGTTGATGTTGTACTCTCATGTTGTTAGGTCCTTAGTTACCCAAATGGTGAAGATTGGTTGTTGTAGTTTGTTGACACTGAGGCTATCTATCATGACTGGTATGAGGAATGCTTTGCATTGCTCTATTATATTGTTTGATGTGTTGCGTCTTCGATGACATGCTCATATGGTTTGTGCAATGTTCCAATTCAAATCTCATGTATTGGTTTGATCTATAGGTAAAGTTATGTTGGTCTGTTATTTGGCATGTTTAGTTGTGTTGGTCTTTAGCTGACATAGTTAGTTTATTTTATTTGGATCTATTAGGGTTTCAAGCAGATCTGAACCAAATATGAACTAACAATTATATGCAGATTTAAATACAAAAGATAAAGAAATAAAACAGGACACAGATAACATAAAGATTTAACGTGGTTCACCCAGAATGGGTTACGTCCACCATACACAGCCGTCCAATCTTTCTTAGTATCCAACAAAAATAGTACATCAACCTTATAATGCCTTAAGCATCCCAGCCACTTATAACATGCATTTTTAGGGCAACAAACAAAGTTGGCCTTTTTAGGGTTTTATTACAATGTCGGTTTTCATCAACGAAAAACAGCAAAAAAAATTTGCTCGGGGGCTGCCGCCCCCGAACCCCCATTTTTCTCGGGGGTTGCCGCCCTTGAACCCCTGCCCAGGACTTGGCCTAGCCCCGGACCCTGGCGAGGATACATGTTGAGTGTATAGTACTTTGCTGATCAATCTCCACATTTCAACAAGATCATACTCTTTTGGTCTGGATATGCATTGGAGGTGGATTTAGAAGGTTGATATGGATCTTACCATACCTTGTGTAGATTTGCATTGAGGAATTTTTCTTGAAAGATTTTTTTAGGCCAACTATTTAATGAACTTTATTGATTTTCTACATGTTATGTTTGATGCCAACTTTGGAGGATGTGCTAGTGTGTGCCGTTTGTTGGAATTGACTTTGGAAGACTTGTTGTGATGTATTTAGGCCCTCTTTATCACCTAGAGTGGACCACGTTGTGTATGTTCAACACACGACAAGGCTAACTTCAAAATAGATTAACTATAAACAACATCAACTTACTTAACAACAACACAACAATCATCAACACCAGATTTAAATGAAAAACTCAAACAGGGAAAAACCACTGTGAGAATCTAATTCACAATATGAACAAGAATGATTAAAAAGTTTTAGGCTTATTGGCAAGGAGAAACAACACCTAAAAGACTTGCAAGGCTAAGGCACACTACCTTAGGGAATGATACAAGGACTTGCACAATCAAGGATCATTGCTTCAGGGTAAGATACACGCTGCTGCCCAAGGACTCAATATCAATCAACAACGAAGGAAATAGGTGAATTGAAACTCAGAAGGATTCTCTTGAACATGAAATTGGATCAAGTGACTATCATCATAGAAAACATCTCTGATAACTTCTACTGTCACAACACACCATGTCATTGAATTTATTACCTTTAAAGCTCTTCTAAATCTGACTTTTGCACATTCACAATCTCAAATATGCTTGCATATCATTCACATACACTTCACATACAATTCACTTTTCCACACACAAACTCTCTTCACAAATCATCCATCCACACTCCTTAAATATGAAATAAACCATTGAAAACCCAATTGAGGGTCAACCAAAAATAAAATAAGCATCATTACACAAAATAATCCACCCGAACAAAAATTACTCAAACTGGTCCACTCTGGGAGAAAGAGAGAACCAAAATATATTACAATACATCCTTTAAATATTAATACAACAAACCACACATGCTAATACATTCTCCAAAGTCGTTACCAAACGTAATGTATAGATATAGCAATCAATCGGCCACAATAGATCTTCTGATGCAAAATACTCTATATGAATCTCCACATGCCATGGTGAGACCCATAACAATATCCCAATACAACTTCCAAATCATATCTAAACCAAAAGAATATGATCCAATTAAGATAACTTAATCGGACATATCAAGTCACAACATAACTAAATATCTTGAACATAAATCAACAAAACTCTCTTGTGGAACAAAGAAACCATTTGATAAACATACTAAGAATAATACACATGCCATGAAACAACATCCACTAAACTTAACACAATCCAGAACATATCTAGAGGGAACCAAAGGATTTCCAAACCATTCTGACAGACACACTTCTTGCCAGAGAATAAAGATAACTATCCAAAATAAAAGGCCACAACCAACACCAAAAGCACTGAACTCAATCTGCAACACAAAGCACAACTGCAACAACCAAACACTAATACATTTGGACTAGATTTTGAACTGAGGTTTCTGACAGAGAAGGTATATTGTGGCCAAATTTGATTTTTTTTTGAAAAAATGCCCGCATTCATCGTAATTCCGATGGAAATTACCCATTTGGTTTCGATGAAGAAGGCATTAGCAATGAGAATTTTCTTTTTTTCAAAAAAGTGCTCAAGTTCATCGTAATTTCAACGACAACGGCCATTACAAAATAAAAAAAGAGGCTGGGAATTCATTTGTGAATTGCAATCCCGCGTAGGCGTCCGTGGCAATTTCAACCCCTAAGAACATCAAACCCGCATCGAAGGCAATCCCACGCAGGAGGTAGATTCAAATCGCCCTAGTTTTTAATTTCATGTTGCAAAAAATATACATGTGGTGGTTAATTGGCCTAGTTTAATCTCGTAAAACCATAGAACTGTGATTGAGGAGTGAGCGTTCAATTTTGTATCAGCAATCCCTTCCTCCCATAGACGCGTGTGTTGATTTCTCACATGAGATCACATCTCTTTGCGGCATCATATCAATCAATTCACGAGCCTTGTCTATGTTTCCACATTTTGCATTCATGTCAAGTAGGGCATTTGTAAGTACAACACCTAACAAAATTCCTCTATCCGTTATGCTTTGATGGATGTCCATACCCTGTTCGAAAGCTCCCATTTTTGCATAGGCAGGGAGGATGCTGGAAAAGGTTGTGGAATTTGGCTTTATGCCTTCCAATTTCATTTGCTTGAAAGTGTCTAAAGCCTTTTTGACAAATCTATTTTGTGCATATCCAGCAATTGTTGCAGTCCACGAGACAACATTTCTTTCAGGCATTCTATCAAATAGTTCATGTGCCTTGTCTATGCTTACACATTTTGCATACATGTCTACCAAGGCAGTTACAACTACAACATCTGACAAAATTTCTCTATCCTTTATGCTTCGATGAATGTCCATACCCTGTTCCAAATCTCCCATTTTGGCACAGGAAGGGAGGATAGTAGCAATGGTCATGGAATTTGGCTCTACACCTTCCAATTGCATTTGCTTGAAAGTTTCTAAATCCTTCTCAACAAATCCATTTTGTGCAGTTGCAACTACATCTGAAAAAATTCCTCTATCTTTTAAGCTTTGATGGATGTCCATACCCTGTTCCAAAGCTCCCATTTTGGCACAAGCTGGGAGTAGGCTGGCAAATGTAACTAAAGAAATGCAATGATTAGCTCCAAAGACATCAAACCACTACTAACAAAACCGAGAGTCTAAAATATGATAGGGAATAGTGTGAGCTGTCCTGAAATAAAATATTTTATTTTCAATTTCAACTAAAACATAGTTACTCAGCCATTTAATGTTATTAATAAGTGTTTAATTTATGAAAGAGATAAATGGTTGGCCACAAGTACATGAGTTACTAAATGCACACAAATAAGTGAATTTGATATTCAAAACTATCTACAATGAATTCAATTCTTGTCCATTAGTCATTTATGTTTGCAATAAGCATCTTTCTTTGTTTTTCTTAATCTTTATTCATAGTTATGTGCATATTTCACATTCTATAATTATGATATCAATTGCTATGGCTAAACACTAGCATGATGTTTGTGTTGTGGTATAGATGCATGGAAACATAATTATGGGATTGTTATATTATAGAGATCATAAATATAGATATCGCATATTAGTTATAGCTCTTCTTGGATTGAGTCTAAAGTTGACATACATTCATAAAGTCATTATTAGCAGATCTATCCATTTCTAGTAAAGACAATTGAGAAAGTCATTTTGATATTGAGAGTTTCTTATCTGTTTACCTATTGATCATTATTAAGCCATAATATTTAGGTCTATTTATCTCTCTTGCAAAACCTCTATAAGTGTCCTAGATTGTCCCTACTACTCACTCTTCAATTCAGAAAAATGGAGTTCTAAAGATTTGTTGCACAAGATGGTGTTGAACGTATCAACAAGGCTAGCATGGAAGGCATGTTCAAGCTTTGACTTGTACAACTTACAACAAATGATTTGTTAGAAGAAATTCTTGAAATAGGGATACAATCGAAAGACAAGTAAGTACATACAAACCTCCTCAGTTGAAAGTAAACCCTCTGTATAAAAAGAGTACATTGAATCCCAATCCATAAACACAATAGAGATATCGATGGAGACTTAATTGGATGTAGCATGTCACACCAAAGTTGTTAGAGTATGCTAAGCTAGTACATAATGTTTCGTAAAGCCACATTAGTATTTTACCTAGATCATTATCTACCAAAACTAACTATAGTAATCCTTTTGAGGATTAATTTCATGGTGCTAGATCTTCATTTAGTTCCACTTCTTGTTGGAGAAAAGAACAGTTATTTCTTGAGGTAGATGAATATCCCATCAACAAAGGACAAGACCCTTTCTAGAATATAACAAATTCTACTCCAACAAAAGATCATGGGGGTTTCACTAGAGATATTGAATAAGAGATAGACTTCTACTGCTGCATTAAAAGCATTGGCATGTTCTTCATTTATTGATGTAAACTCTTTGTGATGCCACCACAACCAACAAAGGTGTAAAAAGTTGTTTGCAATGCATGGATTTTTAGGATTGTCCTTTGAGAAAATAGAATTAAAGTATGGAAGCAGGATCTGCCAGCTCCTGAGGGAAAGACCATGTCAGGCAATAATTTCTATTTTCTTGCCTGTGAAGAAAGACCATGTCAGACAATATCAATGACAATTGCTAGATTGTGGTCTAACTTGAAAAGAAAAGGTGATGGAAAATGTTATTGTTCGTGCAAAATTTGTAAGGGGTTAAAGAATAGAAGACTTCTAATCAAAACTATGAAGAAACATTGTAGGCTACATGGTCACATTGAAGGTGGACATGATTATCATCCATTGGTAAGTTTTTCATTATATCGTTTTCACAATTTATATACATAATAAATCACGTGATGATGAGATCATGATCACAGTTTATTTATGTATATCAATTTTATATAGGTTGAGCATCCCGGAGCACATGGTATGGATCAACACAACCCTGAGAATATGGTTTTCAAAGTGGACGAACATGGAGGTGTGAATATCGAAGCTGAAGATAATGATCCCATGGAAGATGACAATCATGAGCTAGAAAACACAATTGAGGATGATGGTACAAATACATTGATCCATGACTCATTTAGTACTCGCGCAATTGATCATGATGATGAAGATGACCTTGATGTTGTTCATGATGTCCCTCTACTTGAGAAGGCATATGAGGCCTTTTATGAAGGCTCATAGGCAACTCTTCTCTCCGCTGTATTGTTGTTGGTGAACTTGAAGGTTATGAATGGTTTATCCAACATAACAATGTCACGTATGTTAAGGCATGCCATATATGGCATAATAAATTGTGAATCACGTTGTACCATTAATATTCTTTATTATAACAAATTATATTTTGTTGTTGTAGATTGATAGGTGAGTTTTTGTTACCACCATCAAATATTCTACCTCGCTCATACCAAGAATTATCTGTTGTTATGAAAGATATTGGAATGGAGTATCAAGCAATAGATACTTGTCCTAATGATCATATTATATATCACAAACAACATGAATTTTGAACTAAATTCCCTGAATGTCATATCAGTAGATATCAAACAGATCAAATAACAAAAAGGGTTCCTCGCAAGGTTCTTCGCTATATTCCCATTATTCCACGTATGCAACGATTATTCAAGTGCACTAGCTTGGCACAATTTATGGATTACCATGCACGCAATAGAAGTCGAGATGACATTATTCGAATGCCTATGGATGGTTCAACATTTATGGACATAGAGGAAAAGTGGCCACACTTTAAAGAAGAACCTCGTAATCTCAGGCTTTCATTGGCAGCGGACGGTGTCAATCCATTTGGAGAGATGAGATCTGTTTACTCAGTGTGGCCTATTTTTGTTATCAATAATAACATTCCTCCATGGATGTCAATAAAGAGGGAGCACATAATGTTAGCAATGATTGTTCCAGGTATTTTATCATTTAAATAAAGTCGTCTAAATTTAATTATAAATATTGCAGTAAAATGGTCATAATAATTATGTAATGTTTTTGTTCATTCGATTAGGTAAGTACCAAGTTAAAGATATGAATGTATATATCAAACCTCTTATCGATGAGTTGCTAGAGTTATGGAATGGTGTCACTATGTATGATGTCTCTAGACCAATAGGACAAAGACAATTTCAATTCCATGCGATGCTTCTATGGACAATACATGATGCCCCGGGGCTAACACATTTTTGTGGTATGTTATAGTGTTTAAGTTGTGCATGAACATTATAATTCAAAAAATTATCATATTTAATCCAATTATCATATTTAATCCAATTATACATTATCTTGTAGGTCTTCAAACAAAGGGAAAATTTGCATGTCCTGTTTGTGGTCCAAAGAAGAAATCTCGTCATTCAGAAAGTTTAGGAAAGTAGGTGTTTGATGAGTATAGGCACTTTCTCCACAAAAATCATAAGTATCGAAATACTGAAAAACATCTTTTCAATGGGAAAGAAGAGAATACATCAAAGCCACAAAGAATGACACCTCACCTATGGAAGTTGGAATATAATAGAATTAATCGTCAAGGTAATGCCATTCCATCTATTGGTTTGTCATAAAACATCTTTTCTATTTTGTTTTGTTTACTAATGATGTGATTGATGATCATGAAGGTCGTGAAGGCATAAATGACCACCTTCCTAAGGGAATAAAAGTTATCCCCAACAATTTAGTAGGTTTCCCTACTACGAGCAGTTACAAATTGTTCATTTGTTTGATAGTATGCATATTGGAAAGAATATAACAGAGACATTATGGAAAATATTGGATGGAAGGCGTGACAAAGAAAAAATTGTCAAAATATGTAGTGACATTTAGGATTCCAATCATGCAATGATAAATGTCATTCAATCAAATAGCCATGGAGACCAGATTAACATAAGTGAGCTTCCTTGGTTATTAACGGATCAGCAAAGCAATGCTATAAAAGAAGTCATATGAAAAATTTGATTTCCCATAGGATTTGCTGCAAACATAAACAATCTCATATCAAAGAAAAGTGAATTTGGGCCAGGGATGAAAACACATGATTGGCATACCTTCATTAAGGTAATTTATGTTCTTGTGTTTTTTAGTATGTATTTAAGTACTGAGCATACGTGTACTTTTCATTATGTTACAAAAAAATGAAAAGATAATTTTATAATTGTTGCAGTACGTTCTACCTCTATCTCTCCCAGACGACTTTGACAATAATGTCAAGCAAGTCATATATGATCTTAGAAAATACATGAGGTAAGTAGTGATATTTGTTTAGTTTGTTGTATAGATATTATATTTGCGATTTGTTTTACTTCTTATGTAATATATTATTTTGCGTCTTGAATACCTTGTAGGTGGTTGTAATGTAAAGAAATCCATAAAGACGATATAAAATATTGGAAGAGAAAAATTCCTCATTTAATGTGTGAAATGCAAAAGTGTCTACCTCTAGCTTTTTTCAATGCATAAGAACGCTACCTCATACACCAAGTTGAGGAGATTGAATTGTGTGGACCTGTACACACTAGGTCAATGTGGATGGTTGAGAGGCACTTGAAATTTTTGAAGGCTTTGGTTCGACAAAGAGCACATCCTGAGGGTTCTATGGTGGAGGGATATATGGTATACCAAACTATGGTGTACATTTCTGAATATCTTCCTATGTTTGCAGCAAAGATCCACGTGGATTGCATTTGGGATCCCAACACCATTAACAAATTTGAAGGGGAGTACTTGACGGGGAAAGGTAGATTGAGGAAAGTGAGAGCTAATTATAAGATGTTATTGTAGTTAATTAATTCTTAATCTTCAAAATAAATCGATTGTAAGACATCTATTTATTTTTTGTACAGTTGGTCGAGAGTGAGATGCACTACATTTGTATATTGCAAACAATCTTGATTGGATGATGGTACGGATTGAATGTTGTCAACATTCTGGATGCACATTAACATGGGAAGGTGTGGCTTCATTGGTTAAAGAAGCACATTGTAATGGAGATTCCAATGTTACGCAAAGGGAAATTGATTTAGCATATGGTTTAAGAGATAAACAGGTACGTATAAATTTATTAATCACCCATATGTTTATCAACTCGCAATGCAATAAATTTTACATGTTTGACATATCGCAGGTCAAACACCACAACTCTATGTGCTGCAATGGTCATAAATTTCACATAAAAAAGTTGGATGACACGAAGAAAAAATGTGATTCTGGCATCACTGTAGTCTTTGAGGTGACAAATATTTCATCAAGAAATGACATTCATCCTCAACAGTCTGAAAATCGATACTATGGCATTTTGGATGATATACTTGAGTGTGACTTTAATTCCTTCAAATTAGTTTTGTTCGTCGTCAAATGGTATAGGCTACGACTGAATAAAAATGATCCTGATAGAACTTTTATTGAACATGATAATGGTTTTATAATGCTAAATACAAGGTCATTTGAACCAGTTGGGGATGAGCCCCATGTTCTTCCAAGCCAATGTGAGCAAGTATTTTACTCACAGGTTCTACATAAACCAGGTTGGTCATTTGTTGTTAGACATGATCCAAGAGGAAGGCCGATAAAGTATAATGTGATGGAAGAAGAAGATACCGAAGAAGTAGAAGATGAAGTGGATGATGATCACGATCGACACTTTCACAATGACGATGAAGAAGAAGAATAAGAAGAAGAAGAAGAAGAAGAAGAAGAAGAAGAAGAAGAAGAAGATGATGATGATGATGATGATGATGATGATGATGATGATGATGGTGGTGGTGATGATGGTGGTGGTGATGATGACCTTGATGTTCATGATGATGAGGAATGAAATGTATGAGGAATGCGATTAGTATATTATCTATTGAATATTGACTTCTTGATAAAAAAAATTTTACGTAATTAATTCATTCTGTTTTGAATTCTAATGCCATTACATAATTAATTCATGATGCACCTTTTAATATGGAGATGGAGATAGGGGGTGTGACTATTTATGTGACAATTTTTAAACTGTGTTTATTTATGGAAATTGGATTGTTTATTAGCTATGTGGCTATTTATGTGACCATTTAGTTGAGGATCCTGCATAGTCTACATAAAGTAAAGGTAAGGAATTACAAAATTTACAATGATTTTGATGACAACATCTTTTTATTATTTAATACTCTTTTTGTCTACAAAGTTCATGTTGTTCATGTTGTGTATGATGTAATTTCGCTAATGTTTTTTATATTTTTTCTTTGTCACAGGCCGACATGGATCCATCACATATCGCAGACAGAGATGTACCTTGCGACACTTCTACTGAGGAGGTAAACCTCATTGTAATTGTACAAATTAGGTAGAAGCAAACTGTTACATTATTATGTTCTTTTTTTAGTGATTTATACTAATTTTGTAATTGTTAATGATATTCTTGACACAAACGGATGTTCGGGGAAAGGGAAAGGGAGTTGCAGTACTTGAGCACCTTTCTATGGATGTGGAATCATTAGGGTTAAGCAATGATGACCCTGAAGATCCCATAGACCTTGTGAAATTCTTTAAAATGCCTCTTATAAAAATTAGAAAAGAGATTGTTGCTTTGGCAGTCGTGCATCCTACCACTGATGAGATATGACAAAGGGTGGAATTATTGTATAAGACAGTAGAAAACTTGCAAGTAAGCAGTAATGAAAGCTTTAATTATAACAAAAGTTCAATAATGGTTTATATTTTATTCTCTTTTTATGTCATTAACTAAAATATGTATGTATTATTTTTACAACAATTTATCCGCCCTCATGAAAGTCATTCCTACGATCAAGGTGTTGCAGGATTAGGTGATGACGATTTTCTTGTATCATCACTTGCTTGGCTTATCACTCTGAGTACCCAAAACACATCATACTTGATACTGTCAATTTTCAAAATAAAGGTTCATCCTTGTTTACAATTCTTGCACTTTTCATATATTTAATGTTTGATATATTTAATGTATTATTCTTTAGGTGCTGTCAATGTTACTGTGCAAATGTTGATTCCACCTCATCAGAGGTCACCCTCACCTGTATTGCCGATTGCAATGTCGGCAACACGTAGCATGCAAACATCCTCTAGTGCACGTCATATTGGCCTACCCACCATTGGTAGATCCCTCTTTTGCTCTATCTTCTGTCATGTGTTTATTTCCCTTCAAGCATTCTTTCTTGAATTCTAATGTCATTTCATAGTGGATTCATTTTTTGCAGGAGGAGATGCACATGAGGATGTGCCACAGGTGACTACTGTTGATAACATAGCATCGTTTCCTGGATCTTCTCGTATTGCTAGTATGGGAACATTGCAGGCCACATTCGTGTTGAGCTAATATTATTATTATATATACTCTAATTGTAATTTACTTTATGATCACTCGTTTTGGACTAATATTGATCCCATGAATTTTTTGCAAGCAATGATATTTTCTATAATCATCTTAGTGACATTGCATTGCAGATATTTGGGCCCACCATACATAAAAGGTGGTACATCATATATGAACTAACCCTTATCCACTTTTGATTTCATATCATTGCTAGAATACTTTTCCTTTGATCCATTTCTTGAAGTGTAATAAATGTAGCTTCAGTTCATTTCTAAATCTAACAGGTTTGTTTTTGCTTTAAAAGGTGGAATGACCAAGAAAAAAGGTTAAAAGATGAATTGACAAACCAAATGGTTTTGTGGTTTGGAAATGACACCTTTGACAAAACCAAGCTCCTTGAAAAAGCTGGCACATATCTAAAGTATGTGAGGGACCAATACAGGACCCATTTGGAGAGGAACCTAAAGTATGAGCGTCCCCCCATGATTCCAGAGAGGGAGTGGAAGGAACTAATTTTGGATGCCAAGGAGAGAATTGAAAGGGAAAAAGGAAATACACTAGTAGACGCTAGAAGAAGGTATGGGATACTATTAAGAATGTAATTATGTACTAATTAATTACTCTTTATATTTATATAATCTAACATATTTCAAACTTTTTATAGACTGAGTGACACGTCAAAGGCAACCAAGGCAAGGCAAGAAAAGCACGGGTGACACAAACTCAGCTCTAGTGTTTACATGAAACTTGCTGCACAAATTGTAAGTATCTCATGTAAACTCCCATATTGTCTCAAAATATTAATAAATTGTAAACGTTTTTTTTTTTATCAAACAATGCAAGCAAAATTCATAGTACCAAGAAAAAATGCAGGGCTCTGAATTCAATAGAGCACCCACAGAAGATGACAAGAGAATTGCGTACCAGCAAGGCTATTCAGTCGTGGCTGATCGGCTACAAGAATTGAGTGGGCATACACAACATTCGAGTGCATCCGTCACACAGGTAAATATGCTAAATGGAAGTTGTTTCGAATTGAATACTTTACCAATAATCTAATTGATGTTGAGTTCCAACATAAAGTGACTATATTTGTTTTAAATAAGCAAGCAATGATAACAATGTGCATGTCATTGGAATGCAGCCTACTAATTGTGAAACACCACCTGCACATGAAGGTCCGGATGTGCATCCCAGTAGTGGAGTTATTCATTTGCTATTCAAATTTATTTATTTAGCTATTAATACAATTAAACATCTTAATTTGTAATTAGAGTAGTAATTAATGTAACCTTTCTTGTTAATATTTTAGAGCATGTAGTCGGTGGTGAGCAAGTGGACCATGATCTGGGTACACAACCTCAAGAACGTGATGTTCCCCACTCAGGTGAAGAGGACCATGGTGTTCAGCATGTTGAGGTAGAGGCTACACAAAATGATGTGGCCCCATCAGGTAAAGAGCACAACAATTATGTTCTCTAAATTGATGAAATACTTGTAACAATAATAAATTTTTTTTTTTGAATTTAACCCATTTCTTTGTTATTGCAAAGGACCCCCCTTTGATTTAGTGTCCTCATCCTCAGTATAGGACTAGGCATACATTGAGATCACGAGCAGTTGGCAGAACATCTGCAGAGGGGGGAAATGATGAAGACACCGATGTTCCACTTAGTCTTTTCATAGCTTCAAAGAAAAAAAAAAGAAAGAAATGATTGTAATCTAACTTATTTGATAATGACTGATTTTTATGTGTTAGTGAATGTAATTATGTGCTAATTAATGGTTATGGATGATATGTGTTAATTAATATTGATGAATGTTGCGTGTTAATTAATGTTAATCAATGTTATGTTTTATGAACGTTATGTGATATTAATGAATGAATGCTATATTTTATTAATGGTAGAAAGAATTAATGAACGAATGTTATAAGATGTTAACAGGGAATTTAGAGTGATGTTAGGGGGAGGGGGGAGGGGCCAAATGAGCTTCCACCTTCACGTGGTTGGCCCTGTTAAGTAGAAAATATTAAACTATTCTCGAAACCAAGCGAAGCTCAACAAGGTAACACACTTTTGAATATTTCATTATGTTGCACATTTAATCTTATTGAATAATGTATATTGAATCTTAATTGCAGGGTCCAATAGAGCCAACACAAACAACAACACCATGAGTTGCTGGGTATAATGAACTCCCATATTGTCTTGTTTGTACACAAACAATATGAGTTGCTTCTAGTGTTGATATCCAAGGTGGGACTGCAAAAGTTATGAATATGCCTCATCCTTGTAAGTTTTTTAATTACAACTCCTAATTCTTGAGACTAAACTTTTTGTTCTTGATGTTTTTCACTAGTTGTCATAACCTCTGACTTTGATGCTTGTGCCTTAATAGAACTAGATGTTTCTTGTATGCATACTTGGTCAAGGACTGCATTATGATGCTATAGGGCTACAAACTAAGATTATTTATTGTATTGAGTTGCACATTTGACATGAGTTTCCCTATGACTGCTATGTACATTTATGTATATACACTATTTCTAGTCTGTATATTGATATTAATTTTGAGAAAATATTTACAAAACTTAGAGTATTCTCCATAAGACTAGAAAAAAGCTCAGATAAATTTCTGCAGTGTTTTCTTACAATTACTTGCGATCATTTTTTAGGAGTCCTAGTATCCATTTATAATAGTATGGATGCATACAAGCTTTGGACCCTTCAAAATAAAGTTTGTTACAAACAACCGGTCATTTTCAAGAAGCGGTTATAAGTCCTTTTCAGCATCTGCGGCTTCCTCTGCTTGTTGTTCTATTGCAACCTCCTGTAACTACTCCCGAGCATCTTCTTTCTATCCCATATACTTATCTTTCCACTCCTGATACACATCATCACTAGGCCAAGTAAAACTAGCAATCTTCTGTTTCATATCTTCTAGCCGCTTCCGAGTGACTCGTACATGCCCAATCTTTGTTTCTATGAAACCATAATGAGATTTCACTTTTTCAATTTCCTCAATTGTTTGGACAAATAAGGATGTGTCATCAGTACTAATAATTTGATTGATCCTTAGGGACAAATTGTGGTCCACCTCCTTTAACCAAGTCTTCTCTTCCTTTAGCTGGACAGGACCAATGAAACCTCCTGGAAACATTTCAAGTTTATGATTTGAATTTTCTTTCCTATAAAGTTGGACTTTTCTTTTTATACCTGCTCCTTCCACTGAAAGAATATTCATCTCTTTTATAAACTCACATGTGGACCTTAGATTGTCATTCTCTTCTGCATCTGCATGGGAAGAACACATGAGCTCTAACTCTTTACCTCTAGGCACCCACTTATTCAGGATTGGTTCCAAAGTGGCTTCTTCTTCTCTCAATTTGATCAAAATCTCAAGAATCCTCTTCATATTTATGTATACATTGGAGGTTTTGACTGAGTCAGCAAACTTCAAGATGGTGGCTTTCACCTTCTCCTCATATTTGTTTGCATACAATGTCTAAGCTTGTTTCAATTTTTCCAACTCATGTTGGACATTTTCAGGTAATTGGGAACTAGAAGGCATAGGAGAAGGGGGATATTCAATGATGGGACTAGTAGGAGGGGGTCTTGCTGGAGAGGAGGCTATCATGAGTGTAGAAGATTCATCAGGATGATATTGACTTGCCAGTTGACTCTGGAGTCTAGCAATTATGTTGTCTCTATTGGCTATTCCTTCTTTAGCATCATTGTAAGCTTTTAAAATAGTCTCCAACTTCAATTGGAGATTAGCCTTTTCTTGTGCCTCTTTCTCTACCACCGCAACACTAAATTTTGTAGTCTCTAGGACTGTGCTTGTAGCTTCCACTACCCCTGTGTCTTGGACTCTTTTAACTATCATGCCTCCTAAGAGGCTAGAATCTGATGCATCCTTCCTTCTTTTGTTTTCATCCTTCTTTAAAGACCACATGACAAGAGCAACATTATCTTTGATGAATGTCACTCCTTCCATAGGCTTTGTTTCTTTCCTCACTGCATCAAGCACTAAGGCATCAACTATATCCCATTCAGGGAGAATCAACACACCAACCTTTGCTACCATTTCTCTTCCTTTCTCAGGGGTGATTGCTTTGAACTCCTCCATCATTTCTTGCTTAACCTCTTCTTCTACCTGAGTTGTATTTTTAAGAGGTTGTTCACTTTTCCTCTATTCACATCTAGTCTTGAATTGATCAATATTTTGCTTCCATAGAAACTGTATAAAAGCTCCTGATGTGATAAAATTACTGTCAACTAGGAATTCTTCACTAGATTGCTTAATAGTAAGGTCCATTTCTTGGCCCTTCAGCATTAGGTGGCTCTTCAGGCATCCCCTCTTGGGTCTCCTCATAGGTATAGGCAATCTCACCAAGACTCCCTAACTGAAATAATTGTTCAGCCACAACTTGTTCATCTCCAATGTGGATAGGAGACTGATATGGAGAATATTGAGGCTCATTAGTTTCAATTTCGTTTCCCACTCTCTGCTTCTTAGGGGAATCCTGGATGTCAATGACATCTTCACTTTTCCTCCTCCCTTTTGAAGTGGAAGGCTGACCTGTCACTGGCATTATCACAGTGTACTTTGACCTTTTGTGCATTACATAGTCACCATGTGGGATATCTCTAGTAAAGGAAGGCTTAGCCAATACCATATTAGCCTTATCAGGCTCATTTTGCATTATGGCCTCCCTCTTTTCTTTTAAGGTCTGCATGAGATCTTCAAAATAAAGAATCAGGAATTTTATTTTCTCCTCAAATGGATTGAAGCTAGAAAGGGGGTCAAAGCCAGTGTCAAATTGATGGATAAAATCAAGGGCTTTCTTATATGCCACCCACTTCTCCTTCCTCAGTTCTTGCTCATCTAAGCTGAGCTCATTTCTAATCAGATCTTCTGGGAACTAAAATTGATGTGGCCTACCTCTACACACTGCTCTTTTTTTGAACATGCCATTGAAAAAATCCTCGAGGTTTGCACATCTTGACACTACAATAGATAGCCTATATGGCTTAAAGAATTCTTTAAAAAATCTCCATCCACCCTTAGTGATCACAAAATGGTGAGCAATGGTAATAGTTGGGAAAATAGTCCCTTTACCTCTATTGGTTAGCTCTGCTTCTTTTACTCCCCCAATTTGTCTCAGGACTTCTGCAATCCCTATCTTCAATGGGACCTGATAGGGTAGTAAAAAGGGGGTGCTTCTAAATCCAAACACTCTAAAAATAGTAGACATAGGGTACAAATATATGTCTCCCCAATTGTGAACAATCTTGATATCCTCTGCAAACTCCTTTGGTCTAAGAAACTCCGAAAGAGCCTTAGGAATTCTAGAGTTTTCTTTGCATAGAAGAATCCTAATTTTAGATGCAAAGCATCTATCAAACTTTAAATAACTTGCATCTTCTCTATCCCAAGATAGAATAGTACTCCACAATTGCACTGACATCTCCTCTTTATCCTTGACCTTAGTCAGGTCCATCTCCTTTCCAAAATAATCAGCCCCTTCGAACAGAAACATATGCATTAACATGGAGTACCATCCAAATGGCCTATCCACCTTACCATTTTTGATTCCTACTAGCCCTTTATGAATTGCATCAGCAAGGTATGAGGCATAATAAAATGTTATTGCTAGGGAGGGGTTTAGAATTTGTGCAATCATTAACATATAATGGGTTGGCATATTCTTTTCAGCATCCTCTCCAAAAATCTGGCATAATGCCCAATACATACCCTTAGCTCTCAGAGTGAATAGGTTGAGAGAGAATGGTTCCATTGTGCTAGGGCCTACAACTGTTAACCCCCCTATCTTTACAAAGAATTCTTTCAATGGGCCACTTCTAAGATGATCTCTTTGTGTGTTGTAAACTTGGGCTAATGACTCAAAGTCAATAGGTTCTAACAAATTGGAGGACTCACTGAGTTTAAACACTTTCCTGAATTTATCTTCATTTATCTCAATCAAGACTGATCCCTTTATGTTCCTAATGCATCTTGCCATAGAGTCATAATTCTATGCAATCAGGGATAACATATCTACATCCATAAAAACACCTGGGACCACAAGCTTTCCTACATCCTGCTCCCATATGCCATTCAAAGGAGCTGGGGAATTCCTCTGCCCAAAACCAACTTTGAAGAGTCCTAAGCCTAACAATCCTATTTCAGGGTCCCTCAACCAATTACCCTTATGATAAAGGCCATCTCCAATTTTTAGACGAGGGTTCTTAGGTACTAGCTCTTTGGCCATAGCCCCAGCATTGGTGGACATGGTTAATTGCTCTAAAAAATCATCATAGATATTTCAATCCTGGTAATTCACTTTCCCTGTAAATTCTCTTCTGGGTGCCATTCTGGTCAAACAATTATACCACTAGAAGCTAGCACAGACCTCTAATGAAGTAATTCACATAGCAATATTTGAGAACAAACCAAGAGTTATCAAGAAAAGCACAAGAAACCTGATTATTCGCCTAAAGAAAATCGCTCTGCAACAATTCGCTCTACAACAAACTTCGATGAAACAATACTTAGCAATCAAGTTGATGTGAACTGAAAAGGGAAAGTTGGCATTTAAGTTTTTAAAAATTAACTTCGCATGCTTCGGCTTTCTTTTTAGAATTAAATTCGCCAAATCGAATTCAAAACTGGCTCCAACAGGTCATAATTTCTCTAAGTCTTTCTTTTGTTTCGCTCTTTCGCTACTTCGTAGAACATAAAATCCGTGCTCTTTTCTTTCACAAAACAATGCTGGCCGTTGGATCTCGAGAACTTACATCGCCTTTATCTCCATTTAATCTCTTTGCTTCAGTGTCGGGCCCTACCTCCTTTTCTCCACTTCATGGAGTTTAACAGTCGTGCACTTTTCCTTCGCGAGGCAGCACCAAGCGTTAGATCAAACTCAAATCACCCGGCCTTTAACTCCAACTGGGATCGTCAATCCTTTTAACTAATCGCGCCTCATCTTAATGGCTAACGATTTTCGCCATTTCGCTAAGGTTAAGCTGCAGGCATCTTCGGGTCACGAAACAATGAGAAGCGTTGGATCAATCTTGAGATGAATGCCTTTTAAGTGGGCCCTTTATCTAGGAATTACTTACCCCACTTGTTATCTGGTTAATAAATGCCACATGGCAGTTGGCCATTAGCCCTGGAAACTCCTTTTGGTTCCACCCTTTATCTGCCACGTGTTCCCTTTTACTATTCCCACATAACTGTCGGTTACACCTAGGCAGACCCTCAACCACTTTTTTAAACCACGTGTCACTCGATACATTACTATCAAGCTCTACAAAAAGCGACAGCTATTATGCCACATCACTCCTCTGTGTGATTTCAACCTGTCTTTCACGACTTCGCGAACATTATTCTTTGTTTGGCTTGCAGCCATGAAACCACGAGAACCATTAGATCAAAACAGACCTGATCTACTTTTAACTTCATGTCATGCCTATCCCTTGGGCCCATCGGCCTTTTTGCTACTTCGCAATGACTAACTTGCTAGCATCTTATCTTTGCGAATTCATACGAGCCGTTAGATCTCAAGAACTTTCTCGTTGTTTACTCTTTTTATGACAACCTTGCCCGGACCCACTGCATACCGCCAACTAAGTGCCTTGTCACCGCCATGTCATCACCAACTAGGGTTACCATATTTACTACCACTCTTAGCGGGACCCTCCACCTTTTCGCTATATTGCTGAAGGTATAGCTCATGCATCTCCCGGCCACGAAACAACGAGAAGCCATTGATCTTTTTCCAACCCGATCATTCTTTAACCAAAGAAGACCGCTTATCTCTGGGACCCGCCAAACCCTTTCTCCACTTCACAAAGGTTAAAACACGTTCAGCTTGATCTCACGAAACCACGTTGTCCGTCCGATCAGATGAAACTTGATCAGTGTTTAGCTTTGGTCCAAACCTATATGTCGGGTCCACCTTCGCCTTTCACTACTTCATGGAAACTAAGTTTCAAGCACTTTTTGGTCATGAATCAACACGGGCCGTCATATCAACAGAAAATTGCATGATACTTATAAGGCCTGACGGACATTAGAAAAGGAAAATTAAAAGTGAACAAGAATAAAATATTTAAAGGGACCGCCTAGGTAAATTACAAGAGGAGAACACTTTTATGGTAAATGGACCCATCACTTAAGTGAATAAAGTAATGCCAAATTAGAAACCAAAAGGGCTTTTCTCAGGTATTGAAGCGACTTAAAACCTAAACCCTGAACCTCTTAGGATTTAAAAAAAAAAGAAAGAACTTCCTTCCTTCGATGGCTCTTTTATATTTTTTTTTTTTATAAAAATGATCATCGTCGGAATTACGACGAATACCAAGCTTTCGACCGACGACTTCTTTGATCGTCGAAGGAGTCCATTGGATTGTCAAATTTCTGACGGGCATGGCATCGTCGACCAATCTAACACCGAGTTTTTGACGGTGGATTTTGTCGACACTTTGATGAAAATTCATTGAAAATCTGACAAACGGCTGTCGGAAATCAGCTCCGAATGTACTAGTGAAAAGAATATCCAGAACAACATCCATTTGAATAACTGGGTTTGATATCAATCACAACCACACAAGCTCATGCTTCCAACAATGTATAGTTTCTTATGGCAGTCAACTTTATGTAATTCATGAATATTTTGTTTGTGGATAACCTTGTTGCTTGTTTTAATGAATAATCTAGTATAAATTAAAGTGTGGATGTGTGGATTAGTGTGTGTATTATTGTGAATTGGATGTAAATGATATGAAAGTGTATGTGAAGAAGTAGAAGTACAAATTTGAATTTGTGATGAGCTTTGAGGATTATATCTTTAGTGTGGCAGTGTTATGAGACAATGAATGAAGTGAGATATGTTTTCCATGATATTGTTTCCTTGACATAGTGGTTCAAGGATAGTTTTATGATTAAGAGATCTTGTTCATTTAAATTCATCATTTCGATATACTTGCCAAAAGATAGTGAGTCCTTTGTCAGCTTGTGCAATCTTTGTATCTTGCTTTGGAGAAGTGCACTTTAGTAATGCAAGTCCTTTGAATCTTTCCCTGAGATTGTGTGTCTCAATAATGCAAGTCCCTTGTATCTTTCCCTAAAGTTGTGTGCCTTAGTCCTACAAATCCAATAAGATGCAATGAGCTACCTTAGCCTTGAGCCTAAAAAGTTATAATTAGTTATTCATATTGTGAGTGTGATTCTCACTGTGGTTTTTCCCTTCTTGGGTTTTCCACATAAATGTTGTGTTGTTGTGTATTTTTCTTTATGGATTCATGTTTCATAATTGGGGTTTGAAGTTTAAAGAATTATAAATAAATTATTTTAAGGTTTGAATTGATTCACACCCCCCTGCCTCTTAGTCTTGTGGTGTATTCAACAATGTGAAGTATTTTTATTTGTGAAATAGCTCAATGATATATCATATGATTACGAAGTGTGCAAAATCTATGAGACAAACTATTTTGGCTACAAAGAGGACTATGTTTTCAACATTTACCATATGCTTCTTCTACAAAAATTCACATTATGTTTCTTATTGTAATTGCATTGTAGATATTATCGAAGAAAAGTAATATTCAATTTGCAAGTCCTTTATATCTTTCCCTAAGTGTGCCTTAGCCTACAAGTCCATGTAGGGAGTAGTGATCCTCCTTGGCAGTAAGCCTAAAAGATACATTGTAATACTTGTTGCATATATTGTGAGTTGATCCTCACCATGGTTTTTCCCTTGGGTTTTGCATGTAAAAATCTTTTTGTTCTTATGTGATGCATGTTCTATTTTTGTTCTATATCTATATCTAATTTAAAGATTAAAATGTTAATGAATGGTTAAGTTTTTGTTTATGTTGATAGCATCCGGGTGTGTCCAATACTTGGTATAAGAGTAAAGTTCCTAAGGTAACAGTCTAACAACTGACATAGATCTTGAATTTGAACACAAAAAGATTTGGGGTGATGTTGATGTGTGCAGATAAATGTGAGCAAAATAAAATGATTGAAAATGCAAATGTTAACAACCAAAGCATTTCAAGACCTCATACCAACACCAAATGAAAGATGCTCCACAACCACAACCTATCCTTCTCTCAATTCATGCTTATCATCCGTACAAATCCGTACAAAGTACAAAAAACTCAAGGAAAAATGGAGTAAAATGCAGTTTTAGGTTGATTTGGAAACAAGAATTTCATTACCAACTTCTCTTAACCTATTGGCATCATTCCTAAATCTTATATCATTCCAAGGAACTCCTCCAACCACTCCCAATGTGTACATTCAACCAACTAGCCGTTGGGTAACCAAAAATGCAAAAACTTGTCAAAGTTGCTCATGACAACATTGCAACTTTTGACCATTATTACAATTGGCTCTTGCCTTCACACCAAAAGGCCAAGAATGAACACACAACACATCTAAGACTCCTAAACACCAAAAACACAAATAAAATACCCATATAAGGCTTTAGACAAAGTTTACACATCTTGGAGCCTTATGGCTTATTGCATTGTCTTAGGACCACCATGGGCATCACCATGGATCAACACACATCCTGCCACAAAACATCACCATAGAACAACACCATCTAAATCATGCAAACATGTCTCCTAGTGCCCTTGCACCATACTCCCCAGGAGAAGGAAACTCAAGTCCCTTGAGTTGCTAATCGGGTGACTGTGGTGCCATGGTTAATGATATCACCTTCAGACATCCATGTACCTTCAGATTTAGGAAGCCCCTTCCATTTGACCAAGTAGTCCTTATACACTCCTTTTCTGGTTGGTTTGATCACCTTGGAGTCAAGAATGCACTCCAATTCCAATGGCTTGCTAGGTGGAAGATCCTTCACCCAATCTACATCCTCTTCCACAAGAGATGAATCAGGTGCTGCATCAGTCAAGGACCCCTTGAAAGATGCAAGGTCACACACATTAAAGATGGGAGATATTCCTAAGTTTGGTGGAAGTTCAACTTCATTGGCATTGTTGCCAAATTTTTGGACCACCCAGAGAGGACCAATTTTATTCATGAGTAGTTTGGAGGGTTGGCCCTTGGGTAGTCTCTCTTTTCTTAGGTAGGCCATCACCAAATCCCCTAACTTGAACTGAACATATGTCCTCTTAACATCTTCTCTAAGTTTGTACTTATCAACATTTTGTTGAAGTGAAACTTTGACTTGATCATGAATCTCCTTCATAGTAATGGCAAAGTCTTCTCCTTGGGCACTCATGTTATCCATGCTGCCAAGATCTCTAAGTTAAAGTATCCCTCTAGGATATAAGCCATACACAACCTCAAATGGACTCTTCCTTGTACTCCTATTGACTGAATCATTATATACATATTTATCTTGTCCAATCACCAATTCCCAACCTTGGCCATGCTGCTTGGTAAGGCATCTAAGGAGATTTCCAAGAGATCTATTAACCACCTCAGGTTGTCCATCAGTCTGAGGGTGATATGATGAAGAAAATGACAGATTGGTACCTAGTTTCTTCCAAAGAGTCCTCCAAAAATGACCCACAAACTTGGAGTCTCTATCAGTGACAATATTGAGAGGTAAACCATGTATCCTTACAACCTCTTTGAAAAATAGACCTGCAATATGAGATGCATCATTTGTGCATTTACATGGCACAAAATGAGCCATCTTACTGAACCTATCAACAATTACAAAGACACTATCAAACCCCCTAGGAGTTTTTGGGAAACCAAGCACAAAATCCATACTAAGGCTTTCCCAAGGCCTAGTAGGAATCGGTAAAGGCTGATATAATCCAGCATTAGTTAAAACACCTTTTTCCCTTTCGCAAATAGGACAATGCTCAACAAACCTTCTTACTTCTCCTTGCATCTTAGGCCAAAACTAAAACCTTGATACCTACTCCAAGGTCTTATCCAAACCAAAATGACCTCCAAGTCTGCCAATGTGCTTTTCCCTAATGATGTACTCCCTCATAGAACATTTCGGAATGCATAGTTGATGCCCCTTGAAGAGCAATCTATCCCACAACATGAAATTAGGAAACTCAACATGAAAAGAGTCAGCAAACTTAGTACATACTTCATATGCATCTTTAAAATGTTTATCTTCCTTGTACATGGCTTTAAGGGAATCAACACCAATGCTTTGCAACTGAATTTGTTGGACAATGAGGTTTCTTCTACTCAAAGCATTTGCAACCTTGTTAGACACACCCTTCTTATGTTTGATGGTGAAGGTGTAAGGTTGGAGTTGTTCAACCCACTTGATGTGCCTCTGATTCAACTTCTCCTATCCATTAAGAAAACTCAATGCGTGGTTATTAGTATAAACAATGAACTCTTTTGGAAGAAGGTAATGGCACCACTTTTTGAGTGCTTGCACCATTGCATAGAGCTCCAAATCATAGGTTGAATACCTTTTCTTAGCCTCATTCAACTTCTCTGAAAATAATGCCACCAGATGTTCTCCTGACTAAGGACTGCACCTGTTGTTTGCTTGCTTGCTTCACATTCAACTGTAAAGATTTGATCAAAGTTAGGGAGTCACAAGGTGGGAAGCTCTGCAACCTTCCTCTTCAAAATCTCAAAGCTTTGGGATGCCTTCTCTGTCCATTCAAACCTGCTTTTGATTTGTCCTTTTATAGTGTCAAGAATAGGAGCACAAACATGACTAAAACCTTTGATGAACTTCCTATAAAAAGAAGCCAATCCATGAAAACTCCTAACATCACCTACGGTCCTAGGTGTAGGCCAATTGACTTCAACCTTTGAAGGATCCATTTTCAAACATCCACTAGAAACCACAAAGCTCAGATACACCAATTTAGTTTTCATGAATTCACACTTCTCTAGATTGATTACCAATTTCTCCTCATGAAGCTTCCTCAAAACCTGATCCAAATACTTAAAATGTTCTTCTTTGGACCTGCTAAACACCAAGATGTCATCAAGATGAACAATAACAAATTTTCCAATAAATTCAACCAATACCTCATTCATGAGGCACATAAAGGTACTAGGTGCATTTGTGAGCCCAAATGGCATCACCATTCACTCATATAAGCCCTCATTTATTTTAAAGGTTGTCTTCCACTCATCACCAGGTCTGATTCTGATATGATGATAGCCTAATTTCAAATCAATCTTTGAAAAATAGTATGATCCCCCAAGATAGTCCATTAGGTCTTCAATCCTAGGCAAAGGAAACCAATACCTAATTATGATCTTGTTGATGGCCCTGGAATCGATGGACATCCTCCATGTTCCATTTTTTTTGGTGCCAACATAGTAGGTACAACACATGGGCTCAAACTCTTCCTAATCAACCCCTTATCTAGAAGTTCTTGCACTTGTCTTGCTATCTCTTCATTCTGACTAGGAGTCATCTTGTAGGCAGCTTTGTTAGGCAAGGTTACACCAAGGCTTAGATCAATTTGATGACTGATATCACTGATTGGAGGCAAGTTATCAAGCATATCTTTGGCCACAACCCCCTTGTATATATCCATCATGACTTGCACTTCACTAGGAATCTCCTTCTTTTCACCATTTCCTGGTTTAGGTTCATCCCTTGGGTGCAAAACTAAAGCAAAACCTTGGGTCCCCTCTTGCTTGAGGATCTCTGAAAACTCCTTACCACTAAGAAACATGACACTTGGACTAACAATCTTCTCTTCCCCTTGGCCAGGAAAAGGATCCATCCTAAATTGTCTACCGTTCTTGGTAATGATGTACACATTCTTCTCTCCATTATGTTGTGCTTTGACATCATATTGCCAAGGGTGGCCTAATAGTAGGTGACAAGCATCCATAGGTAGGATATAACACAAGATTCTATCCTTATAATCCCCCATTTCAAAATCAACCCAAGTTTTTTCATCTACTACTACATGTTGCCCCTTGTTAAGCCAAGACACCCTATAATGACTCACATGTGGTAACCTTTTCAATTTTAATTTCTCTACCATTTCCAAAGCAACAATATTCTCTACCTTATTATGAGACTTACAAGTGGTCTTGAAGAGTGACTTCCTTTGTGGAGGCTCCTTGTGCTGGGGTACCTTCAATAATGTCCTCCTTAGCATAAGACTATCTCCACTCAAGGTAGGACCTGCATTTCCCATGGGAGAATTGACACTTTGACTATCATCCTCTTCCACAAGTTGGTTTTTTCTTTCTAGTCCATTGGAACTAGAAGCTTTCTCAGGGCATCTACTCATGGTATGACCCACTTGATTGCAATTGTAGCACTTGTTGGTGAAAACACCTGAACCTCTGCCTTGACTTCCTTGTCTAACCCTACCAAAAGATCTCCTTCCTCCTCTAAAGCCTCCATTCCTATTATTGGATTCTCCATTGGGTTCTTGTTGAATAGAATCACCATTTTTAAAAGGAGTGTTCCTTCCTCCATAACCACCTCTACCTCTGAAATTTTTGCCTCCTCTTCCTCTATTGTTTTTCTCTCCTCTCCTCCTTATCTTATCTTCCACTCTCAATGCCAATTGAAAACACTTGTGTATAGTGTTTGGAGCCAAGATGCTTATCTCATCTTGAATGTTTTGCCTAAGCCCATTCAAGTATCTAGCCACCTTCTCCGTCTCCTCTTCATGCTTCCTTGATATAAGACTTAGTTTGTGGAATTCTTCAATGTATGCACTCACATCTAACTCACTCTATCTGATATTTTTTAGCTTCTTGTACATCTGCACCTCATAGTCTATTGGTAGGAATTGGCTCTTGATTTTGTTCCTCATCCTCTCCCAAGAGGATATCTTCTTCTTCCCTTCATTCACCCTTTCTTATTGTAATACCATCCACTACAACAAGGCAGACCCCTTGAGTCTAGATTTAACCAAACCCACTCTCTTCTCCTTAGGAATTTCTTTGTATTTAAAGTGGTTGTTGAGTTCTTCTATCCATTCAAGAACCTCTTCTCCATCCATGTTACCACCATAGGTAGGAAAACTCTCTACATTGTCTCTATTTTCTGACTTCAAAGTATACAAGAACAACTTTTGGTCAAGTGTCATCTTCTGAGCATCTTTAGTAATAGCCTCCTACTCCTCATTCTCTTTCTCTTCCTCTGAGTTATCATCCCATTCTTTGTCCTTTCCTTTGGACTATCTGATCTCTTTGAGTTTCTCAACAAGAAACTCCTCTACCATCTTCTTGATGGCCTCTGGGTTTATTGCCTTAGGAGACATTGTGTTAACCTCTTCTCCAAATTATGTGTCTGACATACACTACTTCACCCCAAGTATCAGCTCTGATACCAATTTGATGCAGAGGGTTTGGTGTTGTACACAACTTGATTGGTTTCACCCTTCAAAGGGACTTCAATAGACACCACCCAATGGTGTATTGTCTTTAGCCTTGCCAAGGCTTGGTATCCTTCCCAAGGATCACTCACAAGAAGACAACTCCAAATTGACAAGGAGTCTTCTACTCCTATGGTTTCAACCCCTCCAACCAAGAACACCTAACAACCCCAAACCCTTAGCATATATGATCTTTTACTCAAGTGGTGAAGTATGATATTTGTGAATGAAAAAATATGTGAGACATGGCATTTTCATTGACTTGGACCTCTTGAACAGATTCTACAAGATCCCCAATATCGTTTACCCTTAGAGACCTAGTAAGGGTTACAAGCAATGAGGCCTTCTATTTGGGTTTTTGCACAATGACTTACAACCTTCCTTAACAAACCCTATAATAAATCACAGATTTGGATACCCTTAGAAACTTCACACTTTGGCATCTAGGTTTTGAGTTTAAGAGGTCTGTCCACATTACTCCTAATTGTGCCTCTCTAGCTGGTATTGGAAGTTTGACACCAAATGTCTTCACCTGTCATATTAGAAGGAAGAATAGGATCTTTTCAAAGGTCTATACATGTTCAAGGGTCCCTCCCATGCCAATTTCACACACCCTTCAATCCATTGTCCAAGGGTTTCATCCACTTCTTCTATTGCATAGGCTTGCCACATAAGAGATGTCAAGTCTAGGGCATCATCTTAAAAATAGCAAATGACACTTCCTGCCTCCCAAACCATTTGGAACATTTACTATACAAGACAATTCAACATTCCCCAAGGTTTCAGGCCATTCCCATAGTGAAATGTTGAATTGTGACCCTTCTTGCATCAAAACCCTGGTTTTAAGGGTTTCTCAGGTCAACGATAAAGATTTCGCTCTAACTTTCAAACCAAAGTATTTCAAGATCTCACACCAATGCAAAATGAAAGATGATGCACAACCTCAACCTGTCATGCTCTTAATTCATGCCTATTATCCATACAAATCTGTACAAAGTGCAGAAAACTCAAGGAAAAATGAAGTAAATGCAGTTTTAGGTTGATTCAGAAACAATAATTTCATTACCAACTTCTCCTAACCTATTGGCATCGTTCCTCAGGCTTATATCATGCCAAGGAACTCCTCCAACCAACTAACTGATGGGTAACCAAAAATGCAAAAAACTTGTCAAAGTTGCTCATGACAACTTTGGAACTTTTGACCATTATTACAATTGGCTCTTGCCTTCACACCAAAAGACCAAGAATGAACGCACAACACATCTAAGACTCCTAACACCAAAAGCACAAATAAAATGCCCAGTAAGGCTTTAGACCAAGTTTACACATCTTGGAGCCTTATGACTTATTGCACTATCTTAGGACCACCATGGACATCACCATGGATCAACACACCTCCTAGCACAAAAAATCACCATAGAACAACACCATCCAAATGATGCAAAAATGTATCCTAGTGCCCTTGCACCATGTGGGTCCCCCTTTTTTTTTGTTCCCTCTATTTTGTGTTTGATACCTCGTAGTTTCGAAATCTTAAAACCTTGTAGTGTTCTTTTGCTTTCCTTTTTTTGCGCACTTTGGAGCCTTGGGATCTCGAGATCTCGAAGTGCACTCGTTTTCCTTTTCTCTTTTGTTTTGTTTCTGGCTTCAGAGTTCTAGGTTTTCAGAACCTTGAAGTGTGTTCGTTTCCTTCTCTTTGAGACTTCAGGATTCTAGAATTCTGAAATCTTGAAGTCTCCCCTTTGTTTGCTTTCTTTCTCGACTTCAAAACTCTGGATTGCCGGAATTGTGAAGTTTGTTGTTCTATTTTTCTTGTCTAGGGTCCGAGACTCTGGAATCCTATAATATCGTGTCCTATTGGTCTTTCTCCCTTTTTGTTTCTTCGGAGTTTTAGAACTCTGAAATTTTTGAAGTCATTTGTCTTGTGACTTCGCAATCCCGGGAACTCGGAACCCCGAAGTGCGTCATGTCTCATTTTGCATGATCTCTAGAGGCATAAATAGCCCTTTTTAGACCTATTTTTCTCATTTACATTCTTAAGTCTTTCCAAAGCCCTTCCTTTGCTAGCGATTCAACAATCTCCTTGTAGTGCTCTTTGCCCTCTCTCTCTCTCCTTTGTCTAGGTAGGTGGTTTTCCTTCCTACCTTTGTTCTTTTGAGTGTGCCTCTTTTTTCCTATTTTTGTCTTGTTTTTTTCTTTTTCCGTTCTAGCTTAGGGTTTTATGTTTTCTAAATAAGTCAAAATTTTGACAGTCGCCTCCTCTTTTCAACCCCTTTTGGCCCTTCAAGATCTTGGGTTCCCGAGATCCTGGCTTTTATTGGTTGTCTACCTTTAGGATCTTGGGTTCCTAGAATCCTAAAGAGTTGTCTTCCTTAGTTTTTCATCCTTCACAACCCTAGGTTCTCAGGATCTTGAAGGAATCATCCTTGTATAGTTCCTAAACTGCTCCCACACTAGAATTTCAGGTTCCTAGGATTTTAGACTGTGTTTTGGTTTACCTTTGTTATCCTTCAGAACCTCGGGTCCTCAAGATCCCAAAGTGCGCTTTGAGTCTCCTCATTCATGCCTTCGGAGCTCCGGGTTTCTAGAATGCTGAAGCTTTACCCTTGATGATTATAACCTCCCTTCTTGCCTTTCGAGATCTCAAGATTCTAGAGCTCGCTTCTTTTAAACAAAACTTCTAAGGCGCTAATTATGCATTCTCTTGTGTAGTTTAAATATCTCTCATGGAAGCAACAATAACCCTAAGGAAGAGGACTAGAAATGAGATCAAGCTAGAAAAGAACCCCATCACTATGAAGTACTAGTATCAAGGCTAGACATTGGTGTCAAAATTTGAAAATGAGATACAGTGGATCACTGATACAGAGAGGCCATTTTGAATTGCAGGAAAATAGGAAGGAAATGTCGGGATAGAACCTAAATGCTCCATATAGAAGAATAAGAAGGTTTGGGCTTGTCGAAGCCACAATTTTTTTTCATGCAGTTCAATCACCTGAATTGATATTAGCAATAATGCAACATTACAATCAAGACACTGGAAAGTGCCTGGACATTAAAGGGAACATGGTGGTGGATCTTTCATCTGAAATGCTTACCATGAAATTTGATATTCCCAGATATGATGAAGTCCTCCAAACAACTGAGGAAGAAGTTGTTCAGATTTTCAAGAAGAATGTGGCAGCCAATAAGCAACACATAAATAAGGTGTGGCTCAATGATCTGAGAAAGTCAGGTTTGAAGGCTATAGATAATATTCTAAGGGTCAATTTTAAGGATCCTCCAATGGATCTAATTATCATGCTTATCCAAGCTTTCAGGAAGAAGGATATAAAACATTATCACTTATGGATGTTTCACTTCATCGATACCATCTTTAAGGGGAAACGGTATTTTGACAGGGCCAACATTATATCAGACAACATCCATCAACAAATGTGCAATGTAATTAAGACTAAGAAATTTTTCATGACTTCTTATATGATTTGGGTAGTGGCTAGAGGTAGAATTTATCTAGGATTGAATACCACCAATAGATTAGGGGAAGGACTTGGTGAATAAAAAGCATGGGAATAATATACTCAGTTGCCCATCCAACATGCCAAGAACCACTTCAAAAGGATTAATGATGCTTTTATATGTGTAGTCATATGTAGATTGACAGGTGATGTAGGGTACCATATCTCTCTTGAGGCCATGAAATTGATACAAGAATGGGGAACTTGGTCCATCCATAACCAATGCTCTACATACATTCACTTAAGTGGAATTACAAGTAACCCTCTTCTCCTCCCCCACTATTGCAATAACAGGATCATTATTCTTGAGTATACAAGACAAGTTGTAGGACTCCAATCCCTCATGACCCTAAAGCATAAGATGGGGGTAACATTCCCAATTGTCCTTGAATACTACAAGTGCCACTATTTACAAGCTGCAAAGACAACTATCCATGAGTTGCAAGATATTTGCCTTAATGAATTTGAATATGCTTGACTGAGATATGACCCATTCAGTAAACTCAAAGCAATGATGCCAGTAGTATATGAGGGGAACATACCAACTTTAGAAGACTTTTGGGAAGGAATATAGGATAGGTTTGAGGATCAACAAAGAGGATTTTACAAGTTAACAACAACCCAAATGAGAGAATTTGACCTCAAAGATAATATTCTAAAGGAATTCAGAGATGATGGGGAACTCCTGGATCTGTCATACAAGGAAATGATGGTGGATAAAAGGCCTCTCTTGCCAATAAGGTGGTCAGAGAAAGAGAATCTAAATATTGAAGATGTTTTAGAGTAGGTTATTGCAAGAAGCAAACAATGGTTAAATCTTAGGCTTCGACCGACAGCCACTAGAGAAAAGAAGAAAGGCAAGGCTACCAGCATTACTTAATCTAAAACGACTAAGGAATATGTGAGAAGGACAAGGTCCAAATCAAATATTAAAACTCTCATGGACCAAGAAGTTCCTATGCTTTCTATTGATAAAGAAGAATTAGTGAAACAACTGGATGCAAAGATAAAGGAGTCTCAACTCTTGAAAATGATAGCTGAGGATGGTATAACAATTGGGTTACTCATCATGCCACAAGAATCAATCATAGCCATTATTCCTGCAATTAGCATTGTTCCAAGGGAATGCACATCTTGAGGACAAGATGCTGAAGAACCTACCTCATCTAGTCAGGCCCCTACGATAAGAATTGTACTAGTTCATGAAAGGGTCACTGTACATAATATTGAATCAGATTCAGAGGAGGATGATGATCCTATCTTGATGATGGTCCTTAAGAAAAGAGGAGAGACAATACAAAGGAAAGCTACCTCCAAACAAGTCTTAGATGAAGCAATGTTAGAGAAAGTACCTTTAATCCCTCAAGATGAGTAGCGTTCTCAAACACTTGTTGAAGAAACTAAAGATCAAACGGTGGAGGCTACTCAAATGTGGGCATATGAGGTACAAGTAGAAATCATGGAGGTAGATGAGAAGGATGAACAAGATGAATGAATGGTGCTCACTATGCAGAATCAGGAGCTACTTCTCAAGCAACTAGAAGTAGATAAAAAAAGAAGCAAGATGAAGCGACTAAAGGAGCCTTTGAGCAAGTAGTGGGTGAGAAATTAGAAGAGTTTTCCAAGTAGCAACAACAATAAGGTTACTGGAAAGTGTTTCAAGAAAATTTATCTCAACAACTTTCACAACCTCCGCTACAACATGAGAAGTTTACACAACAACAACTTGAGAAACATCAGGAGACTGCTAAAGAACAACAAGAAGAATTGAGGAGCAAGAGAAACCACCTTAGACTCACATAGTAACCACTCAAATAATTTATAAAGGTGACCAATAGGATGATAGTATGCCACAATGGCTTACTTTTAGCTTCTAGTAGAGGAAGAAGGTTGTATTGCCAAATACCACCCTACAAGTGGAAATCACTGAGTCTCCAAGGAGGATAAAAAGAGCTAAGACTCTTTACCATTTCTCAAGGAGTGACTTCAGAGATGTTATACTTAGTGTAGCTACTCCAATACAAGATACTGGAGGAGAAGAACAAGCTTCCACAAGATACCAAATCTCTCAAGTAAATATTGGTAAAAAAACCAAATGGGGAGAGATAGCCTCCTTAGATGAAGCCACAACCTCAATAAAGATGAGGATAGAAAAAGACCATAAATCAAAGGAGGTCAAAGCTCAGTTATGACAATATAGACAATTTCTTGTTGAAATGTCAAAGTTGTTGGATTCTAGATTGGGAGACACTCTACCTTCCACCTTAGCACTCCCACAAGAAGAAGTCGAGTCACTATTTGAGATGAGGATAGTGGCAACCATAGTCAAAACTTGGTCAAGAGATCAGTTGAGTAAGGTGAGAATGTTTTTACAGGACACCATGGAGATATATAAAGATGCTCATCTCCTCAAGAAAGGCCTCATTCTCCAATCTATACAATGGGAAGTTCAATCCAATGAGTTCTCAAAGCAAGCTAGGGTGCTTAGAAAGATCAAGGGATTGGGAGTAGATGTAATAAGAAAATAAGACATACTAGGGGGAGAGGACTTCGGTGGTTTGTAGTCTTGCATTGATATCTTGGAGCTAAAGGTGGAGATTATAGATCAATATATAACTAAGATACTTAAGGAACATCCATCCTTCTTTGGCTTGTTGGAACAACATGAAAAATATGTAACCAAGGTGTTGGGTAAATATGGAACGGACCTAATGCAGTCAGGTGCACTCTACCAAGAAGTGATTATCAAATAATGGGAAGTCTATGTAACTGAAAACTTCTCCCTAATCATTGAATTTGATGTCACAGTTATGGATAGGTACATGCACCTAGTTCTCTAGTCCTACCAAGTCATGCAAATAGTGGATAGTCTAGTCGAAAAGATGGAAGGGGTCAAGGAAACTCTAAGAGTTTTGAAGTTCTAGATTGAGTATGTGTCTGGTCCACCATCTACCTAAATATATTGTTACATAGGAAACTACTAAACTTACAAGGAAAACAAGCAACAAACAGGTGACTAACTCGGAGTATACTCCCTTTGTTGGCAACCAGAAATGCGTAGTCTAAATTCATGAAGGTGGAACACATAGTTTTGACAACATCTCATATAAGAACGTGTTCCACATGCACTACACCACCAAGCCCAAACTACACTCCAGTTGGATGAAACTACTATTTTAGTCAGTAGTCTTTCATTATTTAGTACTAGCTGAGTGAGGTTCAAAAGTAGTGACTTGCATGTCAACTGCGACCTCCACCATTTTGTAACTGGGTCATAGGAATAGTTCATTCCTATAATGGAGGGAGAAAGACAATGTAATTGTAATCAATTAGGCCATTTTGATGGTCCAAAAATTGAAGATTGGAGGCCATAGTTAGGAATTTATTTATAGTAAATATTATTTCTAGCAATTTTAATTTTCAAGCATTGTTGAACTTTGTCAATATCAGTGCTTGGTGGTACCCATTATTTCTATAATTAATCAATGCAAGTTGCTTCATGGATCACGTGTTTCATGATATTTGTTGATTGAAATTGGTATTCATTTGATTTGATATCTTCTTTCATTCTGGATAGCATAGTTGTTCTATGTGGGTTTCATGAGTATGGTATGTGAAGTTGATAGTAATATCTTTTTGTATGTGAGATCGTAGACCTTGCATGTAGATGGAAAGTTTCACTAGTTTCTATCTTGTTTGTTATTGATTATATTTGATCACTTGAAATATCTCTCTCAAGTTTAACACTCTTGCATGGTTATGATAGTTTATTCTAGGCAACCTTTCTCTTTTCTATTTTGTTTCTAAGTGGATCTACTTAAGCATCTTCTACAACCAACATACCACCTTGATTGAATAAGTTACAACCTTGAACTATCCCTGCACAACTGTGACCCAATGCACATGACCTTGGGGAGTTGATATTTCATAATCTTTACACATTTTCAGGAGAATTTTTGCCTCACGAAGATTGTATGTTAGGTGAGCATAAAAGGACAGTCAACAAAAAATGGTGCTAGAAGGAGGGCCATTAGTACAAGATTGTGAATTTTTGTAGATCACTGCAACATGATATAACATGATGCTCCTAGGAGATGGTCTCATCCCATTTTTAGAGCCAAACATGGGTTATGAATAAGAAGAAGTCATTTATGAGTTAAATAGTCTTTTCTTGAATAGTAAGGAGAGCTATGTTGATTGGATGTGCATGCATTTCATCCTTGGTGACTAATGACGAAAGGTTTAATGTATTGAGATCGTTGCTCAGAGAGAACTTATTGCTTAGAGAAACCAAGCAAAACAGAACCTAGTACCTCAGGCACCTAGGCACTTCCCCCTTAACCAAAAAAATTGAGAAGGATCAAGCTAAAGTAGATATCCTCCTTTTCACTTGAGAAATTTGAAAGAGTTTTATGGAGCTTTGCAAGCCCCAAGACGTTCGTTTAACTAGGACCACCTACTAGACAACAAGGAGACAAAGGAAAGGAGAAGCTTCCTGGCACACCCTCTTGGCAACAACCTCCAATTTATTCTCCTGCCCAACTTATACCAAGTCTGCAATCAATTGCTACTCCTTTTATGAACCAAGCTCCACCACCGCCACCACCTATGGCATTTCTTAATCAGGCATAGTCCCCTCTAGGAAACATTCCTGGAGGAATCCATGAATTACCTAAGAACATTGACAAATTTTGCACCAAGTTTAAATTTGGAGGACCCGAGACGGCTGAAGAACATATTGAGGCATTCAAGGATGCCCTGGTGAGAAACAATGTTCAACAAGAAGAAGAAACAATCAACTGGCTAATAGAGGGATAACAAAAAATAATAGTGCGAATGGCATAAAAGGGGGGAGAGAATAGTAGTACCCAACAAAGTAGCGGGACTGACACTAAGAAAAAAAGGAGATCAATCTAAAAGAAATGTTAGTTATGAGGATGACTGACATGTCTCATGGGTGTGATGTAGTGAAGCATGGATATCCTGGCGAGTCAAGAGTAAAGATTTGTAGTGCTACAAGTTGCAAACCAGTTTAGAGTGGCTAATTGGGCGTTGATAGACACCATCAGCCTGAGGTACCTAGTGAGTATTTCCCACATCCATGTAAACATGGCCATGATCACAACACTAGTAAACCGGTGGAGGAGTGAGATAATGACCTTTCAATTTTCAACATGTGAGATCACAATGATTGCAGAGGACGTTTATAGGATCCTTAGGTTGGATATTCACATATCATGAGTGATGGTTGAGAGGATAGCACAAGAGGAGGTGGTGTAGAGACTTGTGGGAGCATATGTGCCACTCCACCTTGGTCATCTATTGTTGGAGAGAGCATTGGCATAGGTGACTCAGATAGGCATATATATTTCTTTGTCTATTCATTGATTAGTGGCTACATTCTACTTGGTAGAGGGGGGAGGTCAGTGGTAATGGGGATGATTCAGGTGGTTATTAAGGTGGTGGATGTGGGTCAATCGATGGCATGGGGCATATTGGTGCTAGTTGAGCTATATAGAGAGCTTTATGATATTTGTTACCATGTGAGCAGAAGCTTTAGATATGTGACATTGTTATAGGTATGGGCATGGGATCATATCTCCATTACAGGGATAGTGGGGAGAGCGAAGAGGATGGAAATGGACCCAATGGTGTACAGTTGGAGGGATAAGTTGCACAATGAGGGATTCAATGGTGTGGATCACTAGAGGGAGGCTCTAGATAGTGTGGACACGGGGGGGATCACATGGAGACCCTACATTGTGATGGAAGGTTGAGTGGAGGACCCTAGGCATATTTTTGTACATTATTACACCCATGTATATCATAGATTGATGGTCGTATGTAGTGGAGAGATACCGATTGAACATGGTTAGGTGACAATTTGGCTTTGCATAGGATGTACCTGAGCCTAAACACATGTTTAGGTAGATGACATGAGAGAGGGTGCTAGATTTTGAGCTGACATTACCCAATATAGGGTTGATTGTGGCATGGACCAAGATGATCTCAATGAAATGAGATCCATGGGTAGGGCAAGTTGATCTAGGAGTTATAGATTCATACTACATGGTGGGAACAAAGAGTGTTAAGGCCAGTGGGGAGACTAGGGTTTCCACCACTTGGGATGTAAATGAGGGAGATGTAGGATAGAGGTGATAGAGTGGGTATGTATCAACCCAGTCAAAGGATCAAGAGGGTAGCAGCCATGATTTTGAGGGTGAGGGGGGTTCTCATGACACCACAAAGGAGAGGGATGGAGAGTAGGCTATTGAGGTGAGGATGGGAGAAGGTGATGGAGGAGAGGGATAGGGGTAGGATGAACTATTTGCCATGGATTTTGATGAGGGTCTATAGACACCAACATAGGCACCACAACCAATAGAACAACCATCAAGGATAGGTAGCCGACATAGGAGACAGGGTAGGAGGAGGTGAAGGGGAAGGGGTCAACAACGCTAGTAGAACTATTAGTATGGATAAAATCTCTTCAAAAGACTTTAGAATGGGCTGAGAAAAGGTATATAGATATAGTGGAAGATAGGGATTCACTGTGACATGAGAGAGATGGCTTGGTGTAGGAGAAGGATCGGTTGTAGGGAGAGAGGGATGGATTGAGGTATAAGGAGAGAGATGTAGATGTAGCTGCTAGGGATCGTTTGGATCACTCTAGACAGAGGAAAAATAAGAGGTCCACTAGATATAAGAGGGAGAGAGACAAGGCAAGGAGGAGCACTGGTGGAGGAGGAGAGGGGGCATTAGAAGCAGTAATAAAGAGGAAACTAGAGGAGATAAGGGAGTTATCACATGAGGTTGAATTATATAGGGATTGATATGAGGCGGTAGTACTAGTAGAGAAAAGGGAGACATATGCAACACCTTGGAGGGTCACACGAAGCATCAAATGAAAGAAAGGTACACAATTTTTTTTCTTATACTTCATCATTCATTCAAATTTGAATATAGAAATGAAGATTTATTTTCAGAATGCAATGTCTTTCAATAATGTACATTTAAAACTCCATATGAGAGAAACTTTTCGTTTACATAAATGTGTAAGGACCCACACAAGTTGTGGGTATGATTGAGAATGTAAAATAAGTAGAATGATATATAAATGTATAAATAGAAAAGAGAGAAAAGGGGATCTGTCATTGTCTTTCAATGATGAACCGTTGATGTAAACAAGTTGCATCTTGTATCTCCATACTCCTAGTGCTCCTAGAGTGACTAAAAGAGGTGAAGGATGGGTGTGTTAGAGCTCATGATCTCAAGTTCTCTATAAAATCTACTCATACACATGTATATCAGACTATGGATGGAAACAATCAGAACAAAACAAGATAATCAGTGATCAGAATGTCAAATTATCATAAGCTTCATGAGTTTCTTATTTTTCTAACTTTTTTGTTCACTATACAGGTATAAGACAGGTTTCCATCACATAAATATCAAGTATGTGGGTTAAAATGGGCTCCCACAAGGGTTGAGCTCAACATACTAGTCATCACTCACAGGGTAATGCTAATCAACTATCAAGCATTGAGCATAATTTTATCCACAATCTCATATATTGGCATTCAATGACAGTAAGAAACTGCCATCCAATGTCAACACATACAACAATAAATAAAATTGTGTCCCTTGACTGAAAGGTGACCAAAGCCATCATATGAGTAAAGGCAAGCATACAGTGCTCCGAGACACAAATCATAAAGGTACAAAATGAGAAAGTGATAGTCTACAAAGAAGTCATACAGATCAGGACAGTCATAGTGTATTCAATAGTCAAAAAAGAGACATAGAGTAGCCTCATGCATGAATACAAGAGAATTTATAGTCAAAGGATAGTAATAAGATCCAAAAGAATAACCCAAAACATATCAAATGTATAATACAGTGATACACAACCATAAGGGCTTGCAACCTCTTCAAAAAAGAGCATCAATAAGACCCAATGGATAAGCAATCAATACAGGTATGAGTACAAAAGTATTATGCAATCACAACTTCATAGATACACAATGAATGCATAGAATTGAGAATGAAAGAACATAGGAACAGAGGCAGCGAGTATGAGTAATTTAAGGGTCTATTTGAGTAGCACATTTTTAGGATTGAGAGTATTGTCAAGACATTGTTCTTTAAGAACAGTGAGTAGCTAAGAAAAGGTGACTAATGACTAGATGCAATGACCCTATATGAGGTCATAAAAACAATTCAACATAATACAAGACATTATATTCACATTAATCTCAAATCAGAAGAGTGCAATAAATCACAAAATCAAAGCTAAACAACACTATTCATGTCAAAAGAATTTATTGAACAATACAATAGTAAAAATATAGTAGGCATTTGTACTTGTAAAGGACACAATCATGGTTTCTTCTATCCAAATATATACACAACACAATCCCTATTTGAAATAGAAGTCATTAGATGATAAAGAGCATGGTATAGGAAGTTTAATAGAGTGTTTAGAGATCACCTTTTCCACTAATGTAATGAGTACATGTAGATTAATGACAATGGTGAATTGATCTCATACAACAGAAAGATTAATGATAGTGATTTACAATTCTTAAGTAGCCAAGATACCAATTTTTGTATGAATGATGCAGAATACACAACCAAAGTAAAATCCAAGGCATAGGCACCAAGTCCCATTTTGATAGTAGGAGGCAACATAGATTATGAACAGTCTATGAAATGACAAAGGATGAAATATGTTGAGACTTCTAACAATCCAAAAAAGATCAAGGTATAGACATGAACATTTGAAAGACAATTTATACCAAAGACATCAAGTATTCATAGTTATAAGAGCAGTGACATAATATTATAATGGAGTTTAGTGCTTCATAAAATTTACTATAGATTAACATGCAAAAATCTATGATAATAAGTTGAGCCATGATGAATTTGTTGCAGTCAACAAGTAATAGTCATAATTAGCAGTCATGGCTAAGTTTGATCCCAACCAAAAGAAGTCAGCCACAAACCTACTAGAGAAAAGTTTGAAGATAATAAAGCACAATACACAGTGAATGCAAAGAAAAGGAGCCAAAGTACAAAGAATATGCCAAAAAAGGAAAGTGCATTATTCTTCTTCAAAATATGGAGCAATGAATAAGAACATTAAGACAATAATTTATGATTGTTATATGATGACAGAGAAGCGGTGATCACTACAAGGACACGGTGAAGGAGCCATCAAAGCCTGCTAGAGTATGATCACACTCAGTGATAAGCTATAGGAAGAATCCTTAAATGTTTGAAGTAAGTAAAGAAGTTCATCTCTTTTATAGTCTCATGCCACAAGGTTACTTACAAACTTAAGTATAAACAGATTCACTATTTTCCCAAAGCATGATTCTTATGTGACAATGAAAGCCTTATTTTTTGAGATAAAGAGAAAAAAATAGTCACATGTTTACTTGAATGTATATTATAGTCATGCTAACAACAAATGGAACAGTTGAGATAAGACAATGATAAATAGTCTCAGAACAGACACAGGCCAAAGTAGCTAAATGTTGAGTCACAGATCAATAATAATATGCAGTGAACATTTTATAAATGCAAGAAACAACCAATGCTAAGATGGAACAGTCTTGAAAGGCATGAGTACAACCCATAAGTATTCCCAAAAGAGTATGGAAGTGACGGTGAATGCACCTTATGAAAGCCAAGAATCATGAAAATCTAGCATCAAAGCCTAAAGATTCATAGCAACCCAAAACAAAGTTGTGATAACAACTTTAAGGTCATGCATGACAGGGTTTAGATTGTTATTGATCTTGAAGAATAGAACAAATGTAGTCCCAAGGATTTATTAGTTCCTTAAGAAAAATAAAAGATAACATTAATGTTAAAAAGTTACAGGTATAACAATGTTGGATTATAGAGAAATCCTAACAATGTATGAAGACAACAATGCCTCAACAAGAACAATGATTGGGCAATTCTGCAAACAATTAGAGTAGTCATGCTAAGAAAACATACGGTTTCTACTTACAAAGCATCACAAAGATATAGACATACATAGTGTAGACCTCCAAGGTAGTATTTAAAGAAATAAATGAACAATGATCTAAGATTGTACAAATAGTAGCAACAGTGATGATTTGAGACAGTGAAAGGAAAAGGTCAAGAGCAGTTAACAAATGGACCCAATGAACAATCATAGGACCTTATGACAATAAGTGATGGACAAAAGACAGATTGTTGCAATCAATCATTATGGAGTAATCATTCATTTATAAATATAGTTCAGGGAATAGTTTATGAGCATTTTGAATAAAGTCAATTTGACCAGTGACAAAGCATCATATATCATGACTAATATCAAGTGCAAGTCACATGATTTTGCAAGTCAGTTTGCACAATCAAGGTTGTGATAAGCACTCAGAGCTTCCAAACGATAGTAAGAGCACAATAGTTTGACAATAATCTTCAAGAAAAATAAAAGGGATACCAAATAGATGAGGTCCCTCCATGATGGAAGTGAGCCATAGGGAAGATATAGTTAGAAAAGTACAGTAAGTAATTTTGATAGAGCTCTAAGACACTATGCTAGGGAAGAAAGAGAAATATATTTCAAATGAGCACAGTCAATGGACATTAGTGACCATAAAGACCTTAAACATAGTGATAGATCATCAATGATGTAGTCCCTGAGTGTGTATGAGGATAGTCTTCAAAACAAAAATAGTGCCCAGATCACTACCTAAAGTCATTTTAGAACAACAAATATTAAGAAGCAATTAATATTCTGAAAGTAAAGACAATGTTAAAATCATAGATAATAAATTGTTATTGTAGACGTATAAAAATGACCACTTTCATAAATGAATATTTAATGTTCATTTTATTCTCATTCCTCTATTTAATTAAATCTAATTTAATTAAATCATCTGCATTCATCTATTTGATAAATAAGTTATTCAATTTATTTAATTAAATTCACCTAGGCCTTTCATATCAATTAATTGAATAAATCACTTTATTTAATTAAATCCCCCTTCTACTCTTTTTAATTAAATTTACATTTAATTAAATTGTTCACTTATAATAAATAAATTTAATTTATTTAAATCCTCCACTTGCATCTATTTTGTTGAAATAAAGCAATTTATTTTAATTAAAATTACCCTCCATCCACTTGCCTCTCTAAACCCCTTCTAAATTCTTCTAATCCCTTCTAAATTAGCCTAACCCATCTACTAAATATTGTCACATCCCTAAACAAAGGGAAGTCACTTCTCAAACCCTTAAAGTCTTCAATAACCATTAAAGGCTTTATGTCCTCAACAACTTAACCATTTAAGTCTCTTACATAAACATTAATGGTTAACTCAACCTTTTTACATGGTTGGAGACTTTTTGCCTAACTCAACCCTCATCTAACCCTAGGGTCTCATCAAGCATTCATTGCTTTAACCATGGTTATTCCTTTAACCCTTGCACAAGAGTTTATCCTTTGGGTAAAATCTTTATCCAATGGGTAATTTTAACCTAACCTTAACCCTTACCTTCTAAGGTAACCATGAGGTATTCTCAAGCATTTAATGGTTCTTGCATCTCCTCTCAAGCGGTCTTATGTTGACAATTGTCACTATTTCATTGGTGAGAATTATAAACATGGATTGATAACTTTCAATCCTGACCCTTGATAGGATCATCCAATCTTGACCCTTCATTGCCCTATTTTCCTATAAATAGAGCTCTCTTTCCTCCATTTATCATCTAAGTCTTTAGCATCAAACTTATAGACATTTTACTAAGCATCTAATCTAAATCATTTTAATCAAGCATTTAGCCTCTCTTTGATAATCTTCATAGCATCTTAAAATAGGCATTTGTATTATCACATAATAATCATCTCAAACTAGTATAGCATGCTAGGATAGTTTTGTTACTAATCCTTTCATCTTATCATCATATGCATGCTAGTTTAGTTCATCTTTTGTTAATATCATGTACATTAGGATTGCATTCATGTTAGATTGATCAAAACATCCCTCATTCTCATGATTGTCATCCCTAAGTCACTTTTCTCAATGATCTGAGAGCAAAGGCATTGGCTTAAGGGGTCTTGTGAGATAGAGAACAATGGGACATCCCTTGGGAAGTTGAGCTATTCCATGCAGCTCCATAACTTGCACCAAGAGTCCCATTGGTGTGTGGACTAGTCCTGAATTCGTAATATTCATTTCATCAAGCCACTTTTCCCGCATACAGTTATAGTGCAAACTCAGAATATGTGAAATAACCTTTCAGTATAACTCAAAGATGTCCAGAATAAAGGTTATGGTTTGTGATGATGCAGAGAAACCCAACTAGTCAAACGAGCATAATGAACAGTATAGTGGCCATGATAGACATTGATAAGAGTTAGAAAGCTAATTTGGACAAATATAGTAAAGCAGATCATAAAGGTAATAGTACTATTGAACAGTGAAATACTCCATAAGGAAACCCTAGCCAAGCTATGAAGCATAGATTCATCAAAAATAAATATATATCATGGTTGCCCTTTTTACAGTACTCAAGAGAGTAGGTTTCTATGCCTTATCATGAAGATCAAGGTTATCATTCAAATACACAATGTAAAGAGAAAATTAGATAAGAAGTTCTCACTCACATGATAGAACATACACAGTTGTAATGTTCACTGCCAACATGATATTATAAAAATACAAAGATGTAATGATATAGACAGTGGGTGCATATTACAATTTTAGTTCTTCACAACTTTTTTCATTCATGCAAACCCTGGTGATAGCTATCAAAGAGACGCAACGGAGATATAAGGAGGAAAAGCTTCATAACGTGTTCAAAGATAATATCACAGTCTTTTCATTCATGCAGGTCCCTATAAAAAGATGGGAGATCTATGCCTCACATCCTCATTTATCTAGTTTCAAACCCCACTCACATGTTCACAAAGAGTCTTCTTCGAGAAGACTAAAAGATGCAAAGTAAAAATGAAATAATTTTAGGGTTTTTGAGCTCTTTTACCTTGGCATGCCCTAATTCCCTATCGAATTTTTTTGGGCTTTGTTTTTATTTCAAAAGTTGCTTTTAATTGTAAAGTGGTTGAGTTTTTAAATTCCCACTAGGACTGAAATTCCTAATTGTCATGCTAGTCGTAGGGGGCTTTAAACCCTTTTATTTTTATTAAGTGCAATAATTAAATGATTATTATTATATTTGATATATTAATAAAGGCAAATAATAAAAAGAAAATAAATTTGCATGCCATTATTAATATAATTAATATAATAATAAATTAATTAATTATTGTATTCTAATAAGTAGAAGCAAATATAAAAGGCATTATAGAGATTTTTTAAATCTTTATTTAGAAGCTTCTACTTATTTAAATAAAATAATTAATTTAAGAGTGACACTTAAGGTTTTTTTTTAATGCATCCATGCACAACTAAAAAATAAAATAAATATTAAAGTGATAGTCCTATAAATCACTTAAAATATTTATCATATAAAAATAAGGGATGAATTATATATATCTAATAAATATTAAAAAAGTCAGTATTGACTAACTTTAATATTTAGTCTATTTTCCCCTTATACACACATGCATCAGACAGTGGGTTAGTTCAATAGCATTCAGAGGTGGTTTGAGGTAGTTATCAGTAGATTGAGGCTATTTTAAGAGTCTTTTTGGGGTACGCATTGACTTGAGCAATTTTTGGTAGTATTGTTGCATCTTTTCACACAGATTTGGCACCTACTTTTTAGGCTTTTTTCTTGTGCTCATATTTCAGACTTGAGTTCACTTTTTAGGAGTGCAGTTCATTTTTTTAGGGTTGCATGCCTTATTATTGTATATAGAGGAAATCTTGTTAGCTTTTTCCTTAGTTCTTGCCTTTTCTTTTCTTTTGCCATAAGAGAATTTTTGAGATTTGTAGCTCAGAGTTTGATATATAGAGATTTGCAGCAGTTTTACAGTCTCATATTTTTAGCAAGATTCCTTTTATTTGTAGAATTTCATAGGTTGCCTTGATAATTGTGTTTGTTCATGACATATTTGATGGTAATATTTTTGTGTTTCATTTGAAACCTTGAATCTTTTTCCACCTTATTGTGCATGCATCATTGCTTTATACAGAAATCACACTCCTAGTTTGTCTTGCAAGTTTTAGTAAATTTGTCTTGTGAAGTAAATTTTTCTTCCAAATTTATTAATTACTTAACCTTTCTAAGAAATACTCATGTAATTAAGAAGTTAATTATCTTGTGTAGGAAGAATTTCTGATAGAATTTTGTGAGTCATGATAGTTTATCATCACAGTTTGGTGCATCACCTCCTAGAATAGTTTTTTCAATTTTCAAGCTTGATCATACCACTCTTTACTCTCTTCCATACCCATCATTAGTTTTAGGAGGTATTTCAAAGGGATTCGACCCTTAACCTGGAGATTCATTTCTCTTTCTGAGTTTACCCACAACTCAAGTTTCATTTCCATGTTGTACAGGATTGGATAAGCACTAGTACTGATTTGCTTTGCAAAAGCAGGTGCATCCTTCGTGACAACAATTTTGGCACGATCGATGGGACCCATTGAGCTGTTTCAGCTTGTATGAATACCATTTTTTTCTATTGTTTTGGTACTTACAATAGTTTTTACACCCTTTTGAGGTGAATTTTCAAGTACCTGGCGACTCTGAAGATCTAGGAAATCAAATTAGTTTTATTATAGCTTATGAGACAGACAAGGTCAAAATCTGATTATGAAAAACAAGTATAATTGCTAATTGTGAATAAGAGGGTTAAAGCACTGCAAACCGCTGATAGTTCTACCAGCTAGGTGAATTCAAAAAAATTCATAGATACAGAAGAAGTTGCATCTTTTTCAAACCTCCTTTTTGTAGAACAATCTGAGGGATTATATTCTTCAAGTGATCAATCACTAGTTTCAGTAGTGCATCCAACACCACCAGTGCAACCAACACCACTTATTCAGCTAGTTCAACTAGTTCAAATGGCCCACAATCCACCAAGGAACCATCCATTCATGGCATTTAATCAAGGCAATCCTCTAGTTTTGGCTAATTACCATGATATTTCAACTGCTGCTATGAAAAACCTGCCAAATTTTACTAGAGAAGATCAAGTAACGACAATTGAACAAATAAGAGATATTGCTACATTGTGTGGATTTCATCAAATCATGCATGAAGATGCAGCAATAAGATTATTGGAAGCAAGTTTTAGAGGGAAAACACTGGAATGGTTTAGATCATTGCCAATGGCATCAATTAATTCATGGGATCAACTGGGAGCTGCTCTAAACCAACACTTTGAATAGAAATCAAACAATTTTTCTCTGATTGACCAGCTTACTAATATTAAAAGAGCACCTTATGATAATATGACTAACTTCAATAGGCGCTTCTAGAAGACATTGAACCGAATTCCACAAGTGATAAAGCCTACAAATGACCATGCTTTCATTTATTATTTAAAGGCTATAAATAGTGATATATCTATAATGATTCAGTCAATGGGAGGGTATTCTTTGCCTAATGCCTATGATATAGGTATTAGGGCTGAGAATAGTTTGATTCAAGCGGGGAAGATAGTCCCAAGGCCCTTAATGCCCTTTTTTCTAGAGATACAACCTTATGTTTCGGTTGTACCTGCTACCATAGTTGTTGTCCCGTCTCTCCCAAATCAACAAAACTAGCAAATACCATCTTTTATCCCTATCCAAGTCTCGAATAATGATCTTTAGGAGTTAAAAGGGATGTTGAATAATTTTCATTAGAATAACCAATAGATGCAAAAGACTTTGCAGGGTTTATGTAATAAATTGGTCAATATTGAAAACAAAGTAGTGCAAAATTCTAAACCCTATTAGCCTCCTTACCAATAAAATTAGCAGAATAGGCAGCCTTATCAGAACATGAATTATAATAAAAGGACTAATCAACCCTATAATCCAAATACTACCTCAAATTCTAGAGAGATTGTTTCGATTCAAAACAATATGGTTTAGGATGTTGATTGGTGTTTTTTGTGTCATCAACCGCATAATCAGTTGACATGCCCTCAGGAATCTTAGTGTAAGGCTTTAATACTGCAGAATACTTATGGAAATCAACCTCAGCCTCAAGATGAAATGAGTGAAGAAAATCAGTAAGGTGAGCCTAATATTGCATTAGTTAATTGAAAAACTAATAATTTTTGTGGTATAAATGGTACTCAAGGTCAGAATCAGTCATCAACAGCAGTTGCAACTAATACTAGATCAAAGAAAAGAGCACTAGATTTCGGACAACAAGTTGGTACTACAGGAAAACAAGCTGGTCTTTCTACATAGTCTACTAATAAGAGCAAGCAGCCTGCTGATAAAGGAAAACAACCTGGTGCTATAGGATAGCAAGCTGATGCATCAGCTCCAATGACCCCAAATGTTCAAATTCTGCCTAGGGGACAAAATCAGACACTTCAAGCACAAATTCCTAAGGTGCAGAACATCCCAAGAGTGCAACAAAAGGTTAGTAAAACTATATTTAATATACTTGATCAAATAAAGAAAGCACATTTCAATATTACTATATTCGATGCATTAAAGATACCTGGTCAAACCGATTTACTGCAGGAGGCTATAGCTAAAATTCCAATATCTGATGCTGATTTAGATCAACCTAATGTATCCCTTGCTGATGATGATAAAAAGGTTCAAGTAGTCAAAGAAAATAAGCCACAACCCTTTTATGTTACCTTAGTGATTGGAGATCATTTGTTGCATAACTGCATGATAGATTTAGGAGCTAGTAGCTCAATTATGCCTAAGCAGTTAGCTAATCAACTAGGGTTAATAATTGAACCTTTGTTAAAAGGTGTTGTTCAATTAGATGGGTCATGTATAAAGTCAAGTGGCATGATTAAGGATTTTCCACTCACATTGCTTGCTTGTCCAAATTTCTTAGTTCCTCGAGATATTTATGTGATAGATTTACTAGCTTATTTTGGAATATGCTTATCCAGAGATTTTATAGCCAAGTTAGGTGGATATCTATCATTAGACTAGAGAACTAGATATGGTACCAAGGTAACCATTAAATATGAGCCATATGTGCCAAGCCCCATAAATGCAAACTTAGTTATCCAAGAGGAAGAGAAGCCATTTCAGGTTAAAGAGCCCAATACACCCATTGATGATATATCATATATCAATTTAGACAATTGGGCAATTGAAAAAATTGATCCTCTCAATCACATAGAACAAGTTGAGCTAGTAGTTTATATGGTTCATGAGCATGATGCAATTATACCAAATCTAATTAAGAAGGAAAAAGAACCAGAATAGAAAAGTAATTAGATTTGGAAAGTATTTTGATGATTCAAAGAGTAAAATAGGTGCAGGTGGAGGAGCTATGCTGATATCATCAGAGGGAGAAAGGTATTATTCAGCTTTCAGATTCATTTTTAGTCTAACAAATAATGCTGCAGAATATGAAGCTCTAATTCATGGCCTAGAATGGGACAGAAAGAAAGGTATAAAATGCTTGCAAGTATATGGTAATTCTAAATTAGTGACAAGCATAGAGCTTGGGATTTAATTGAGGATTTTGATGCTTTTAATTTGCTATCAATTCTAAGGAACTAGAACAAACATGTTGATATGTTAGCTTCTTTAGGAGCTCAATATGAAGTTCTTGCTGATTTAGAAAATGTACAGGTACAACAATATGTAAAAGTGGTAGTAAGACCATCTATACCACATAATATAACAAATTTGCAAGTGTTTGACAACAATGAACAGATCATCAATTTCTTAATGCAAGAAGCAAAATTTCCTATTGGTAATCAGAAAAAATGGAAGCAACAGTATGATGATCAGATAGTGCAGATGAAAATAAATAATGCCAAAGAGTATAGTCACCCTAGAATCAGTTTTCAGTTCTGATGATCATTCTAGAAGAGATAAAAACAACATGACAATCAAGCAAGATCATTTTGAGAAAATTCAGATATATGATAACAAGTTGCTCAAGCTTGGAAATGTATGTAACAGCTCAGAACAACAACCTTTCATTTCACTTTGTCAAGAATTTAATGACATTTTTGCTTGGGAGTATGGAGACTTGAAGGGTTTTAATCCTGCACTTGATCAACATACTATTGAGTTATAGCCAAATGCAAAACCAATCCAACAGAAGCAAAGACCCCTGAATCCTAAGTTAGAATACTTGATGAAGGTTGAATTGAACAAGCCCATTGAAGGTAATATAATCTATCCTATTAAGCATACTTCATGGGTTTCCAATTTAGTACCAGTTAGAAAGAAGAATGGTGAGATAAGGTTATGTGTTGATTTTTTGTGATCTGAACATTGCTTCACTTATTACCCACTACCCTCCATGGAGCAGATTTTGCAAGTGGTTTCTGGCTCTGAAAGGTTTTTTTTACTAGATGGATATTCAGGTTACAATCAAATTCTAGTAAAGAAATATGATCAACATAAAACTTCTTTTACAACTAAGTGGGGTACAATGACGTATGAAAAAATGTCATTTGGACTATCTAATGCAGGAGCCACTTTTCAGAGAGCAATGGATATGACTCTTAAAGGGAATATTAATAAATTTATGCTTGTATATCTAGATGATATTACTGTCTTTTCAAGAAATTTTGATCAACATTTTAATCATTTAAGATAGCTTTTTGAAAGATGCAGAGAGTTTGGAGTCTCTTTAAATCCCAAAAAGAGCATTTTTTCTATTCATGAAGGTAAGCTTCCAAGGTACATTGTGTCAAAGGAAGGTATTTCAATAGACCCAGAAATAATTGCAGCTATTTTAGCATTGCCACTTCTAGCACATAAGAAGGGACTGCAAAGTTTTATAGGGATAATTAACTTTGTTAGGAGATTTATACCTAACATTGCAGCATTATTGCAACCACTAACAACAATGCTTAAAAATAATGTTGTTTTCAAATGGAATAAAGAGGGTACAATAAATTTTGAGTATATCAAAGAGGCACTTGCATACAACCCCAACACTGATTAATCCAAATTACGAGGACTTCATATTATATGCTTTTGGAGGTGTTGATACTATCTCAGCCATGCTTTGTCAGCAAAAAGAAGAAGGAAAATAGTGACCAATTGCATTTTATAGCCATATACTGTAGGACTATGAGGTAAGATATTCATTTGAAGAAAAGCATGTACTTGCAGCTATTAGGAGCCTCAAAAAATTCAGGCATATTTTGTCCAATAATAAAATTCATCTGCAAGTAGCTCATCCTACAGTTAAGGAATTTTTGCTTAATAAAGACTTAAATTATAAGAGGGTAGGATGGATAACCAGAGTTATGGAGTATGATGTTGACATTAAAGTAACCAAACTGGTTAGAGGCAAAGTTCTATGTGAACATATGGTAGAAGAAGCAAAAAACAACCATCAATCAGAAGAACAAGCTGGCATTATACTCACAAATGAAGAAGAGGATGCTGCCTTAGATGAAGAATCAGATGCAACAACTGATGCCACAGCTTTTGAACCTGATTGGATCTAAAAAATGATCCATTATCCACTTACTGATGACTGCCCTAAAGGATTGGACAAGTCCAAAAGAAGGTATTATAGATTACAAGCAATTTCTTATATTGTTATAGATTATGTGCTTTATAGAAGAGATTTTCATGGAGTTCTACTTAGATGCATACAACCAAATAAAATTGATAGAATTCTAGAAGAATTTCATAATGGACCTATAGGAGGTCATTTAGCAACAAGAGCAACAACCTTGAAAATCATGAGAGTCAGTTACTACTGGCCGGATTTATTTAAAGAAACACAAAAAATGGGTAAGAAAATGTGAAAAATGCTCGCTTTTTGCAGGAAAGTAAAGACTTGCAACTTTTCCACTTCAGCCAATATAGATAGAACAACCATTTGCCAAATTGGGATTAGATTTTATGGGGCCTATTAACCCTGTTTCAAGTGCAAGACATAAGTGGATCCTAACAGAAACAGACTACTTTACAAAATGGACAGAAGTTGTTGCACTTAAAGAGACAAATGAAAATTCACTTCTGATTTTTTATCAAGATCTAGTATCCAGGTTTGGTACCCCTAATGCAATTATATCAGATAGTGTCTTAGATTTTATTGGTTTAAAAGTATCAAATTGGTCTGCCAAGAATAATGTTTTTCTAAGTGCTTCATCAAATTATTACCCCCAAGATAATGGACAGGCTAAATCGGCCAATAAAAACCTGATAACGATCATTAAAAAGTCCATTCAACATAATCAGAGAACATGACATGAAGAGATGAAGTTATCCTTATGGGATGATATGATGACACCAAAGAGAGCTACAGGTTTTTCACCTTATGTTCTAGTTTATGGCAAAGAGGCCAAATTACCAATATCAGTAGATTTTACAACTCTAAGTTACATTAAAGAGCATGAAATTCTAGAGGAGCAGCCAATGGAAATCAGGATTTCTCAATTGATGGAGTTGGAAGAAACCAGACAGGAAGCTTTTGGAAAGCTTGAAACTCATCATTCTCAGATGAAGAAAACATTTGATAAAAAAATAGTAGCAAGGACCTTCAATGAAGGTGATTTAGTTTTCAAATGGGATGAACTTAAAAGTAGACCTGGTAGGCATACCAAGTTTGATGTCATGTGGGATGGCCCATATATAATCACTAAGAAGAAACAACATAATGCATTTCAGTTTTCAAAGCTAGATGGAGAAGTACTAAAGATCCTAGTTAACGGGATCCACCTCAAACCTTGTTTTTGAGGACTGGTTTCAGCTAATAAGTGCTTTTGCACATTTCTTGTTTTCAATAAGTGCATTTACTGCACATCCTTCAGTTGTGTTTTAGCTAGTTTCTTTCAATAAGCAGTTGTTTGCACAACTTGCAAGCTCTTTTAGAGAGCCTTGTTTTGTTTCAATTTTGTTTCTGTTGTTCTCTATTTTCAGTTCGAGTTTCAAAGAACTAAATTTCAGAAAGAGGGCAACACTCTGCGCCCAATGGATACAACTAAAGGCAGATGGTCTGAGTTGATATGTTTAGCAAGAAAACACCCCTGAGAGGTCACCAAAATGTTATCTAAATTTTGAATCATCAAAATTTGATAGGCCTATGATCGGCCTTACACATCAAATGAAAGAAACGTACACAATTTTTTTTCTTATACTTCATCATTTATTCAGATTTGAATATACAAATGAAGATTTCTTTTTAGAATGCAATGTATTTCAATAATGTACATTTTAAACTACATATGAGAGAAACTTTTCATTTACATAAATTTGTAAGTACCGACACAAGCTGTGGGTATGACTGAGAATGTACAATAAGTAGAATGATATATAAATGTATAAATAGAAAAGAAAGAAAAGGGGATTTGTCATTGCCTTTCAATGACAAACCATTGATGTAATCAAGTTGCATCTTGTATCTCCATACTCCTAGCGCTCCTAGAGTGCCTACAAGAGGTGAAGGATATGTGTGTTAGACCGTAAAATCTCAAGTTCTCTATCAAATCTGCTCATACACATGCATATCAGACTACAAATGGAAAGAATCAGAACAAAACAACAAGAGAATCAGTGATTAGAATGTCAAATCATCAGAAGCTTCATGAGTTTCTTATTTTTCCAACTTGTTTTTTCACTGTGCAGGTATAAAATAGGTTTCCATCTCATAAGTATCAAGTATGTGGGTTAAAATGGGCTCACACAAGGGTTGAGCTCAACATACTAGTCATCACTCATAGGGTGATGCTAAGTAGCTATCAAGCATTGAGCATAGTTTTATCCATGGTCCTATATATTAACATTCAATGACAGTAATAAACTGCCATCCAATGTCAACACATACAACAATGAATAAAAATGTCCCTCGACTAACAGGTGACCAAAGCCATCATATGAGTAAAGGCAAGCATACAGTGCTCTGAGACACAAATCATAAAGGTATAGATTGAGAAAGTGATAGTCTGTAAAGCAATCATATAGATTAGGACACTCATAGTGCATTCAATAGTCATCAAAGAGACACAGAGCAGCCTCATGCAAGAATAAAAGATAATTTACAGTCAAAGGACAATAATAAGATCCAAAAGAACAACCCAAAACATATCAAATGTATAATACAATGATACACAACCATAAGGGCTTGCAACCTCTTCAAAATAGAGCATCAATAAGACCCAATGGATAAGCAATCAATACAAGTGTGAGTACATAAGTATGATGCAAGAAGAGCTTCATAGATACGCAATGAATGTAGAGATTTGAGAATGAAAGAACATACAAACAAAGGAAGTGAGTATGAGTAATTTAGGGATTTGTTTGAGCAGCACATTTTTTCAGGATTGAGAGTATTTTCAAGACCTTGTTCTTTAAGAGCAGTGAGTAGCTGAGAAAAGGTGAATAATGACCGAATACAATGACCCTGCATGAGATCATAAAAACACTTCAAACATAATAAAAGGCATTATTATCACATTAATCTTAGATCAAAAGAGTGCAATAAATCACAAAATCAGAGCTAAACGACACTATTATTGTCAAAAGGATTTATTGAACAATACAATAGTAATAATATAGTGGGCATTTGTACTTGTAAAGGACACAATCATGGTTTCTTCTATCCAAATACAGACACAACACAGACCCTATTTGAAATAGTAGTCATTAGATGGTAAAGAACATGGTATAGGGTGTTTAGTAGAGTGTTTAGAGATCACCTTTTCCATTGATGTAATGAACACAGGCAGATTATTGAGAATGGTGAACTGGTCTCATACAATAGAAAGATTAATGATAGTGATTTACAGTCCTTAAGTAGCCAAGATACCTATTTTTGTATGAATAATGCAAAATAAACAACCAAAGTGCAATCCAAGGCATAGGCACAAAGTCCCATTTTGACAGGAGGAGGTCGCATAGATTATGAACAGTCTATGAAATGACAAAGGATGAAATATGTTGAGACTTCTAACAGTCCAAAAAAGATCAAGGTACAAACCTGAACATTTGAAAGACAGTTTATACCAAAGACATCAAGTATTCATAGTTATAAGAGCAGAGACATAATATTATAATGGAGTTTAGTGCTTCAAAAAATTTACTATAGATTAACATGCAAAAATATATGATAATAAGTTGAGCCATGACTAATTTGTTGTAGTCAAGAAGTAATAGTCATAATTAGCAGTCATGGCTAAGTTTGACCCCATCCAAAAGAAGTCAGCCACATGCCTACTAGAGAAAAGTTTGAAGACAATAAAGTATAATACACAGTGAATGCAAAGAAAGGAAGGAGCCAAAGTACAAAGAATATGCCAAAAAATGAAAGTACGTTAGTCTTCTTCAATATATGGAGAAATGAATAAGAACATTAAGACAATCATTTATGATTGTTATATGATAACAAAGAAGCAATGATCAATCCAATGACATGGTGAAGGAGAAATCAAAGTATGGTAGAGTATGATCAGACTCAATGATAAGCTATAGGAAGAATCCTTAGATGTTTGAAGTAATTAAAGAAGTTTATCTCTATTATAGTCTCATGCCACAGGGTTATTTACAAACTTAAGTATAAAGAGATTCAATATTTTCCCAAAGCATGATTTTTATATGACAATGAAAGCCTTATTTGTCAAGATAAAGAGAAACAAATAGTCACATGTATACTTGAATGTCTATTACAGTCATGTTAATAACAAATGGAACAACTAAGATAAGAAAATGATAAACTATCTCAGAACAGACACAGGCCAAAGGAGCTAAATGTTGAGTCACATATTAATAATAATATATAATGAGCATTCTTTAAATACAACATGTAACCAATGCTAAGATGGAACAGCCTTGAAAGGCATGAGTACAACCCATAAGTATTCCCAAAAGATTATGGAAGTGATAGTGAATGCACCTTATAAAAGCCAAGAGTCATGAAAAGATAGGAACAGAGCCTAAAGATTCATAGTAACCCAAAATAGAGTTGTGACAGCAAGTTTAAGATCATGCATTATAGGGTTTAGATTGTTATTGATCTTGAAGAATAGAATACATGTAGTCCCAAGGTTATATTAGTTCCTTGAGAACAATAAAATATCACATTAATGTTAAAAAGGTACATGCATAATAATGTTGGATTATAGAGAAATCCTAATAATGTATGAAGACAATAGTGCCTCAAGAAGAATAATGATTGGGCAATTCTACAAACAATTAGAGCAGTCATGCTTAGAGAAAGTATGGTTTCTACATACAAAGAATCACAGAGATATAAGTAGACATAGTGTACACCTCCAAGGTAGTATTCAAAGTAATAAATGAACAATGATCTAAGATTGTACAAACAGTAGCAACAATTATGATTTGAGACAGTGAAAGGAAAAGGTCAAGAGCAGTTAACAAATGGACCCAGTGAACAATCATAGGGCATTATGCCAATAAGTGATGGACACACAACATATTATTGCAATCAATTATTATGGAGTAATAATTCATTTACAAACATAGTTTAGGGAACAGTTTATGAGCATTCTAAATAAAAGTCAAGTCCACCAGTGACAGAGCATCACATATCATGACTAATATCAAGTGCAAGTCACATGATTCTGACATTCAATTTGCACAGTCAAGGTTGTGATAAGCACACGGATCTTCCAAACAATAGTAAGAACACAATAGTTTCACATAATCTTCAAGAACAATAAAAAAGGATACCAAATAGATGAGGACCCTCCATGATGGAAGTCAACCATAGGGAAGATATAGTAGAAAATCACAATAAGCAACTTTGATAGAGCTCTAAGACACTATGCTAAGGTAGAAAGAGAAATATATTTGAATGAGCACAATCAATGGACATTAGTGACCATAAAGACCTTAAACATGGTGATAGATCATCAAGGATGCAGTCCCTGAGTGTGTATGAGGACAATCTTTACAACAAAAATAGTGCCCAGATCACTATGTAAAGTCATTTCAAAACAACACATATTCAAAAGGAATGAATATTTGCACAGTAAAGACAATGTTAAAATCACAGATAATAAGTTGTTATAATGTAAATGCGGAGTATGTGAAATAACCTTTCAGTATAACTCAAAGATGTCCAAAATAAGGGTTATGGTTTGTGATGATGCGGAGAAACCTAGCCAGTCAAACGAGCATAATGAACAATACAGTGGCCATGATAGACATTGATAATGGTGAGAAAGCTAATTTTGACAAATACAGTAAAAGAAGATCATAAAGGTAATAGTACCGTTGAATGATGAAATACCCCACAAGGAAACCATAGATGAGTTATGAAGCATAGATTCATGAAAAATAAATATATCATGGTTGTCCTTTTTACAGTGTTAAAGAGAGAAGGTTTCTATGCCTTATCACGAAGATCAAGGTTTTCATTCAAATACACAATGTAAAGAGTAAATTAGATACTCAGTTCTTAGTCACATTATAGAACATACACAATTTTAATGTTCACTGCCAACATGATATTATAAAAATACAAAGATGTAATAATATACACAATGGGTGCATATTATAGTTTTAGTTCTTCACAACTTTTTTCATTCATACAAACCCTAGTGACAACTAGCAAAGAGACGCAATGGTGATATAAGGAGGAAAAGCTTCATACCATGTTTGAAGATAATTCATCACAAGCTTTTCATTCATGCAGGTCCCTGTAATAAGCTGAGAGATCTAAGCTTCAAATCCTCATGCATTCGGTTTCAAACCCTAGTCACATATTCACAAAGAGTCTTCTTCGAGAAGACTAAAAGATGCAAAGAAAAAATGAAATAATTTTAGGGTTTTTGAGCCCTTTTACCTTGGCATGCCCTACTTCCCTATCGAATTTTTTTGGGCTTTGTTTTTATTTCAAAAGCTACTTTTAATTGTAAAGTGACCAATTTTTTAAACTCCCACTAGGACTAAAAGTCCTAATTGTCATGCTAGTCATAGGGGGCTTTAAACCCTTTTATTTTTATTAAGTGCAATAATTAAATGTATTATTATTATATTTGATATATTAATAATGGCAAATAATAAAAATAAAATAAATTTGCATGCCATTTAAAAATATATTAATATAATAATAAATAGATATTTAGTCTATTTTCCCCTTAGTCTATTTTCCCCTTATACACACATGCATCAGATAGTGGGTTAGTTCAACAATAGTTCAGAGGTGGTTTGAGGTAGTCATCTGTAGATTGAGGCTATTTTGAGAGTCTTTTTGGGGTGCACATTGACTTTGAGGGCTTTTTGGTAGTATTGTTGCATCTTTTCATGCAGATTTGACACCTATTTTTCAAGCTTTTTCCTCGTGCTCGAATTTCAGACTCAAGTTCACTTTTTCTGAGTGTAGTTCATTCTTTTAGGGTTTCATGCCTTATTATTGTATATAGAGGAAAGCTTGTTATCTTTTTCCTCAGTTCTTGCCTTAAGAGAATTTCAACGATTTGTAGTTCAAAGTTTGATATATAGATATTTGTAGCAGTTTTGCAGTCCTATATATTTATTTGTATAGTTTCATAGGTGTGCCTTGATAATTGTGTTTGTTCATTACATATTTGATAGGAGTATTTTTGTGTTTCATCTGAAACCTTGAATCTTTTGTCACTTTAGTGTGCATGCATGATTGCTTTATACAGAAATCACAAGTCTTAGTTTGTGTTGCAGGTTTTAGTGAATTTGTCTTGTGAAGTAAATTTTCCTTCCAAATTTATTAATTACTTAACCTTTCTAATAAATCTTCTTTTGATTAAGAAGTTAATCATCTTGTGTAGGCAGAATTTCTAATAAATTTTTGTGAATCGTGATAGTTTATCATCACAGTTTGGTGCATCACCTCCTAGAATAGTTTTTTCAGTTTTCAAGTTTGATCATGACACTCTTTACTCTTTTCCATACCCATCATTATTTTTAGGAGGTATTTCAAAGGGAGTCGGCCCTTAATCCGAATATTTGTTTCTCTTTCTGAGTTTACCCATAACTCGAGTTTCATTTCCATTTTGCACAGGATTGCATAAGCACTGAAACTGATTTGCTTTGCAGAAGTGGGTGCATCCTTCGTGACAACAGTGTTATACACATTATGTACCATTTTCATTAATGTAGTTACTAACGTACCCCATTCTTTGATTTCCTTATTCTTGGAGACATTGATGTATCGTTATGTATTATGGAAATTTGATGAATTGTATCTATTTTTTGGAGACATAGTATGATATATATGATGGAGATTCAGTGGTGCACCATGTGTATGCATACTTTTATGTTTTTGATGACGCATGTATGGATCATGATGTTGTAATTGCGTAAATTTAGAAATTAGGGTTTCAATGATAAAACCACAAGAAATCACAAATTGAGCAAAGCATTAGGAAAGAGGGGTCAACCTAATAGATCTAGCCTCAATCCCACTAAGGAAGGGCTGAAAATTTTGATTAGATTGACCTAGATTTAGGGTTTGACTTCCTCTTTTCTAGGGGTTGAATTGGATTGATTGAAATTATGGCAAAATAGGTGATAATTGAAATGATCTGATAGAAACACAAGATAAATTGCAGAGCACTGAATCACGAACCATCTGAAATGAAGACACACAAGACCATCCTAAATAATATCCCAAAATCATAGATCTTGAGCTAATCACACCGGAATATACCAGAGGAAATATTGAACTCTACAAAGCACTGATCAGATAAACAAATTTTAAAACTAGATCATATGATATGATCAATTAAGCTTCCCGGATCACTAACACCAGAATATAATGATACTAAAGATACTACATACACCAAACTATAATCACAATGAACCAATCTTCAATCACCAGAGTAGGAATATGTTGACATCAATGACAACAACATATCCTAGAAGCAACAATATCCAACAATATCCCCCTTTGGCATTGATGGAAACATATGAATGTGAAAAAAAACCAATACAAAGAAAGAAATATCTCCAACAAACTCCCCCTAAGATCAAGTAGATAAAATAGTTTTTCACATGCTTCTCTCCCCCTTTGACAATAATGCCAAAGATAAAATATAGATTATGATTCTCTCCCCAAAACTCATCCTCATGAATCTCTCCCCCTAAAACACATAACCAGACTAATCCACCAGAGGAGCAACACCAACTCATCAATTTGGATAAAGAGATAAGATTGTGAAGTCCACTAGATTGATGCAATTCAATGCATCTAGTTCTCATCAAGAGGGGTGGATACCCCTAACTTGTCTCTCAAATAGACAAATGTATCTATAGGAAAAGGCTTAGTGAAAATATTAGCAATACGTTCCTTTGTACATACATAATCCAACTTAACTTCCTCTTTACTGACTTTTTCTCTTAAGTAATGATATTTGATTGACAAATGTTTAGTGTTTGAATGTTGCATCAGACTCTTTGACATGTGAATAGCATTGGACTTATCACAATATATGGTAGTAGGCTCATCGTAGACAACTCTAATATCCTTCAACATTTTCTTCATCCAAACCACTTGAGTGTAGCTACTAGTAGTAGCAATGTACTTAGCTTCAGTAGTAGATAAGGACTCTGAATCTTGTTTCTTACTAGCCCATGAAACCAATTTCTTACCGAAAAATAAAGTACCACTGGATGTACTCTTTTGGTCATCAACATTACCAGCTCAATCAACATTAGTCTAAGCACATAACATGAAATCATCATTCCTCAGATACCAAAAACTGTAATCCATAATTCCCTTCAAATATCTGAATATTCTCTTAACAACAGTGACATAACTCTCTTTCGGATCAGCTTGATATCTACCATCCATGCACACAACATGCATAATGTCCAACCTAGTCTGAGTAAGATATAGCAATCCACCCACCATAGACCCATACAAACTCTGATTAGCTTTAGGAGAATCATCATTCTTAGATAGTTTGTAGCCAATCACCATAGGAGTTCCAACCGGTTTGGAGTCATCTAACCCAACCTTCTTCAGCAATTTGTTCACATATTTAGTTTGAGATATAAAGATACCTTTCCAGTCTATGAAATCTACAAACATAAGAAAAAATTCATCTCACCTATCATAAACATCTTAAATTCCTTCTGCATATCACCAAAAAACTTCATGCTCAAGTCATCATCACTTCCAAAGATAATATCATCAACAAAGACTTCAACAATTAAGTTGTTATTATTTTTAGTCTTGAAGTATAGATTACTATTAATAGTCCCTTTATTAAATCCCAATTTCAACAAGTACTTATCCAGTCTAGCATACCACGCTCCAGGGGCTTGTTTCAATCAATAAAGAGCTTTCTTCTGTTTACATACCATGTCTCCATCATCTAATAATGAAAATCCACCAGGTTGCTCAATGTAGACTTCTTCCTCAAGATTACCATTCAAAAAGGTAGATTTGACATCCATCTGATATACCTTGAAATCATTATAAGCAGCATATGCAATCAACAATCTAACAGGTCCAAGTCTAGCTACCAGAGCAAAAGTCTCCTCATAATCAATTCCTTCTTTCTGTGAATATAATTTACATACCAGTCTTGCTTTATTTTTGACAACTTCACCAATTTCATTCAATTTATTCTTGAATACCCATTTAGAACCAATCACATTCTTATCTCTAGGTCTAGGCACAAGCTCCCACGTGTTATTCTTCTCAATCTGATCTAATTCTTCTTCCATAACTCTTATCCAATTTTCATCTTTGCAAGCTTTAGCAACATCTTTAGTTTCAATTTTAGAAATCAAACATACCTCTTTAGCAACTAGCCTTCTTCTAGTCATTACACCTTTTCTTTTTTATCTCCAATAATTTGATTTCTGAATGATTCAGTCTTACATACCTCGGAGTCTTCTGATTGTTTTGATTTTTCAGGTTCCTGCACCTCTTCACCAGCAGCAACAACATCCAAACTAACTATCTCTACCAGATCAGTCTTCTTCAACTCTTCAGTCTGAATAGGATTCAGAACAATGTGCTAACCATCATCATATCCACAAGCTCTGATCTCTTTCCCAAGTTTCTCATCCACCTTCACATTTTCACTTTCCACTATCTTTCTCAATCTCCTATTGTAGCACCACTAGTATTTTCTCTTTGTATAATATCCCAAGAAAATTCCTTCATCACTTCTTGCATCAAACTTTCCTATGTCGTCATCTCTCTTGATATAATATTTGTTACCAAATACTCTGAAATATCTCATAGTAGGAACATGACCAAAGCATAACTCATAAGGAGTCCTATCAGTGTCACCTTTGATTTGAACTCGGTTGAATGTGTAAACAATAGTGCTAATAGCTCCTCTCCAATAGTTCTTCGGAACATTCCCTTCAATTAGCATAGTCCTTGCAACATCCAAACACAATCATATTCTTCCTTTCAACAACTCCATTTTGCTGAGGAGTTCTAGGAGTAGATAATTGTCTTCTGATCCCATGCTTCTGACAGAATGAGTCAAACTCACCAGAACAAAATTCTTCACCTCTGTTAGATCTCAGACATTTCACCTTCAATCCTGACTCAGTCTCAACCTTTGCTTTGAATATCTTGAATTTGTCTAATGCTTCATATTTGTCCTTCAAAAAGACAACCCACATAATCCTAGAATAATCATCAATTAGAAACATAAAAAACTATCACCCTGCACACTTCTAACATTTTTAGGTCAACATAGGTTAGTATGCATAATATCTAGCAATCCATCAGATGTATATTGCTTTCTCTTGAAATAAATTCTTGTTTGCTTACCCAATTGGCACTCCTTGCATACTAGATTAGCAGGCTTAACAATTTCAGGTAGATCTCTAACATCTTGAATAGAACTGATCTCAACCATAGAATCAAAATTAACATGACACATTCTCCTATGTCACAACCAACTTTCATCAATCTGAGCAATCAAACAACTTTTCTCACTAGCATTCAAATGAAAAATATTACCTTCAATCTTAGTCCTAGATGCAATCTCTATATCAGAGGCATTTAGGATCTTGCATTTACCATTCTTGAATTATAAATCATAACCTTTTTCAACCATATGTCCAACGCTTACAAGATTATGCTTCAAACCATCAACATACAAGACATCATCATTATTATGCTTACCATCAAAGGATATAGAACCTCTACAATGAATCACACAGGTTTTGTCATCTCCAAATCTCATTATTCCACCATCATACCTTTCCATACTCACAAATTTTATTTTATCACTGGTCATATGATGTGAACAACCATTGTCTATTACCCATTCATCTCTTTCCTCAACTTTAGCAGCTAAAGCTTTCTCCTCAATAGTGCAGCTAGTGAGATCAATAGGTATCGGTCCATCTTCCTTAATGGCAAGAAATACAACTTCATCTGTTTTTGATTCTTCATCTATAACACCTTCATCAACAACATAATAGTAGTTCTTCTGATTCCTATACTTCTAGTTAGACTTGTAAGACTTCTCATGCTTCTCATATCTATCATTTATATCATGCTTATCAAATTTATCATGTCTGTCATATTTAGCCATTCTCTTCGAGCACCTAGAAGCAAAATGTCCTACATTATTGCAAGAGAAACATTTCAAAGGAAATTTTCCATCATACTTACCGGCTCCCTTAGGCAATCTCCAAGAAATCAATGCTTCAAGCCCATATACTTCTCTTTCTTTCTCTTCCATCTCTCTCCTTTCTCTTTCATATCTGGATATTATGCATTCTTTAGGTTCATACTTCTTACTGGATACAGATGCTCTAAATGTTGTCTTAGACTTTCCATATGATTCACCAAATTCTCTCAACTCAAATGCAACAATCTTTCCAACCAACATATCTCTTGTCACAGTCATCACACTCTGGATCTCATCAATAGAAGCTACCTTATGTTTATAAGAAGGAGGCAAAGATCTCAGCACCTTAGCAACTATTTCATCTTCTTCAAGGGTTTGACTGACATATATGATACCTAGGACAAGGTCATTCACCTTAGCCATAAAGGTATTTATGTTCTCATCTTCCCCCATCTTCAGCATCTCATATTTTCCTTTTAAACTCTGCAACTTAGCAACTTTCACTTGTTTATCTCCTTCATACAGGGTCTCAAGCTTCTCCTAGGTTTCACGTGCAGTCTGAAGTCCTGTTACATTTATCATTTTTGAATGAGTCAGGGAACTCAACAATGCTTCCTTCGCTTTAATGTTATGTTCAACTTCCTTGATCTCATCAGCAGTAACCGATCCATTCGGAGGAGCAGAATAGGCATTCTTTGTAATATTCTAGTAATCTTCTCCAAGACATCTCAAGTGCACTTCCATCTGGTTCTTCCATATAGTATAGTTACTACCATCAAATCTCAAACTCTCCTTCTTAAAGATAACACCTCCAGTTCTAGTTGTCATCCTAGATCTCCTCAAGTGGTTAAGCTTCTTTCAAAGGATCTAGCTCTGATACCAATTGTTGGCAACAAAAATGAGAGAAAAATGAGAGGGGGGATGAATCAGTTTTCATTGGATCTATAAACTTAATCACAAAAATAGATATGATAAATTGCAACAATAACAAAGATAAGAAAATTGATAACACAACACACAACACCAAGATTTTGACGTGGAAAACCCGGTTAAGGGAAAAACCATGGTGGGAACGTACCCACAATAAGATGATACTCTACAGTAGTATGTGAAAATATTACAATGGGGAATGCACATGCATTCAAGCACACTGCTCAAAAGATAATGACCCAGAAGGCTACAACCCTTCGGTAAGTCTCACTAACTTACAACAATATTTAGACTACAATCTAAAAGTAATGAACTGCAATAATAGCATCTCCAAATACCTAATGATAGTTTTGGTTAAGCACAATTGTCTACTCTGGAACACCAATCTCTCCTTAATGCACTACACCGAAAGATGAATCCTTGTTTGCACATAAACCACTCTCTAATAGTGCAAACAAAACCTTGATACCCAAATTACATGACAATATCACCTATTTATACAATTAATCAACCTTGACAACAAGGCTGGCTTAAACCCTCAACTAACAATTAAAAAATTACATCACATGATACAAGGATTTACCACTAGACCAATATAATTATTTATATGACATAAGGGTAAGTGCACAAAGATGGTGGTCAAAAAGGAGGGTATAAGTGGACATTTTTTTCTGAAATCAAATGAACTTGAACTTGGAGGCAAAATTTGAAAGTCATCCACTCAAGATATGAAGATAATCAAAGAACAAATATCGTAATACTCTGAATCTAGTTTCCAAACTACTACACTTTTTCAAAATTGGATAAGATTAAGGGGTCAAATCCTTTGCGCACGAAAAATAGAACCTTATTTTTTTTCTGAAAAACATAACATGGTGTTTGACGTGCAGATCAAAAAAGTCATAGTTAGATTTAGTATTTTGACAAATCCTTTGGCAAAAAGATAGCTAAGAGTGAGCACTATAAGTTATGTATTTTTTTGTAATTTTTTGTTGAGTATTTTTTTTTATGATTTTTCCAATCGAGCACATCCTAAAAATTAGGTACCTGTTCATGCGCAAAGCATAACTTACACAAAAAAAAATCAAAAATACAATTTTTTTTTTCTAAATTATAAAGAATAAAGTGCACTACAATAACATATAAGGTTTTTTACATTTGGATAAGTAGATCAAAATTTATTTAAAAAATGGTACACGTATGTCTGTGAGAACTATGGAGACACTGGTAAAAAAATTTCAATAATAATGTTATTGTTGTTCAAGTTTTAAAAAAAATTATATAGTTAGAAATCTCAAAAGATGGGTGAAAATATGGTGGAAACTTTAGAAATATCCACTTGATGAAGTGTAAACCTCATGATGACAAAGTCGAGAAACCAAGTTGATAAAATAAAACACATCAAAAAGGAGGGAAATGGAGGGAAATCAAACTTCCAAACCATAGCTTTGTCATCCAGGCCTATTTCCAAGCCTAAACAGTCAAAAGCGCGTACAAGGTACCTATGGTATAAGAAGCACGTACGTGCTATCTTTACTATAAATAACACGTATGCATTGTCTTTATTATAAATCACGCATACATGGTAATAAAGATAAAACAACGCATACGTGCTACTTTTGTCAAAAATTTGGGAGTGTGTATAATATGTATAATGTGATATTGTATATATAATATATGTATATACATATAATATATAATATATATACATATATAATATATTTTATCATCCATCCATCAACATGAAATATTAGTTTGCAGCAATAGTCATCGAGTCTCACTCGAATCGCAACTTCAATTATATTAAGTATATATACATACACACATATGTGTGTATGTATGTGTATTGTCTCCCTCTCTCCCCCTCTCAAGCGCATATTGGGTCTCTCTCTCTCTCTCTCTCTCTCTCTCTCTCTCTCTCTCTCTCTCTCTCTCTCTCTCTCTCTCTCTCTCTCTCTCTCTCTACCTCTCTCTCCCTCTCTCCCATCTTCTTCTCTCCCCACCACTCTCTCTCTCTCCATACCCCCTTTATCTCCCTTACTTTATATTGTTGTATTGCAATTAGGTATGCCATGTAGTGGTCACCATTTGGATGAACAATAGACCTAATAATCCCAAGGTCTATAGTTTGAGCTCGAGAGGCCATTTTTTCCTTGATAGACGTAGCATTTGACTCAAAGTACAAAACCCATTGTGCATCATCCCTCCACCACACTCCTCCTGTGGTGGGATTTGGACAATCTTTGGTAATGCACATTTTTCTTCCTAATTTTCTCCCTTGCAATCTTTAGAATACGAAGTGGTTTCCAAACTCATGGTCTGGGTAGCAATTTATAGCCATACCAAGGAAATCAATTCCATTGAATTTAACTATCTTATTAGCTTATGCAGTAAGATTGATTTAACCGTGTCTACACTTTTGTCACTATTTTATACATAGAAGTGAACTTTTTTTGTTTTTGCATGATTTCAAATGATTGAATTATTGTTCTTATTAGTTTTGTCAATATTATTGTGATTGCTTAATAGTTTTGATTTAAAAAATTAATGATAAGATACATATTTATGGTTATTCCATTGTTTACGAACTTTTTTTTACATATATATGTAATATGATTCTATGTAGGACAACTGATATTAACCATGGGAAAGAACAAGCGAGGAACGATGGAACAACGAGAGGCTGAAAAGGAAAGACAAAGGTAGCGTATAAAGAAATTACATGACATAATTAAAATGGAACAAGAAGGTATGTCATCCTCAACATCTCAATTTGATTTACCAAATGAACATAATGCACCTAATGCAATTGAAGAAAAGACATTTGATTTACCGTATGAACCTAATGCAATTGAAGAAGAGACCACATTGAATAATCAATTAAATGATGAACATACACCTTCTCTATTTGATGAATTGAATGTACACAATGCACCGATGTTAACACCTCCTAGAATCATTCGTAGGAAACCAAAGTATCTAATTGATATTGATGAGAATATATTGAAGCCAATGCTCGATAAAATGAATGAATGAACTTGTAGGAGAATGGTTAAAAGAATATGGCAAAACTATTTTGAAACCTTAAATCAAACTGCAAGATGTCAATTAATTGTTCAAATGATTAAAAATTTGAATTTAAGAGACAATGAAAATTCTAGGCCTAAGATCATCTGAAAGTAACAGCGAAAGAACTATTGTGAGAAATCTATTTGATGCATATCAAGCTATTGGTTCAAAATCATGTACTAAAGATTCTAATGTTATTTGACGTGTCATTACATCAACCATAATGAGCAAGAAAATAAAAAAAGATCATTTGATAAGAAAAACAAGTAAGTCATTAAACATTAGTAGAACAACATTAAGTAAAGCATTACAGAGGCGGGGAAAAATAAAGGAACCTAACAATAATTCTCTTTGGGCATTCTCGGGTAGACTACCACACAAAGACAAGATTGTTGTTGATGCACTATGAACATTAATTGAAAGATTTTGGCATGGCAACACAAGATTTTTGCCCCACCAAAGAGATGTTGTTAGAAGGCGAATCGGTCTACAAATCATGAGCCACATGCCAAACACAATTTGGATATGACTCAAACAAAATTTTATGAAAGATTCCTTGAAAAGTTTCCTCAAATATTTTTTGAAATGGCAAAACCTTTTTATACTAATTAATCATGTACGTACCACGTGTTGTTGTAGGATGCATATTGAATTTTTCATGCACTATGATATTTTTTCATCATATTTGTTCTACTTTGCACAGTAAGGATGTTTTGCAGGAATGCAATATACAAGCACCTCCTAAGTCGGTAAGAGAATTTATTTCAAGTGTGCTATGTAATAAACATGATGGTTACATTTATTATAAGATGCCTTGTTTGGAAGGTTCTTGTGCTATATGTGATGGTTTGCAACGTTTACCAAGATGTGTACATTTGGAGAGCACACATGAAATTGGTAGGAAACTAGTTTCTTTTGGAAAATACAAGACAGACACATATGGAGTTAAAGATGGAGAAGATTTGAAGAGATGTGAGTTAGTGAAAAATGATATGTGTAGTTGAATTTATGAAAATGTTTCAAGAGAAACTAGTTTATGAGTATATAATGCATACACATAGAGCTCGATGGTTAGATGAGCAATTCAAGTTATGTAAGGATGCATTTCCTCTTGGCACCATTGTCTCTATTGTTGATTTTGCTAAAAATTATACACTACAACCTCAAAATCAAGTGCAATCTATGTATTATCATTCTACACAAGTTTCTATTTTTGTACACATAACACTCATGCATGCAGATGATAGCACATAGGAGGATAGAAAGGTTGTAAGAGAGTATCACTTCTACATAAGTTATGAGCATACTCATTCATCGGAGTTTGTATAAGGATGGTTTAAAGTTTTCTATTATAATTTAAAGGAAAGAAACATACAATACAACTGACACTTAATATGGTCAGATAATTGCACTGCACAATTCAAGAATGCAAGGATGTTTTATTGGTTGAAAAGGATGCATATGACAAGTGGTGTACAACATTTTTGGAATTTCATTGAGGCTGGACATGGTAAGGGAGAACATGATGGTGCAGGAGCATGTGTAAAAAGAGCCCTAGCTAGAGAAGAATTGAAGTATGAAGGTGGTGCTGAGTTGATAGATGCAAAAATAATTGTGTGATGGTGTAACTCTATGATGGGTCCAAGTAATCCAGGTACATCAATGGTTTGTAGATATTTTTGGTTGATCACTGAATCTAACATTGAAAACTATCTAGATTGTTGTATAGTTGCAGGATCGAGTGACAAGCACTCATTTATGAGTTCAAATACAAGTTCACTAGTAATTTATACGAGACAGATGGTATGTTTTTGCTCTTCATGCATGTATTGTTTGTGGGAAGAATGTGAATCACAAGAGTGAGTTGACAAATGGTCTTGTAGACCGTTGGTTCTCATTAATACATATCAAATTCCCAAAGCACTAAAATTGAGCTAGATGGAGACATCAGTGGATTTTGACCATGTATCCGACCTAGTGGATTCAGATGATTTTTTGAGTTAATTTTTTTGCAAGTATTATTTATAGTTCATTTTGTTGTACATCACACTTTATTTTTTGTATTAATTATCACTTTATAAAATGTAGGTCATGTGTATGTAGTTGTTGCAAAAGAGAACAATGAAGAAGGAATGAATTACTATTTGTGTCGTTGTGTTGAGCCTAAAAGAAAATTGATAACCACAATCATTGATGGAGAGGGTATTGAGTACCCAATAGGGTCTGTTGTCGTGATAGGAACATGGCTTAGGAGATACCTTGTCAAGAATTCTAATGTTTGGTTGTTCGAGGACTTTGAAACACATAGACATATTCTTCATTTCTCTAACCTTGTCGTTGCAACAAATATTCATTTGATGAAGTATCATGGTAGATCTCATAACAAGATTTTATGGAAAGTTTGTGAATCTGACCACGAGGCAATACTTGACACAATACGAGTTAGAATCGATCCTAAAGGCTCACTTGATTGATTCTACAGTTCATAGTAGAATGATTTTGAGAATTTTGTATATATCATCAACGAATTGTTCTATATTCATTTTTTGTATATATAAATGCCCATGAGCTGATTTGTACATGTTTAGGGGCATAATTTTGTATATTTAAATGGCAATAAGCCGATTTGTACATATTTAGATGCCAAATTTTGTATATTAAAATGGCGATGAGCTGAATCGCACATATTGTAATGCCAAATTTTGTATAAAATCCCATGAGATGATTTGTAAGACATTTTTTTGTATATTCAAATAACCAAGAGCTAATTTGACCATATTTAGAGGCAAATTTTTGAATAATATGTGACTATTTTTTGTGTCTATGTTTTGTGACTATGTTTTGAGTTTATGTGATGTGATAAGGTCAATCATGAGAATTATTGATTCTTGTATAATCATGGAGAATTATTTGAGTCATTATCGGGCCATAGGAGTCATAGATTGAGTCTAGATACAATTTGAGCAAAAATTGTCATTATTGTGAAAAAAGTTATCAAGCAACTTCTATAGTGCGGAAGTAGGGTATGGATCTCGACGTTCTGGTGCTTTGGGATGCATGAGAGGAGAATGTCTAGTGTAAACCTACCCACCTAGATGCGTCTGTGACGTCAGTTTGTGTACAGGATGAACGAAATCAATTCTAGCCTATCTTGCAACTTTGCATTGCATGCAACTAATGGTTTTTGCAGCAAGCGAAAAAATGCTACCAATTGAAAATGGCTTTAATTCATCAAAAATTGAGATAGGCCATTGTAGAGGAGCATCATGCGACCCTAGAGGTTCAAACAGATCGATCATGTGTCCTGGATTGGAAGAAACATCCTGTCAAAGTTTGACAATATTTTGGACTCAGGGCACTTGAGAGATCGCGCCGGTAGGGTATGAATCTTGATGATTCGATGCTTTGGGATGTATGAGAGGAGCATTCCTAGCATAAAATTTCCCACCCAAATGTGTTTGTGACATCGGTTTGTGCACAGGAAGAACCAAATCAATTCTAGCCTATCTTGCAACTGACAATTTTTGCAGCAAGTGAAAAAATGTTATCAATTCAAAACGGCTCTGAGTCGTCAGAAATAGAGATAGGCAATTGTATAGGAGCCTCACACGACCCCATAGGTTCAAACGGATCAATCATATGTGTCCTGGATTGGAAGAAACAGTCCATCAAAGTTTGACAATTTTTTGGACTCAGGGCACTTGAGAGATCGTGTTGGTAGGGCATGGCTCTCGACATTTCAGTGCTTTAGGATGCACAAGAGGAGAATGCCTAGTGTAAAAATACCCACTCAGAGGTGTTTGTGATGTCGTTTTGTGCATAGGATGAACATAATCAATTCTAGCCTATCTCGCAACTTTGCATTGCATGCAACTGACGATTTTTGCAGTAGGCAAAAAAATGCTACCAATTGAAAATGGCTCTAAGTCATTAGAAACTGAGATAGGCCATTGTAGAGGAGCCTCATGCAACCCCACAAGTTCAAATGGACTGATCATATGTGTCCTAGATTGGAAGAAACAATCTGTCAAAGTTTGACAATGTTTTGGACTCGGGGCAGTTGAGAGATCGCGCAAGTAGGGTATGACTCCCAACGTTCCAAGGCTTTGGGATACATGAGAGGAGCATGCCTAATGTAAACCTACCCACCTGGACGTGCTTGTGATGTTGGTTTGTGCACATGATGAACAGAATCAATTATAGCCTATCTTGCAACTTTGACAACAACTGAGTAACTTTGACAACAAGGGAGCAACTTTGACAACAACTAAGAAACTTTTACATCTTTTATCCAAATGAAGCCAAAATTTGACAAATTTGATCACAATTGAGCAACTTTGACAACAATTGAGCAACTTTTAGATCTTTGATCCAAATGGCCCCAAACACGAGAACCAAAATTTGACCATTGTGAGCATGAGGATGCTCTCGCACCACACACATATTGTTGTTTATATTTATATTGTTGATTACATAGGCAAATGTTCATTTAAATTATAAAAGGGCAGCCACTAAATACAGTGAATACACAATAATGAACTGAATACAAAGGAGTTTTGTAGGGTTAATTCAATATTTTAGAAATTTTATCAAATCATATTCCACGATTGCAATGTTATCATAGATTTTTGTTATTTATATTCATATTGTTGATTACATAGGCAAATGATCAATTAAATTTATAAAAGGACACACACGAAATACACCAAATACACAATAATAAACTCAATAAACATTTATTAGATTGAATATAAGTCAATACAAGTATTACAAAAATGTGGCATATGTCATGTCCAAATCGATATACAATAAAAATGTAGAATATATCTACATGTATTGGTCATTCTATGACCACAACTAACACTATATGATCCTAAACTTGTGGTGGATCATCAAAATCGAGCCTCTTCAATGCAGTATGTGGCTCTGTAGATGGCTACAAAATCATAATTCAAAAGCCAAGTTAGAATTCTTTTGTAGAAAATAGTTCACAATTAACAACATAACTATGCATTTAACTATAATTTCTTTGCAATTGAAATGTAGATTACCTCATCAGCTGATCTTGGATCTAATGTCTTCACTATCCTCTCTTTGTTAGTCTTAGGAGTTTTCTTGAAGACAAGCTTAAAAGGATCCACGTTATGGCCGAACCGCGAAGGGGGCTATTGTAGATTAAATGTACAATTAATACAATGTACTAATATAAATACATCAAAACACTTAAAAGCTATAATATAGAGATCAATGACATACCAGTGCCTGAGATGCTTCTCCAATGGACTAGAGATGACTCACAATTGATGGAGAAACTGTCGCTATTACCTATACAAAAAATGATCAAAGATTAAATACAATTAATATAATGATAAGTATTGTAGGTTAAAAACAATTAATGTAATATATCAAACAAAAGTGTACCTGATCTTGAGATGCTTCTCCAGTGCATGGAGGAGGGCTCACCATTGATGAAGCGGTTATGGATATTTCATGTATGGAAAAATTATAAGATTATAATTTATCACAAGTTCACATGTACATGTGCATATGATCATGAAATCAAGAAAATAAAGTAGAGATACATACCTCCACCCTCTCTCGATCCACGGGCAAATTAGGTGCATTCAACAAATCCATATAGCTCAATGGCCATTGTACATGTAAAATAGACAAAAAACACTAATCAATCTACAAATCCCAACTAAGACAATTTCAATATTTTCAAACAATTGTACAACTAAAAATGTGCTCAATTACCTTCTTCCCATGTTTTGGCATCTTTGAGGAATTCTTTTGCTTAGGATGAGGCCTAGACGCGGAGGGGGTATCCTAAAAAAATAAAATTAACATGAGATATTAGTACAGATACTATATTAAATATAATTTTAAAAATCTAAAATGAAATGACTTGCATATTCCATCAAAACAATACATAAAAAAAGGTGTACAAAATATGATATTGTATAGCCTTGTAGGTCAAAATCGATCGTTGAGAGTGTCATGTCATGAATCTGGGACATTTGGTCCCCTGTCAACACCTACAAACCGAAAATTGGTCCAAGCATTAAAGATAGTTAGTATATCTTGTAATTTTTTTGAATTCATAGTGTACTATTCTATTTTAACATGTTACAAAATCTATACCTCAGGCGTCGAAGTTGCAACTGTAGTAACTGCGGGAGGAGTATGGGATATTGTTGTTGCATCCTGAAATGCATATTATTTGTATCAATTTAAATCGATGTATAAATAAAAATTAATTTATGTAACTACAAATTTAAAGTGACTGATAAATAAAATGATATCAATTCAAATCAACACACCTGTGTCTACGACTGATTGTCAAACAACATGTCCATCAACTCGTTTGTCAGTGCCACATCTTTAGTCGTGCGGGTCTGACATCTACTCCCGCAAATCATGCATGAATGAGATGTGGATCCATCTACAGTGACCTCATCATCTGTCCCTGTGCATATCCCCGAGCAACTGACACACATATGCTAAATGGGCTCTCTGTCGCCACTTGGAGAAACTAATGGCTCATCATCCAGTACAAGAGGGTGTGCTAACTATGTCCCATGTTGGATGATGGCACCAATCAATGTTGTGACCGCATGAAGAGTTTGTAGCTCCATCGACTCTTTCAGCTCTACTGGGACAACCTGATGCACCTTGATTTTGGGTGCTAGGGGGCGATGACTCTTTGGGGCTAATCGCCTATGGGATCTAGGTCTATCTTGGGCAGAGCCACCACCTCTACCATGTAACTCTCTCATGTCAAAATAGTTTGGCCGCACATTCAGGACAAACTCACAGTATACTTTTCTCAAAAAATACAATGGAACCTCATAATTATTACAAGTGGTTCATCAAAGACCATCCACCACATCTGCCAAAAAAGTTTCTTCATCTGCACATTGGTACACCAATGTATGGGAAACATCTTTGCATTAATAGGTAACAACTGACTAGTTTTAGGATCAACAAAAAGGGCACATATTTACTGTTTACTAATTTTTTTGTTTTTCACTCCCTCGTATGATAACCCACTAGCATAGTATTGACAACACATATCCCTAAAATTTCCCCATTTTGTAATTAATGTGGAAACAATTGTGGCACCACTAGCTAATGTTTCTAGGCTAGTGGCGAGGGATTTATGATGCTCAAGCTCAGATATTTTCAATTTATTAATCAGCCTATTTATTTTAGACATGTTTTGCCCTAACTGATTAATCAATTGCTCATGTGTATCAGGTGTGTGGCCAAAAGGAGTAAATGGGGGTGTATCTTGTGGGTTTTGTTCATGGTTTATAGGAGGTGCATCTTGTTGTTGTTGTTGTTGTGGATTATCAGAATCTGATTTTTGAAACAAAAAATTTAAAAAACCTAATCAAAATAAATGAAATTAAATTCAAAACGTAAAAAAATTGAATAAACGAGAAAGAAAAACAAAAATTAAGCAAAACTAACCTTGATCCATAGCGTTTGGTGGAGAAATGTGGCAACCCATTCACGGTTTCATGGGGAAAATGAAGAAAAAAATGTTGCGGTCGTGGGGAAAATAAGACCCAGTCATTTAAAAAAAATAAAAAATTGATAGGTACTGCATATGTGGTTTTTTAGGACTAAAAACCACGGACTCTTTCACTTTCCTAAAAACACTGCGTACGTGGTATCTTTGCTTTAGGCTCAGGGACAACGGACCTAAGCATGTATGCGGTGATTTCAAATTTTAATATCGTGTACGCACTGCTTGTTTTTTCATTTTTTTTTAGGTGGTGTCCACTTTTTTTACCACCATCTTTGTGCACATACCCATAACATGGACCTAATTCAATTCTCTAAACACGTAAAACCACCTAAAATCATGACAAGATCAACTGCAACATGGTACAACTCCAGGAAAACCACATAACACGAAGAACATCACTAGTTCAACAAAATCACCAAAAACTTGCACAATAATCAATGCAGATCGTCAGGACAAATAGGAAATGATTAGGAAACACCAACAAGTATGTTAGAATCATCAGTAATAGTTGCACCAAGACCACTTATCAAATCTTCATATGTCAACGTCTGGAACTCAAGAACACTCAAACAACATCAACCGTCACGAAGAAAGATAACTTGCGGAGC